>NC_061110.1:13553038-13591269 GCF_015104395.2 Macrobrachium nipponense | reverse complement strand
GAAGTCGCCCTCCTCCACCGTGTACCAGACTTAATGACCGTCTCTCTCTCTCTCTCTCTCTCCTCTCTCTCTCTCTCTCTCTCTCTCTCTCTCTCGCTCTCTCTCTCTCTCTCTCTCTTCTCTCTCTCTCTCTCTATCTCTCTCTCTCTCTCTCCTCTCTCTCTTCTCCTCTCTCTCCCTTTTCTTAGGACATCATTGAACTGGCTGAGGAACACCTCTTTATTTCTGAGAAGATCTAGGATCTCTCGCTTTCCTTTAAATGGTACCAATCAATACTTACCTCTGGTTAAGCACAGAGACCTGGATATTTCGTCTTTTCAGCGACCTCTCAAGTCATTTTACACATCCACCTAAGAGCAAGAGTTGCGGTTTCCTTGTTTTCCTTTGTTTTAGCCAAGAACGAGGATGCATCCAAGACCTGGATCCATTCTTCTTTCTCCGTTGGAGCTTAACGGACACTTGGCTTCCAGAAACTTGCCCAGCTCTGAACTCCTAACTGGCCTGTCGTCTAGCTTGCCTGACACCAGTTACAGCCTGGCGCCAATGCAGGAGCTCTCTGTTCAATTAGAATTGTTTTTAGGTGTTTGTCTGAGCAGGACTTGATAATCAAGTGGGCCTTCTTATCTTTTGATGGTCGGTCAAGAACCCCCTTGCCATCTGACCAAGATCATTTTGTCCTTCATCCTAAAGAGATTTTATCTCTGTTACACTCAGATTCAGGAAAACAAATTTGCCTTTCAGTGAAAGCTAAGAACATTAGAGTAGCCTCTGTGTCTAGATTTCAGGCTCACATGCCCCTTACTTCCATTCCGTATTGACCTACTGGAAGTATTGTCAGCCTTCGTGTCTCCGTATTATGAGTGAAAACTGAATCACTTGCTTTGATGGCACCAGCTACAGTCTGTCTCCAGGTATATTTCTCATAGAAAAATACCGTGAATAGGCAAATTTTCCGCGAATAAGGGTTGTACAGTTACCATCCGAGTTACGACCTGCGCGAGTTACGTCCACCCGTACTTACGACAGTGTCCGACAGGGGTCTATTTTTTATATTTGGCGGCGTTTACTGTTTGGCAGCGCGGTAGCGTAGTGCGTGCAGCGCGGTATGACAGTTACGACGGCGCCGGCAGCACAGCATCCCAGAAGAACTGTTAGCAATAGAAGAAGAAAGGAAAGATGAAGAAGAAAGAAGAGAGGAAGAAAAGGAAGTTGTAGAAGAGGAGGAGCACGAACGAAAGTTTACTGTAAAGGGATTATCGGAAGCCATAACAAATGCTTAATACAATGCTGCATAAATTGGAAGGAATGGATCCGAATGTTGAACGGTTTGCCCGGATAGAGAGATCTATGCAAGAAGTAATGAGGCCATACAAAGAAATCTACGATGAAAAGAAAAAAGCAGAAGATCCAAACGACACTTAGCATGTTTGTCAAACGAACACAAAAGCCCGCCTCATCCAGCATCGAAGCCACCCCTCCCTACATCAGCCAGCGCAGTAACCACCCCTTCCCCATCCCCTGCCTCGCCTGACTTAACAGCTGATCTTTCTTTCAACCGTGCGTATGAAGAAAGTGTTGATGACGTCGAACCAAGCACCAGTGAACATTAATTTTGAGTGTTGTTTTGCGTATTTTTTTACATGCATATGTATTTTCTATTTTGTACTACAGCTGTATGTTCTATTTTTTTGAAAACTGTAACTTTTCTATTTTTGTATTTTGATCTTCATTTGTATTTTTGTATAATAAATTCAACTGCAGTAATAAATATTTTATTTCTAAAACCATATTATATTAAGATGTATGTAACGTAGTATATCAACTAAGCAACTGAAAAAAAAAAGCTAAATACATTGCACCTACAGTATACTATTAAAAATATCTCTATGATAAAATGATAAAAGTGAAACTAAAGGCATAAAAATGATAAATACATAAACAGCTTGTACGTATAGTACAACAGTAATATTATTCAAAAGAAAAGCAGAAGATCCAAACGACACTTAGCATGTTTGTCAAACGAACACAAAAGCCCGCCTCATCCAGCATCGAAGCCACCCCCTCCCCTACATAGGCCAGCGCAGTAACCACCCCTTCCCCATCCCCTGCCCTCGCCTGACTTAACAGCTGATCTTTCTTTCGACCGTGCGTATGATAAAGTGAAACTAAAAGGCATAAAAATGATAAATACATAAACAGCTTGTACGTATAGTACAACAGTAATATTATTCAACAGAAAAAGTATGATAAAAGTGAAACTAAAAGGCATAAAAATTATAAATAAACAGCTTGTATATACATATGTACAGTAATATTATTCAACAGAAAAGCATGATAAAATTATAAAAGTGAAACTAAAAGGCATAAAAATGATAAATAAACAGCTTGTATATACACAATAATATTATTCAACAGAAAAAGTTACTTAAAAATGCAACACATTCATATCATATGTCCTCGAGTACAGTATAATCTTCCACTTTAACAGAGTACTTATAATCCACGTGTCGGCCATTTTGGCTGGTATTTTCGACTAACGACCATTCTGACATACGACCTGTTGGTCGGAACGGATCTAGGTCGTAACTCGGATGGTAACTGTATATGTTCCAGAGAGAAATCCGCGAATCTGGATCCATAGATACGGGGGTTTCACTGTACTAGGATAATCTCAGTTAACCAGAATTGACTGTTGTTCATAACCTTGTCCTAATAGGGTCTTCCCTGATGTAATTGTGAGATTATTATTATTATTATTATTATAAAGGATTAACTTTATCCAGGCTCAGAGACCTATGTGCCTAGCAACGGCTCTTCTTGGGCTGGTTAATTGTGAAATTAACTTTTGTCTTTACTTAACAGGGACCTGATGAATCTGAAGAAAAGTTGTTAGCTGGCAGTTTTAGTGATCACTATACAGTTCTTAGACAGATTGGAAAGGGAGCTTTTGGGTGTGTTAAGATGAGCTATCGAAACACTGATGGACTTCTGGTACGTGGAAAAATTTCTCCTCACAGTTTAGTACTTGAACTTTGTTTTATAAAATCTTATTTTTCTTCTTGAAAGTTCTGAAAATTTCAAGCTTTATTGTTTCCCAGTCTTTCATTAATCAGACTAGAACAACAATCAGACCTGTAAAGGTGTAATTATGTGGTGTAAAATGTTGATTATCTAATATGGTTGAACTTGTCATCATCATTCATCAATTTTCTATGAAATTAACTTTTTTCCAGGATAAAACAAATGAGTTTTCTCCACTGTATTTTGTCTTGTATATTATCTGTCTGGATTTATATGTGGTCTTGATCATCATGTATGCTCTTTCTCTGTGAGTTGAAAAGTTTATGTGAAAAATTTAGTTTTATTTTGTGAAAACCTCAACATTGTTATTTTTTAGGCAGTGACAAAATTCATAAAGAAGAACAAAGTGTACCAGGAGAGTTGGGTTAACGATGTCTTGCTTCGCAAGAAAGTGCCTCTTGAAGTGTCTCTCTTAATGACCTTAGATCATCCGAATATAGTAAGTGCACTGTGCTATATTTTTATAGTTCTGTAATTGCTATGCTTAGAGTTCCTGTTGTTAAAATGGCAGTATGTTTTTCATAAAATTTGTGTTGAAATTTGTTAAAGATTAGGGGTCATATTTCATGCAATGAAATGCCAAAATGTAGTTTCGTATTAGTTTGTGACTGTTAGTTCAGTTTTACCTTCAGGGTGACAAACTGGTTTTCAGGTGGTTGAACAGCAAACCAACTAGCATTGTTTCTTATTTTTCTATCCCTTGAAGATCACCTTTGTAACATTGATACCTATTTTTGAAGTATTTTTGTTTTTAAATTTTCAGGTCTCTGTGTTGGATTTATTTGAAAATGAAGACTATTTTCAACTGGTTATGGAAAAATGGGGTGCCGGAATGGACCTCTTCGAGTTCATCGATCGTAATCCTATACTGGATGAACCACTTGCCTCTCACATATTTAGACAGGTACTTTGCTGAGTAAATGTGATGACAGTAATTGACTCTGGGTATTTAGTTTAATGAAGTATGATACATGTTTTTGTTAATATGGATTATTTTATTAGTGTTTTTAATAATGTTTGTGTTTGCAGATTGTGTCTGCCCTGTCATACCTTCATTCCTTGAACATCATTCATCGTGATGTGAAAGATGAAAATGTTATTCTTGATAACCGGTTTCATGTAAAGCTGATTGACTTTGGCTCGTCGGCCTTCACAAAGCCAGGAAAAATGTTCTCCCAGTTTGCTGGAACAGTTGAATATTGTAGTCCTGAGGTGCTGAAAGGGAACAAGTACGTCCTCTCTTGCGTCTTTCTTTATTGAGATATAATGACATATTTTAATTGATTAGCTGTAATCTTATTTGAAGAGGGCTTTTAGTAAGTTTCTGTTCTTAGTGAATATTTCAATTTTAATATTGCTAAGAGAATATTTTAATTTTAAACTCAACATTGTCATATGTCTAGCACTATTCATTTTAGTTTCATCCCTTATTATAGCAAAAGTCTTTTCTCTATGCTAATCACTTAGCAAAACAGCTGCGTCACTTTTGTAAAATTTTGACTAACTAAAATGTCTAATGATTGATTTCAAGTACTAAAGTATAGAGTAGACTTTGTTAGATGTTAGGAACACCTAAGATTTTTGTTTATAGACCCAAACCAAATAAATATTGAAAATACATTGGATATGAAAGCACTTAAGCAACATTTGTAAACTAGCCCTAATTTCCACATTATTTTGGAATTCATCTTATGCATTTTGTACAGTAGTTTGACCAATACTTGAGTCAGTTGTGAATTAGTTTAGGCAGTCCAAAAGAAATGATGGTTGGAATATGGAACAGATTGTAGACAAAAACCAGTACAGCCAAGCTCAGAGATACGTTCATGAGAACCTTCAGTACTTGGACTGTTTGCAGAGTGCTAACCATGGCACATTGTAAGCACTTTCTTTACAGTGTTGATATATATTACTTTTCTTTTGTCACAGGTACAGTGGTTATGAATTGGAAGTTTGGTCTCTTGGAGTAACTTTGTATACATTAATGTATGGTGAAAATCCGTTCTACGATGTAGATGAAACGATTAAAGCTGACTTAACGTTTCCATTTGTTTACTCGGAAGGTAAGCACTACATGAGTGATAGTGACTCATTTTAGGTAAGACTTAATGGAATGGAGTGAGACTATTATTATAATCATTGGGGGCATATGATGCCATGCCATATTTGTAAAGGGATTTTAAGCACAGTAATGATATCGATAAGGATTAGGTACTAAAATTTAGAAGCAAAAATTTTTTTATCAGTTTTATATTGAATATTAGTAACAAATGCTGTGGCCATGAAAAGTAAGGCAAATTTTCTTAAAAATATACCCTAGAAAGGTAGATACTCATTGATATGAAGAGTAATAAATGGATGCTAACTTTGTGGATTCCAATGACTCCATTATTCTCAGCATACTGACTTGAGAATTTGAGAGAGAGTTGATGGGTTTAAGAGGAGTAGGATGATGAAAAGATGTTATGTGACAAAAGATATTTCAGATTATTAAAATTTTCTGGTTGGGCTATTTAAGGGAGCTAATTAGAGAACTTGAAATTTATATCTTTTGTTGTTTTACTAACTTTTCAAGTTTGTTTGGGTAGAAAATACCCACATGAATTTCGGGCAGCAGCAGTTTTTGCCTCCTTGTTTGTTAGTGTTTAACAGAATCCTAACAAGGTTAATGTTTACAGTGTTTGTTTAAGGTTAATTATTACAGTGCTTGAGTGTTATTGTGCTTGCTTTATAGTGCACTTAGATGGCCCACCTACACTTCATCTCAAGAGACAGCTTTCATTGCTGCTGCTTTGAGAAAGTTTTGTGGGTAATCTTGTTTTCAAAGAACAACTTGTAGAAGTATCAAATAAGGCAAGGTCCAACTCCATTCTTACAAGTATAAGTGGAGAGCCTGTTGGATTGTTCATCTTTCTACAGAATGAATGATATTCAGTCTAAAGAAAATACTGTGTGGAAAAGTACAGAGGGAAAGTAAAAGAAAATGCTGTATGGAGGAATACAGAGGGAAGAGAAAAAGAGTAAAATATCATGCATACTAGCTCTCTGAAGTGTTATCTCCATCAATACGAAATAAATGATTGGGGAGAGAGTGATCAGGACCAGAGTCTTTAGAGATATAGGGTAAAAGAGGATTGTTGTGATGAAGATAGATGATGTGGGTTAAGTTGTGTTAAACCAAGAAGTAATGCTCACTTGAGTCAAAATATAGTAGGAGTATTAGTAGTATATCTCACAGGTAGAAAAAGGTATACAGTACATGAAAAGTGATGCTGGTGATTTTTGGGTACCTGAGGTGTCAAAAGGGTATAGACAAAAGATTGCAGTTTCTTAGGTAAAATAAAAAACAGCATGATTGTGGGCATTTATATAATTGGTTTGCATAAGTAGCATTGTTTTCAATATGGCATGGCTTACACTTGATGAAACACATCACTTTGTGTATGGGGAAAATGTAATGCTTTCAAGCTGAAGTAAAATGGAAGTTTTTAAATTTGAGATTAAAACTTGAGCCATTGAAGCATATTGGATGGTTTTGTGTATTTCAAGTGGTTAATTCTAGTCTCACAGAGCAGCAGTTTTTTAGTGTTGTCTATTTTTCCAGACTTGCGCTCTCTTCTAACTGGGATGCTGAAGAAAGATGTGAAGGCTCGAATGACGCTTCCACAAGTAGAAAGTCATCCATGGACCAAGCAGCCATGTGACATAGAGAATTATAGATTTCAGGATGTTGTCAGATGTTGTGAGTAATTCTTTTGATGAAATTATTTTTTGTTAGGTTAACCATCTCAGAATGATTTCTTTTCTGTCACCTAACAATAGAAAAGTTTTAATTTTGTGTCATATTCACTATTTGTTAAATTTTATAGTCATTTTCTTTTTTGCTATGTTTTGTCAGTAATTTTAAGTGTTGATTTCGATAGAACTTGTATTTTATAAATTTCATGGCTTTCAAATCTTGATTGCATGATCATTCTTGATTATCATGGATAGATATAAGATATTTCTATTGTTTTTCTTACATTATGTCATGTTAATGTAAAGCACTTCTAGTTTACGCAATGAATTATAAAAACCGGTGATTGAAATTTCTTCCACAGCATATGATGAAATTTACCCAAAGAAGTATGTTACTGACTACAGTGAAAGTGATACCTCATTGTCAACATCTCATAGTTTTTTGTATGAAGACACTGCACATATGAGGAGATCATTGTCATTTACCCCGCAAGGAAGCAAAAATGATAATGATGTTGTGTAAGTATACTTTTTATTCAAGTTTTTTTTCTAAAGATCCACCTTAAAACTATCTACTATAATTGTGAAGTGATAGCCCAAGGCACAGCAAAGATTAAACTCAAACATGAACAGGAAGGACAAAACAAACCCTAAGCATATAAGTGTAAATAACAAATATATTTATACACAAATAGGTGTTACCTTAATTATATAATCATCTGAGAAGGAAAGGACCTCACACCTTACAAGCAACAAGCACAAACTCCTAGCTAACAATCATACCACCATATATAATCACCTGAGAAGGAAAGGACCTCACACCTTACAAGCAACAAGCACAAACTCCTAGCTAACAACATACCACCAGGAGGAGTGAAAGCTATAGAAGATGAGAAGACACAAACATCCAATGGCAAAAAATTAACACAAACATGTGACAGGAAAGGGTACTGAGAGAGAGAATCCGTAAACCTAGCTAAATACGATAATTCCCTACACTTAACAACAAACCAAAAATACATTCTTTCATAATAGCAATTGGAGATTACAATAAGTAAATAACACAGACTGGCAATGCAATAAATCAATATTTTAATACAGCAGTCTAGCAGTGAAATAATCCCTCTAGCCGTCCCTGTCATATTCTGGGTTGGAAGAAAGACTGGTGCGTCATGAGGTTCCAGACCAGGTTGGTGACCAGCATCCACCCTGTACGTATATGCATTAGTTGCCAGATGCCACAGATTCCTTGCTCTACAATCTTTGATTGTTTTTAACCGGTTTCCAGCTGGCGTTAAAATATTATCCTATTGCTAAGACCTCAGGTTTGTTAGCTATGAAAAATACGAATTGATTAAAAATTTGTCATATTTCTGGCCACAAACCAAATGAGGTTATCTACACATTCTTGCACTTCAAAGTTACCTTGTGAAAGAATAAATTTTACACCAAAATCGAGTAGGACTTTTGACAAATAATATTTTAAGCCAGTTAAAAAACAAGTGTTCCATATGCCTTGATATTAATACTAATAGATATTACCGATTAATAGCCATCTCCTCCATTTAATAAAAATCATTATCATCTTTCATTCCTCTAAGAACAGGAGATCTCTACAAATAAATTCATTAGTAACAGATTACATCTCAGAAGGCTTAGATTGGTTTTAAGCCCTATAAATCATTTTGCAACATACAGGCACCTTAACCCTTAAACACCTATTGGACATATTAAACGTCGATGAAAATTGTCTGTTGGGTGCCTAACCGACGTATGGTACATCGACGCAAAATAGTTTTTTTTTTTAATTTGCGGAAAAATAGTTATAGGTTTACTAGGCAAAAGCTATTGAATCACGCGCCTAGAGGGATGCTGGGAGCTCACGGATCAAGCTGTTGTTTTGTTTACAAGCGTTACCCAGGCGCGCAAGCACGAATTTCTTCTTCTCGCACTAAAAAGCATCAGCGACACACTCAAAAATTATTTTGTCACTTTGACATAATTTTTGCACCATTTTATATTAGCCGTTACATATAGTTTTATGAAAATGTGCACAATTTCATGTAGAATACAAAAACAAACAACCCATGGTTGTAGCTTTTATCAGTTTTGAAATATTTTCATATAAATAACGATAAGTGCAAACATTTCAACCTTCGGTCAACTTTGACTACCGAAATGGTAAAAAAACGCAATTGTAAGCTAAAACTTTTATATTCTAGTTATATTCAATCATTTATCTTCATTTTACAACAAATTGGAAGTCTCTAATATAATATTTCAAGTTATGGTGAATTTATGAAAAAACTTTTTCCTTATGTCCGCGCGGTAACTATTCCAAAACAATCAGAAATTTTTTTGTCCGATTGACATAATATTTACACCGTTTTATGTTACATAAAGTTTTATATATGAAAATGTGCGCAATTTCATGAAGAATACAACAACAAACAACCCATGGTTGTAGCTTTTATCAGTTTTGAGATATTTTCATAGAAATAACGATAAGTGCCAAAATTTCAACCTTTGTTCAGCTTTGCCTCAACCGAAATGGTAAAAAAACGCAATTGTAAGCTAAAACTATTACATTCTAGTAATGTTCAATTATTTGCCTTCATTTTGCAAAAAATTGTAAGTCTCTAGCATAATATTTCGATATATGGTGAATTTATGAAAAAAAAACTTTCCTTACGTCCGCTCAGTAACTTCCGAAAAAATCTGAAATTTTTTCGTCCGATTGTCGTAATGTTTGCACCGTTTTATATTAGCTGTTACATAAATTTTTATTTATGAAAATGTGCGCAATTTCATGTAGAATACAATTAAAAACAACCCATGATTGTAGCTTTTATCAGTTTGAAATATTTCCATATAAATAACGATAAGTGCCAAAATTTCAACCTTCGGTCAACTTTGACTACCGAAATGGTCGAAAAGCGCAATTGTAAACTATAACATTTACATTCTAATAATATTCAATCATTTACCTTCATTTTGGAACAAATTGGAAGTCTCTAGCACAATATTTCGATTTATGGTGAATTTTTGAAAAAACTTTCTTACATCCGCACGGTAACTGCCGAAAAAATCCGCAAAATTTCAACCTTCAGTCAACTTTGACTCGACCGAAATGGTAAAAAAACGCAATTGTAAGCTAAAACTATTACATTCTAGTAATGTTCAATTATTTGCCTTCATTTTGCAAAAAATTGTAAGTCTCTAGCATAATATTTCGATATATGGTGAATTTATGAAAAAAAAACTTTCCTTACGTCCGCTCAGTAACTTCCGAAAAAATCTGAAATTTTTTCGTCCGATTGTCGTAATGTTTGCACCGTTTTATATTAGCTGTTACATAAATTTTTATTTATGAAAATGTGCGCAATTTCATGTAGAATACAATTAAAAACAACCCATGATTGTAGCTTCTATCAGTTTTGAAATATTTTCATATAAATAACGATAAGTGCCAAAATTTCAACCTTCGGTCAACTTTGACTCTACCGAAATGGTAGAAAAACGCAATTGTAAGCTAAATCTCTTACATTCTAGTAATAGTCAATCATTTACCTTTTTTGCAACAAATTGGAAGTCTGTAGCACAATATTTCGATTTATGGTGAATTTATGAAAAAAACTTTTTCCTACGTCCGCGCGGTAACTGCCGAAAAAATCAGAAATGTTTTCGTCCAATTGTTGTAATGTTTGCACCGTTTTATATTAGCCGTTACATAAAGTTTTATATATGAAAATGTGCGCAATTTCATGTAGAATACAACAAAAAACTACCCATGGTTGTAGCTTTTTATCAGTTTTGAAATTTTCATATAAATAACGATAAATAGAAAAAATTCGACCTTCGGTCAACTTTAACTCGAACGAAATGGTAAAACACTGCAGTTTTAAGCTACAACACTTACAGTCTAGTAATATTCAATCAATTACCTTTATTTTGCAACAAATTGGAAGTCTCTAGCACAATATTTCGATTTATGGTGAATTTTGAAAAATACCTTTTTACGTCTGCGCATTGCGAATTCATGCATCATATTGTGATAATATTTTCTCTGTGTTGCTTTGATCATTTTACAATTTGTTATATACCAAAATCATTGCAATTTAGTGTACAATACAACGAAAAAATAATTAACTCATTAGCTTTAACCGTTTTGCTAACAGTGCGATTTGTATACAATTATATATGAAATTTTTTTTGCGCTGTCATATATTCCAATATTTATATATGATGATGATATTTTTTTCATTTCTGATGGTTGCATACTAAACTTCAGGCAATGACATAAAAAGGAGCCAAAAATTAACTCTTAATCTTGAAATTCAAGCATGCTGTGATTTAAAAAAAAAAAAAAAACTTTTCCGCTTCGGCGCTCACTCACGAACACCGCCGGCATAAGGGAGAAACTTTCGGAAATACCGGCTCGCCGTTTAAGGGTTAAAACACAGCCTAAAAGATTATCCTATTGTTAAGACCTTAGGTTTGTTAGCTATGAAAAAAAATACAAATTGATTAAATATTTGTCATATTTCTGGCCACAAAGCAAATGAGGTTATCTACACATTCTTGCACTTCAAGTTACCTTATGAAAGAATAAATTTTACACCAAAAGCGAGCAGAAGGACTTTTGAAAAATAATATTTTATGCCTTGATATTAATACTAATAGACATTATCGATTAATAGCCATCTCCTCCATTTAAATAAATCATCATCATCTTTTGTTCCTCTAAGAACAGGTAATCTCTACAAATAAATTAATTAGTAACAGATTACATCTCAGAAGGCTTAGATTGGTTTTTAAGCCTATAAATCATTTTGCAACATACAGGCAGCTTAAACACAGCCTAAAAGTTTTAACATTCAAAGACACTTGTAATTCATATTCCTATTATGAAAATGTTGTTATGATTGTTGAGCTTATTAGGTTGACTGTTATAATGGTGCAGCGTACTTTCAACTAAGCAGCTAACAAAAAAAAAAAAAAAGAAGTTCAAATCATGCAGATTGCAAATTATACTAATGTATAAAAGGGATCATACTTATATAACCATAAGGAAAATAGTGCCAGCTGTGAATTTGCAAACTTTTCGACATGTATGACATTAGAAATAAAAAATAGTAACACTACTTAGCAGCGTCATTTTGAGTCAGAATCTGGATGATACAAAAAGAATCATGTCCCATCAGACTTGAGCATCACTGTACAATTATGAATCATTAAGAAATAAAATTTACTTTATGATTTCCACTTCTCATTTCGGACATAACCCCTCAGTCATCCATATCACTTGTAAATTTTCCTTCTCTCCTTAGGCGAATGCAGAGGTCTGCCACATCCCTGAGTTCCTCCCGTATAGTCTCAGAAATGTCAGAAGAAGACAATATATATGATCGCTCACTGTCAGTTGGAGCATCCAGAAGTTCTACCTCACAGTCAATGTCTTCAGTAAGGTAAAAGAAATTTTAGAGGTTCCTTGACAAGCATCCTCCAGTGCAGTAGTTCTTTAGTTGACATTTCCCTGGAACCAAACAAAAACTTCTTTCAGTTTTCTTCTGAAGATGGAAAAAGAAACCCACAAGATTACCAAGTATAACTTGTTTACTTGTAAGTATTTACATAGTGTTAATACTCAAGTATCAAGTACTTCCAGGCCCTAGCTGTGGCCCTTTCTCAAGAGATGTGTAGGTGGTCAGACTGGGCTATGGCCCAGTAGTCTTCTTGAACTTCATGTTGAGCTGTCATTTATGTGATGGCTGCCCTCGTTTCCATTCTCTTGAGAGTTATTAGTCCCCTCTTGTCATTCTGATATCCTGAGCTGATGGTCAATGGGATTACCCTTGTGGTGAGTGAGTGGTCACCATCAGTCTGTTGAGCAGAAAACCTAATGTGGTCAGAAGGGTCAGTCTTAACTTCTTTTAATATCAAAGACTGGCTTATGGGATCTTCTGAGGTGAAACATTTGTTTCCTTCTGTCACTTCAATCTCTCTGATGAGTGCTCTTTCCACTACCCTCCTATGACTGATGTTATTACTTATGCATATGATCCTATTGTTTTTAAAATCCATCCTATGGTCCTTTTCCCAGCAATGTCTAGCTATATCACTCTCCTGTACTGCCCTTCTGTGTTCTTGGATTTTAGTCCTTATTCCTCTACCTGTTTCCTCCACATTTGTCTCTACAATTGCTGCAATTAACCCTTTACTGCCGACTGGACGTATTTTACGTCGACTTACAAAATTTTTTTTTAAAATTCGCGGAAAAATACTTATAGGCCTACCAGTCTAAAACTTTTGAATCACGCGCCTTGGGGAATGCTGGGAGTTCACGGATCAAGGTGTTGTTTTGTTTACAATCGTTACGCAGGCGCGCAAGCGCGAATTTCTTTCTTGCCGCACTAAAAAGTATCTGTGACACATCTCTGAAATTATTTCGTCACTTTGACATAATTTTTGTACCATTGTAAATTAGCCGTTACATGAAGTATTATATCTGAAAATGTGCACATTTTTTATGTAGAATACACCCCCTCATTTTGGGACCACCTTGACGTGGTGAGGGGGCTCTCGAACCTCAGGAATCTCTTCCCAGGTTCGAACCCAAGAGTCCCATATGACATTATATATTTTCGAGTAAACTTATGTGGACTTTTCCATTTTTTGCCAAAATTTTAAAAGCAAATAAATGAGAAAACATATCATGGCTTAACGTGGAGTTAAATCCGAAGCTAAATAGTGAGAACTGTGGTAGATCATCATCTACCCGACAATGTTCGGACCTGTTTTTCAGGCGGAACTATTCTGTGGAGCTGGACCACGGATTCCAGGGGGCCTGGTTCTAGGAATAGAACTCTCGGCATTTCATCCAGTTTGCCCATAATGTGATTAGGATGGGATAATTGTATTAACATAATACTCTTAGTCCTAGCAAGCGGGTTCTGCTTACACTTGGGCCATACTAATCATGTTATGCCATCCCCTTTTTGGGGTAGGGTAGGGATGCGGACATTTGGGAGTCCTTTCTCACTTGTGCCTTTGGCAGAAGATTTAACTTCGCGAAGGGCCAATGATATCTTTTCAAGATTTTTTTTTTTTTTTTTTTTTTTTTTATTTTTTTTTTTTTTTGTAAAAACTCAAAATTTATGAACTGTGAAATAAATGATTTGAGTACCCCTGGGCCCCATGATGGAAAAACTACGGCACAGTTGATGACCATATTAGCACGGTCACTCCCGAATTTCCTAGGTACTGCCACAAGTAGTGAAAGTACTATAAAAGATACAAAGGAACACCCTGTTCCAAGTAAAGCAGCAGAACCAGAAAACCAAATAGAGTGCATAAATAAAAAAGAAACAAACAAACATAAATTGGTAAACTCCAATATCGTAACCAATGGAATCCATATATGATGAACAATAAATTCTGAATTAGAGACAAATAATCCTCCCAGCAATACAG
The DNA here is from genome assembly GCF_015104395.2 of Macrobrachium nipponense. Classification (NCBI taxonomy): domain Eukaryota; kingdom Metazoa; phylum Arthropoda; class Malacostraca; order Decapoda; family Palaemonidae; genus Macrobrachium; species Macrobrachium nipponense. Next base: position 13,576,977 of record NC_061110.1, on the reverse strand, counting down.
AAAAATATAAAAAATCATAATAGACAAGCAACATACATAAAACAAGGACCAAAAAGAAACAAAAATTACCGACTTAATCCCACATTGGTACATTTTGATGACCTCTTTGGACCAGATAATTGGTCAAGATTTCTAGTCCTCAAAGCTGACAACAAAAATCTCAGCAGCGATGCCTAGAAAACAAATTACTTAACATATATCCAACACAAGACATGGAATGCAGACACATCAAGGACAATGAATGGCTTATCCAAGTAACCAATAAAAAGCAGTCCACTGCCTTTTTAAGTATAACAGAAATAAATAATATAAAGGTAATAATTACAAGCCACGAAACATTGAATTATGTACAGGGTACAGTCATCCTACCCAATAGCGAGCAGGAGCTTCCTTCAAAAACAACTATTGCTAGACTCCCTAAAATTGAGATATAACAATATCCACGATTTAGAAATATACTCTATTTCAAGTAGGAAAGATAAAAGTAAAAATATCAACATTGCCAAAATAAAATTTACAGGCCAAGACTTACCATTTAAAATAAAAATTCTTGGACAAAATAGAGAAGTTCGTCCTTTGTTCCTAAACCATTACAATGTACACAGTGCTCAAGGTATGGACACACATACAAAAGATGCCGTAATAAAGCTATATGTGCAGTCTGTGCATCAGATGACCATACCACTAATTGGAACTGTAAACAATCAAAATGTATTAATTGTGGACTAGCCCATCACGCAAAATCTAAGGAGTGTTCATTTTACCAATATAACACAGAACTTCAGTTGTTAATAAATAGGACAGGAATGTCAGTCATGGAAGCCAGACTTGAGCTAAAAGTAAGAGGCGTTAACATCCATCCAAAACCCCCACCTTTTCAAATGTGACTAAAAATCAAGACATCAAACAGCACAATGACAAACAAGATAGTATAAACATGGAAACTGAATTTCATACCAATAATACTGAAACCCAAAATAAAAGTGATATTACAACAACCAATACCACCACCAACATAGATGATTCAGTTATCCATGGAAAAGAACTTCCAATAGAAGAAGAATTAAATAATGATGATAATCGAACTGGCAAAAAGAAAAGAATTCTAGAAAGAACCCCACCTAAGGGCGGGAAAAAAAAGTAAATATTGAAAATTACAATCAATCCAGAGAGACTCCAACTACACCAGGAGAACATTTTAAAAAAAGATATTAAACTAACCTCATCACAAGTGGAAATACACAATTACCCTCAATCTCAATCAAACAGCCAACATCTGGACAGTAAAGATCACTCTTTACAATTTCCATCAAATAATACTAATGAAAATCATACCATTAAACCAAACCAAAAATATAACTATCACCCCCCAACCATCCACAAGACCGAAATATCCCATTAACAACAACAAAACAAATAACCCCTCAAACCAACAGTCCTTATCACTACAGAAAAGGAACAATAGAATTACAAAACCAGACATTTCTAAAGCTAGACCAAAAACTTCTGAACCAATAATTAACATTACCAAACATGCTTCATCTTGTGGTTGTAATGAATGCTTTGTAAGTACATATAACCAACTAACTACCAAGACAGAGGACACAGTACGAAATTGTATTGACAATTTTACCAAATTAAGGAGGTGCCCTTTAACACACCAACATGAGAACGAATTATGTTCTGAATCCTTAAAAATACAAAAAGGAAATTATAAAATCAAAATAGACTTATTAATATTCAACTATGAAAACAAACAACTGCAGAATCTAATAACCAACATACAAATACAACGATTAAAAAACCACAAATAAAATTCAAATGCATATAAACTACGAGATAAAGTAAAATCAGCAATCAATTTACAGAATTTAACACCAATTCCTCCCAATAATGGAATATAAAATCATTCAATGAATATAAATGGTCTCTTAAAAAACCGACCCATACGTCTGGGTGAATTACAAAGAATCATACGAGACCACAACCCAATGTGCATATGTCTACAACATATAGGAAGTAACCCTACAAATATCCAACACTATAAAATTGCCTGTTATTCACCAACTGACGGTGGAAAATTAGGCACAGCCATATACGTTCATAATAGCATTACATATGAACCTGTTGACATACCATCTATGCCATATCAAATAACATCAATTAAACTGTATATGCCTGATAAAAGTAAAATTACTATTTGTAATTTATATAACCAACCAAATTTCAATGCAAATTTCAGTGATTTTTCTGAACTTATTAGCAAAAGTATACAGGAACCACTACTTATAGTAGGAGATTTTAATGCACATAATCCATTATGGGATATTAATAACCCCACTGACACATCCGGAATCAACATAGAGAATACTATAATGAAACACAACCTGTATTGTCTCAATGAAAGTGAAGTTCCAACATATTTTTCAAATACACACCTAACCTTTTCTTCAATTGACATTTCATTATGTTCAAATGATGTAGCGGAGAAATTTGAATGGAACGTCCTAGACGATTCTAACACAAGTGACCATTCCCAATCATTCTGAACTACTTAAGTAATGTCAAAATATTGCCACCTACAAGATATAATATCCAAAAAGCTAACTGGGATAAATATTTCCTATACACACGAAACATACCACCATTCCCACATAATGAAGATCACAATACTACATGTGAATCCTTCTCAAACTTCATAATAAATGCTGCAGATAAAAGTATTCAAAAACCAAAAAAACACATTCCACAAAATCCCCTGTCCCATGGTGGAATCCAACATTAACAACATTAAGTAAAATAAAACATATATTGAGTCGCAATCTAAACAGACTCAAAACTCGCCCTTAAATCACTCAACAAAATGCCCTATAGTATAAAATATAAACCAAAAATAGGTTATAACAAACATAACAATTAACCACATTAAACCACTATATAACAAATATACAGCCAAATTTAGAAAAACGGTAATAGCAGAAAAAATCGCATCATGGAAGGAATATGTCTCAAACATATCTTCAAACACATCCACAAGGGATGTCTGGCAAAAGATAAGGAAAATCAATGGAAAACATATAAGACCTCCAAGAAGTGCAATACATTTAAATGGAAAAATATACCATGATACTTATGAAATATCAAACATAATTGGGAAACATTTTGAAAACATCAGTGCTTACTCCAGCCTAGATACACATTTTCAAAGTATCAGAAAACAAAAAGAAAATATAATACTCAATTTTGAAACTCTTGAAGACCTGGAATATAACTATATTTTTAACATGGATGAACTAGATAATGCCATCAACTCTTGTTCATCCCTCTGCACCAGGATATGATAAAATATCATTTGAAATGATAGAAAAATTAGCTCCTATAGCTAAATCATATTTATTAAAATTTTACAATAGTATCTGGCTAAAAACGTGTCTTTCCTGATAAATGGAAACATGCCATAATTATTCCAATAAACAAACCAGGAAAGGATGCAAGTAATCCATCCAATTATAGACCGATATCTCTAACAAGTTGCCTATGCAAAATCTTAGAAAAAAATGGTTAATGCACGATTAACGTATGTAATAACCAAAGAATCCATTTTAACACCAACACAATCTGGTTCAATAGCTGGCAGATCAACCCTAGATCCCTTAACACATTTAGAAGATCATATCAAAAAAGGCTTTGAAACAAAAGAAATTAACAGTAGCTATATTTTTTTGATATAGAAAAAAGCATACGATACAACATGGAAACATAACATCATGCAAAACTCCACTCCAAGGGACTAAGAGGCCACTTACCAATATTTATTAAGAACTTCTTAACAAACAGAACTTTTCAAGTAAGAGTAGAAAATTCCTACTCAGTAACCTATAAACTGGAAGAAGGAATCCCTCAAGGTAGTGTCTTGAGCTGTACATTGTTTGCTTTAGCAATCAATGACATTACTATAAATTTACCAAGTGGTGTAAAAAACAGTTTATATGTTGATGACTTTGTCATTTACTATACGAGTAGTAATCTGAGACACGCTCAGAGAGTTCTTAGTACTGCCATTTCAAATATATGTAGTTGGGCAAATTCAGTTGGATTTAAATTTTCAACTGATAAAACAAAAGCAATCGTCTTCTACAAAGACAAAAAGGTGGATGAAGAACCAAACAATCAAACTGCATCTTTATAGCACTGAAATACAATTTGTACAAAAATCAAGTATCTAGGAGTAATATTTGATCAACATTTAAATTGGAAAGAGCACATCAAATACATTAAAGCCAAAGGCATCAAAGCCCTTGCCATATTAAAAAAGTTATCACACACTAATTGGGGAGCAAAGCGAGACATTTTATTAATGATATATAAGGCAACAGTCTTATCCATAATAGATTATGCTGTCCAATATATTCATCCGCCTCAGAATCTGCATTAAAATCTCTCGATGCAGTGCACCATGAAGGCGTGCGATTGTGCACAGGAGCTTTCCGATCGTCCCCAACAAACTCACTTTTGGTGGAGGCAGGTATTTTGCCCTTAAAACATCACCGTAATTTAATAACAATACAAAGAGGTCTTTCAATGCAAGTGGGATCGTCTCCTGCAACTTACTGCTTCCAAAACTGTAATCAAGTAACAGCAGTTAATAGTACAAGCTCTTTCCCAAAAAGAGCTAGATACATAATGAACATACATAATATGAATCCAATTTTTCACCCACCAATGGAATTGCCACCACCATGGATTTTAAATAGAGTAAAGATATGTACCTCCCTGTCTTACCTACTCAAAAAACAAATGACAAGTACGGAAATGTACCGCCAACATGCTTTGGAACACATTAGAAAAGGGCGACAAATTTATGATATATACAGACGGCTCCAAAAATAATGTTGGAGTAGGAGCATCTGCATATTCGAAAAATATGTTAAGTAAAAAAAGCCTACCTTCAATATCATCAGTATTTACTGCTGAAGTCACAGCCATACAGATGGCTCTAGATATGATATCTGAGGCAAAAGCAAGTGTCTCTGTAATTTTCAGTGACTCACGTAGCGCTATAGATGCAATAGGACAGTATAAATCAGGAAACCAAATAGTACAGGAAATTCAAATAAAAATTCATCAACTCCTCCAATCAGGAATATCAATGGAAATATGTTGGATCCCAGCACACGTGGGAATAAAAGGAAATGAATATGCAGACTCTGCTGCAAATTAGCCTGCACTATCCCTCCAACAATTTCATATGCCCCAGTGTCAGACTGGGTAAAATCAGTTAAAACATTAATTAACCAGGATTGGAAAGAAGAATGGGCCTCGGTGCCAACAACAAACAAACTTAAAAATATAAAAACTGAAGTCTATGCATGGAGGACATCCTCACAGGAGGAAAGAGCAAAAGAGATGATCCTAGCAAGGCTACGTATAGGACACACAAGATTCTCACATGGTCACTTGATGTCAACACCACATGCTGACCAGTGAACTGTAACAGATGTCAAATACCCATGACAGTGCAGCATTTGCTTGTTGAGTGCCCAAATTGGACCAGCAAAGATCTATTTATCTGCGGAGTTCAGAAATGAAAAATATTCTTGCGGAAAGCAGGGATTTTTCAATTAATAAAATCATAAATTTTTTAAAATAAGACTGTTTGGTTTCTTAAATAAAGTCTAAGTTTTTTTTTTTTTTTTTTTTTTCTTTTTTTGTTTTTATTTTTTCTTTTTCTTGCTTTCTTCTTCTTTCAGGGGGGATTTTGGGGATTTTTTTTTTTTTTTTTTTTTCCCCCTGGGTCGAGAACCAGCCCCGAGAAGAGTCTACTTGAGACTCAGAGGTCTGGAAAAACTAACCAGACTATTGAATAATAATTAATATGTAGAATACAACAATAAAATACTCATGATTGTAGCTTTTATCAGTTTTGAGATATTGTCACATAAATAACGATAATTGCCAAAATTTCAACCTTCGGTCAACTTTGACTCTACCGAAATGGTCGAAAAACGCAATTGTAAGCTAAAACTCTTATATTTTAGTAATATTCAATCATTTAACTTAATTATGCAACTAATTGGAAGTCTCTAGCACAATATTTCGATTTATGGTGGAATTTGATTTTGAAAAAAACTTTTTCCTTACGTCCGCGCGGTAACTCTTCCGAAAAAAAATCATACATGCGATTGTGGTAATGTTTGCACCGTTTTAAAATTAGCCGTTATATAAAGTTTTATATATGGAAATGTGCGCAATTTCATGCACAATACAACTAAAAACAACCCATGGTTGTAGCTTTTATCAGTTTTGAGATATTTTCATATAAATAAACCTTCGGTCAACTTTGACTCTACCGAAATGGTCGAAAAACGCAATTGTAAGCTAAAACGCTTATATTCTAGTAATATTCAAGCATTTAACTTCATTTTGCAACAAACTGGAAGTCTCTAACACAATATTTCGATTTATGGTGAATTTATGAAAAAAATAACATTTTCTTTACGTCCGCGCGGTAAACTCTCCCGAAAAAATCATGTGTGCGATTTTGTTGGTAACTGTTTGCACCATTTTAAATTAGCCGTTACATAAAGTTTTATATATGAAAATGTGTGCAATTTCATGTAGAATACAACTAAAAATAATTGAAGGTTGTAGCTTTTCTCATTTTTGAAATATTTGCTTATAAATCACGATAAATAGAAAAAAAACCACGTTCAGTCAACTTTGACTCTACCGAAATGGTCGAAAAACGCAATTGTAAGCTAAAACTCTTACAGTCTAGTAATATTCAGTCATTTATCTTCATCTTGAAACAAATTCGAAGTCTCTAGCAAAATATTTAGATTTATGGTGAATTTTAAAAAAATCTTTCCTTCCCTGCGCGCGCGGATTCTCCGCCACAAATCTCCGAAATGCGTACGTCCCATTCTCGGAATATTTGCTCCGTTTCATATTAGGCATTTCATAGAGTTTTATATATGGAAAATGTGCGCAATTTCATGTAGAATAAAACGAAAATTATTTGAAGGTTGTAGCTTTTCTTATTTCCGAAATAATTGCATATAAAAATATATATATAAAAAAATTCGACATTCGGTCAACTTTAACTCGTCAGATAAGGTCGAAAACTGGAATTGTAAGCTAATACTCTTACAGTATAATAATATTCAATCATTTGTCTTCATTTTGAAAGAAATGGAAGTCTCTAGGACAATATTAGATTTATGGTGAATTTTTTTTTTAAAAAAAGTATTTGTTTACGTCCGCGCGTTACGAATTCATGCATTATTTTGTGATAATATTTTCTGTGTTGCTTTTATTGTTTTTACAATGTCTTATATACCAAATGATCGCAATTTAGTGTACATACAACGAGAAAAAAAAGTAAACTCGTTACCTTTAAAACCGTTTTGCACACAGCGCGATTTGAATACAATTATATATGAAATTTCGTTTTTGCGCTATCATATATCGCATTAGTATTTATATATGATAATGATAATTTTTTTCATTTCTGATGGTTGCATACTAAACTTCAGCCAATTACAAAAAAAGGAGCCAAAAATGAACTCTTAATCTTGAAAACTAAGCGCGCTGTGATTTTTTGAAAAAAAAATATTTTTCCGTTTCCGCGCTCGCTCTGAAACACCTCCGGCACACGGGAGACAATTTTTTTTTACCCCTTCGGCGTTTAAGGGTTAATTATGTATAACTCCCCCTACATCATCTGCATTACTGTCTTCCCCTTCCAATTTATTTTTACATACTTTGTTTTTATGGTGTTATCAAAGGTATACACAAATTTGATATTTCTTTATTTCATTTTTTAAGACATCCTGAGTTAGGAAAGACTGATGTGGTGGCGTAGGTGAGTGGTCCGTGACCACCCTTCACCCGATCTACTCATGCATTGCCAGATATCACAAGATTCCTTGCTTTCATCTGTATTTTTAACCGGATCCAGCTAGGCGCTATAAATTATCCTATTGTTAAGGCCGAAGGTTTGTAGCTATGAAAAATACAAATTGTCTTAGAAAATTTGTCATTTTAGGCATAAAAGAGAGGGCAACTATTTTCTTGTTATCTTTATTCCATGTACTCTCTACATTTCCTCTGTAAAAAAATCCCCCTAGCTCTGTTGAGTGCCCCTTTTTCTGAACTATTCTGTGTATGCTATTGTATCAAAGCCTTTATCAATGTAATTTATTTCTTTATCTATCTTACAAGGGTCACATGTCTCATTGTCCTTAGAAATAAACCTGCTAGAACACCTATCTTTATATCATGACTGTGAAAAGAGATGGAATGAATGTGTGTGTGTGTGTGTGTGTGTGTGTGAGACTAGGCTTTATATGTGCTGAATTCATATCCTGTTTCTTTTCTTTTTATCTGTATGTCATAAAAGGGCAGTTTATTATTGTTACTTTTCTCTAAAGTGAATTGGATGAATTGGATGTTATCAAACCTATAGAGTTCATCTAGAAAAGTTTCTGTTTCACTTTCATCATCTTGTAGAATGGCAAAAATATCATCCACATATCTTCATCAAACTTTCAATTTCAAGCTAGGGACATTAATATTAGGAACTAGATTGGTCTCAAAATATTCCATATAGATGTTAGCGAGTATATTGGTGATAATGAGGACCCCATAGCTACTCCTTATTTCTGTTTGTATACTTGTCCCTCAGACTTGAAACCCTCGGACTTGAAATAATTATCACTAACACATAATATAATCAACCCAAGTAAGACACATATTTCTTTGTTTGGGTTGAAAATGCCTTCATTATGTTTAGTCTGAAGAAATTCTAATACTTCATCAGAGAGATTAAAGTGATAGAAGGAAACAAAGGTTTCACCTTAGAAGATCCCATAAGCCTGAGCTTTGATATTAAAAGAAGCTAAAATTGACCCTTCTGACCTGGAGATTAGGTTTTCTGCCCAACAGACTGAGGGTGACCACTCACTCACCGCAAGGGTTAATCCCATTGACCATCAGCTCAGGATATCAGAACAACAAGAGGGGATTAATAAATCTCAAGAGAATGGAAACCAGGGCAGCCATCACATAAATGACAGCTCAACAAGAAGTTCCAGAAGACTGCTGGGCCTTAGTGCAGTCTGACTACCTACACATCTCTTGAGAAAGGGCCACAGCTAGAGCCTGGAATTACTTGAGTGTTAATACTATGCAAATACTTACAAGTAATCAAGTTATACTCAGTAATCTTGTGGGTTTCTTTTTCCATTATCCTGGATTTTATTTGACCTCTTATAAATAAAGATTGCTGTTTGTTATTTTTACGCAAGCCATGATCAGTTATATTTTTCTAATAAAAAAGTAATTCCTGTGGTGATCGTTCATCTAAGATTTACCTCTTCTCATAGGGGCATTGCTGCTTATGGTGTGGCCCAGTTGCATTGCTTTTTGCTTTAAACTTTTCAGTCTGTTCCCTCAGGTTGCTTCTCACTTAAATGTCTAAAGTTTTTATTCTGTGTTGCATTTTCAGTTGTATGAGAATATCCTATGGACAAGCTCAAAGAAAATAGCAATGTAATTCAGTGATATTAAACTACTATTTGTACTTACAAAGCTATTAAACATAAAGAGCCATAATCCATGTGAAACAGACTCTGTCCCACCAATATATAGATCTTAAAACAAGAGAAGTCCTTGGACACATACCTGAGTCACCCTTCACTGCTTTCCAGAGTGACATGTACATAATTACCGTGTGACTTTTTGTAAGCCAGTTCTGCCGCTTTGCTTCTGAGACCTAGAACTGTTTTTTCCAGTTACTTCTCTGTCATTTTGATTGGTGACTTGGTTTTTCAGTTATGTCCTAGTTCTCTTGATTTTATTGAGCATGTAATTCCTTTGTGAAACATCATTACTGCTGGGTTTTAAAATGGGCTGTGGAGTGTTGTGGAGTGTATCTCTTTGTCCTTGCTCAGTCTATATTCCATCAGAAATTAATTAAACTATAGTACTGTTTTAGTTTTAGGTGATTTTATAAGATTTTGTATGTGTTGCACTTACAGCACCATAGTTGATCATTCTTGAGGCCTTATCATTGTGCTGCATCCACAGCTATCAGTTCCTCTGCAATGCTGCCACCCTGAATCAAGAGTGAATAACACAAGAGGTGTCAACCATCTCTAGATACCCTCAGTGTTCTTATTTCATGAAGTTTCTCCACAGATGTATCCCTCTCTTGATGACGACCTTGTCACTCAAAGGTTGGATATTCTTGTTTCCTTGTCTGCTGCTGCTATTTCTGTCTGTTCCTTCTACTTGGGTCCTTTCTGTTCCTCAAATACTGTTGGAGTTGGAGGTATTTGTTGTTGAGGGTTACAGGCTGGCAATCTGTTAGTTGTTTGATTTGACAAGTTACAAATGGGAGGCTCAGTCAAGCTAAGAAGATGAAATCTCCAAAGAGAGATCAGTTCAGGTTTTAAACAGACTAACCAAGGTTCTTGGTTAGTCTGTTCATATAATATAGTTCCTTACCATTCCAATTAAGTTCTTTTCAGTTTTTACAGTTGATTTAGACTGATATACTATACCAAGTAGTTCAGTTAATGCAAGTGTAGTAGAATAACTACTGTTCTGTCTGTTAGACCCAAAGAATGCAAATTCGTCATATATACTTTCTGTTAGACATAAAAATGTAGTCATGCTGGAAATTTGTAGACTGAAGTATGGGGCTATGTAGTATGTGAATAATGGATTTTTGTAAAGAAAATCTAATTGATTTTACAAAAATTATTCTTTCACCCAATAAAGAGTGCTGTAATAGTTGTATCTTTTGAGAAGTCATTAAAGTCAAATTCTTGTAAGGTTTGTCATAGACTAAAGTTAATTCTCTCTTCATTTTAGTCTGTAGATTTCAGTTTGATTTCATACAGTACGTATCTTGAAGCAATTTTGGTATTTAATAAATCATTATTTCACAGGAGTACAATAACTGTTGATTCCTCTTCGTTCTCATGCTGTTCACCCTCATCTGAATCAACTGAGAGTAGTAGTGACTCCTCCACTCAGCTAGATTCTACACCTTCATCTGTGTCAGGTATGTTTGCGTACCCTTTTTTTTAGATTGCTAGCTATGAATGATAGGCTTGTAAAATAGCAGTAGAGGCAGACGTTTCTCTTAACTCTCATAGCATCTTCAAACAAAGGCATCCATGTTCTATACTGTACTGTTATTTTACCACTGTGTTAGTTGTTATGCTTGTTTACAAACTAAGGCATTTTTAATTCAAGTATTGTTAGAAGTAGAAGGCTAAATATCCCAAAAATGGAAAGATTAGATGAATTTTCTCTATTCATTAGATTGCATTCTTATAGAATGCTGTGAATGTTAGGTTGTTTTAGATGTTGATTTAGGTAAAGCAGCATTTTATCCATACCTCACTTCCCAACTTATGTAATTAACCCCTTCAGAGATGGTTGTTCTTCATTTTGAAATAGACTAACTACAATGTTTGTTGTTTATTGTTCTCTTTATCAGCTCTTCAACATTCTATACTTATATTTTTATGTGTTGTTTGATGTCCTGAGTATCCCAACTTTCTGAAATACAGTGTAAACCTATCCTTACCAAAGTAGGTTGTAAAAGAGCAGCCCCAGTAAAAATTTAATTTGTACAAGGAAGTGTCCTTCCCAGTTTATCATCTTTTTTAGATTGGGAGGTAAGAGAATTGATAGCTTAATGAAATTATAAAAAAATTAAAGATTCTGTATTTTAGTCATGCAAAATCAAGGGGGATTTTTCTTGTAATCAATATCATCGTTCATTGTATACTAAAAAGTATTTTTTTCAATTGATTTTTTTTGGGCAGCCATTGATTTTTAACTCTATATCAGTACAATGCACTTATTGACAGCAAGACATGTTACTTGTTATAGAATCAAAAGCAGAATTTTATTTCTTAAAAGTAAAATGAAGTTGCGGCATAAAAGGTATACTCCTTGGTAGAGCTATTTAAAGTCAGCACATTATGTGAAGATGTAAGTCAGAATAATATTTATGTCATATGGGGAATTTATAGAATGGTTGAAAAGATTGTAAGTGATTTTCTTTTGGTCATTTTATTTGTTTCTCTTTTCTATGATTGTAAATTTTGTGTATAGGATACAAAATGGTCATATGATACTCCTATGGCTGGCCCCCCAAAAAAGTCCTTAAATGCTAGTTAATAATTGAGAAACGCAGCTAGAGCCAATGGAACACTAAAAAAAAACTTAAGAAAACTGGAATGCAGTTGTCATTATCACATCTTTGCTTAGTTGTTGATTACAGAATTTTCCTTCGGTATGTGGAACTGATACCCCTTCAGTATAAGAACTACACTGTCTTGAAGCTGCTGTCTGTCCCTAATATTAATGATAAGTACTGTCTCAGAAGACAGATCTCTGTTTGAACCTAAACAGGCTCAACCCTAAACTTTTTAGAATCATTTCTTGGCAGTACTCTAGATGATTTTGTAGGTGTGATAATAAAAGGGTGTACATATTACTCTGTGTAGGGCAAAGCAGCAAGCCTTTCAGTGTTTTGGAAATTTTTGTGTAGAAAATACTGCCAATAGAAATATTTTTTGTAGTTTTTCATTTTAGAAAGAAAGTAGATATACAAATGACATTTTGGGAGTGTTAGCTCACTTCTTTTTGTGTACCTCTTATGACAAGGTGCTGCTGCTGCTGCTGCTTCAGTGCTTGTCTAGCTTCACACCCTCATGGGAGAGGGTTTCCTGAAAACAACTTCCTTTTCTCTCATTTTTTTAAAATATGAAGCTGTGAAGAGTTTTGTATATAAAGCATTTTATATTTCTTTCAGTGACAGATTTTATGTTAGATTTTCTATAGAATTGTAAATAAAATGTATACTTTTTAAACAATTTTATTTTTTTGTAGCTGAACTTAACATTAAAATGCAAATGTTCTCAGTTTTAGAAATTTCTCCATATCTCCATGAAAGTATTGAAGAGAATTTTGGTCACCAGATGCATTTAGGGAAGTATACAGGTTAATGAGAACTATTTTTATAGATTGAAAGATTTCTATAGATTCAGACATCTTAGAAAAAATTCACAAGTAGTCTGTTCCAAAATTAGATTTTCGTGTAGGTGAAAAAGTTCCTGCAGTGGGTGGCACTGGACCTTTTTAGTTCTAGTTTCCTTTCAGTTAATCTGGTTTGGATACTATGTTATGTACAGCTCTGCTCAGAAACTGATGCTACATGACTGCATAATATGTTGTTCAAAATTCCCTAAAGTGACAACTAGCAGCCTCCATATTATATATGATTCAATGCGAAAACACGATTTTTGCATGAAAGAAGGCTATTATATGTTTCATAAGAGTGAAATCTGTTATATAATTCAAAAATAAGAAAATATCATATTTTGTTAAATTTCGGAAAAACTGTTATGAAACTTTTCAAAACTTTTGTTCACTCATTGCTGATGCATTTGAAAAAACAAGTCGTCATCAAACCTCAGTTCTAATGTTAAATAAAAAAAATTATACAAAAGTAGAAGGCATCCACTTAAGGTGGGTACACACGTGAGAGCCGAACCTTGTATGTGTAACTGAGTTAAGCATATACGGCTTTACAACGTCGTCAAATGTTGAGGACGAACCGTAACCACGTTAAACACGTAACTTCATTACAATCCACTGCGATCATCAGTGTCTCTGTCCGGGTGTTTACCGAACGATGGCCACCATGCAAGTAGCAGCTGCCCCGTATATTTATACATATTATTTAACGAAGATGAAGCGAAATAAAAGAAGACGGTGGCAATCAAGGTTATATACTAGAAGGGTAGAATACAGTGGGTCGGGAATTAACTCGCTGACATGAGATTCCAAGAAGTTTCTGGCCACAGTAAAGTCTTTCTCCATAATAACTAATAAATTGAAGGACCTCTTCCTCACTCCAATCAGTCATGGTAGACTATACGTACTGACTGACCAAGATAAGGGACTCTACTATGGTCGGCCTTGTTCATAGTCAGTGTCAACAAGTTCAGCAACCTCTGTTGATACGCGCGTAATACAGGTCCCGTCCACACATTGCGTAATGTTCGAAGAGACCTCCCTTTGATTCGGGGCCCAAAAACCGACAATTGCCGGGACGGAGGGCGAACGGAGCCTTGAACCTCGCGGGTTCGGGGTTCGGGTTCGAGGAACTGTCCACACTTGCGTTTTTGTTACAAGAATCGGTTTACAATACAAGGTTCGGTTCGCACAGTGTACCCACCTTTATTAACAGGTGATGAGTCTGTGTGAAGCAATCATAAGAGTGGCTGCAATGTGAACCACTTGTTCGTAAGCTTAATATGTCTACAATGAATAGCAGCAATGAAATGATCTTGAAAGCATTTTATTTTATATTGTTAGAGGAATATTTTGATTTTCATAAAAATAAAATGACCTCATCAACAATTACGGCTTACTATAAAATATTCGCCCATACAGTTATTTTGTTAAAGCCAAGATTTTGTTCCTCGGCTTAGGTGTGTTAGATTTCTTTGCTCACTTTAAATATATCACTTTGCATTCACATATGTTTATAAATTCTGGCCAGAAAGTATATGAAGTAATATAGACCTTCTCGTAGTTCAAGTTATCTTATGAATGAAGAAATTATGCACCAGAAGTGAGCAAAAGAACTTTTCAGAAAATAGTATATTAAAGTGTTCCATAGGCCTTAATATTAATACCAATAGATATTTTGATTAGTAGTCTGGAAAACTAATCTTTCTTATATCGGCTGATAGCCATCTTATCCTATCAATAATAAAAAATCATCATCTTTCATTTCTTGAAAGAACAGGTAATCTCTACAAATAAATCTTTGTAAAAGATTACGTCTCAGAAGGCTATAAATAAAATCATTTTGGCAACATACAGGCAGCTTCAAAACAGTCTAAAAACTCTTCAACATTCAAAGAAAACTTAGCAAATTCATAATCTATTTTTGAAAATGGATTATGACTGTTGAGCTTATTAGGTCTACTGTTATAATGCTGCAGAGGTAGTTACGTTGGCCAGCCCAGAGGAGCATTTGTTAAGCGTGCTGTCACTGATGGCACTGCTAACCTTATCACATGTGCTTTGAGCTAAGCAGTGTAAAAAATTTATATTATTGTTTTTTTTTAAATTACACAGGTTACGAATTGATACCTATGCATAAAAGGGATCATATTTATATAAAGATCATAAGGAAATTAGTGCTAGCTCTGAATAAGTAAACTTGTTGACATGTATGATATTAGAAATGAAAAAAAAAAGTTTACTACTACTTGGCAAAATAACATTGAGTCTGAGACTCTGGACGATACAAAAAGAATCATGTAGCATGAGATTTGAGCATAGCTAGACCTTCAGGTATCTAGTGCTGGTATCAACTGATGCTTTGTAGAGTACAGGGTGAGGCATTCTAGCCTCTTTTGATATCAGATGTATCCAAATGATGGTTACAGATATAATTTGGTGGTTCTTAACATTACGACATCTATTTTTATGTTCTTCCTCTGGATGGCACTGAAATTTGACAGCTTGTTCTTATGTCAAGTTGAAACTTGTGCATGTATAGAGTTAGTATGGTTTCCTTTCTCAAATGATAAATTGGCATTTAAAGTGATTTTAATGTGATGTGGCTTCTTTTTAAATAAAGTATTTTAATATTTTGTGAGCTTCTTTTTAAATTTTTTTACATTGGTTAAAAGGCTGACTTCAGTAATAATGAATCCTAGATCTTTCTCTTGACAAATGTCTTATCTCCTTACCAAGTAGTTGATATTTGGCAGTCGTTTATTTATTTATTTATTTCTTTTTTTTTTATGAACATGACAGTAATTTGGGAAGTTGAAAGGTAATTGCTATTAGGTAATCATTCATTTTTCCTGTTAGATAATGCTCAAGAGCTGCCACTATCTTTCTTATGTCTCCAAGACTAAAGACTGCAGTATCCCGGATATGCAGGTTATGAATTTGGCCTTAGATATATGTGATAGGTTTTTAATGAAAAAATTGATTTTCTTATAAAGAAAAATTGAACCGTGTATAGTACCTACCAAATGAGATTACAATACAAACAATTTGGAATTGCTTTGGTTAGGGGTCACAGTTTTTTTAATGTTGGCTAATTTCTTGTGGTTTTTTTTTATGCATCCTTAGTTGTGTACAGTAACTGATCTTTGGATTGTTTGCTTGGTTGACCCTAATGAGATAACCCAGCTATTGTTTTTATATTAAGGCTGAAGAAGAGTAAAGCTTCCCTGTATTGCTTTAGAAAAAATAGCTGTTTGAGATATTTAGAATTTGTATATAGTGTACTATATATATATAATTATATATATAATATATTTCAAAAAGTGATGGTACATTTGCCATTAAAAGTTTAAGAACTTGTTCCGACACGGCATACAAACCTTCGGTCCTTTTACAATAGGAAGGTACTAGCGGCAGCTGGATAGGTCGTAAGCTTTCGAACAAGGGGTTCGGTAGTTAACTGCTTGTCCGACAGGCGCGCGCGCGCGACTGGTAGGTAAACAAATCACTTTTGCTTTCGGCCTGCTGGCGTGTGGACGTGTATCATCGCTCTCTGCCCGAGCTTCATCGTCGTTTGCTTTCGCATGATTGTGTTTTTCTTTTTCTATGTATCTAGTGAAACTGAATGTAAGTACAATCATTTCATTGAATTCAATTGTGAATTAAAGGATCTTGGCTTCACAACGCCCTCCGATTACCCGAGTGCCGGGACTGAAGGGCGTAATTGCGGAATTCATTTTCCCAGAATGATCCTCGTATTGTGTAGCTCGGTGCCGAGGGGCGGGGAGCGCTCGCTCCGAGCGTATATTGGGTTGGAAATGTGTAGATGAAAATCGTAAGTAAGTGCTCTTTTCTTATTTATATTTTTTTGACCTGTATGCCCGTTGCCTGAACGAATGCGCTCGGCACGGAAACTTATTCAGTATGAAAGTGGAATCGCAAGTACAGTATTCTTTTTCATTTTCATATATTATTTTTTTATTGTAGCAATACTCATTTTTGGATCAGTTTCCGAGCTTACCCGGAGATGATCCTTCCCCCTTTTTATTTTGAATGAAGTGAAATCGCAAGTGCAGTTCTTTTTCATTTTCATTTTTTTTTATTGAGATTGCATTGTTGACTGGGATCAATGTTCCGCTATTCACGGGAATTGATCCTTCCCCTTTTTATTTGTATGAAGTGAAATCGCAAGCACAGTAGTCTTGTCATTTTTTTTCATATATTTGTTGATTGCATCAATTCATTATGGATCAAGGTTTCCAGAACCTTGATCCATAAAGTAAGGAATGGAACCTTTCACCCTTGCGCTCGGTACAGAGGCGCAAATGCGCTCGATCCGAGCCCTTATTCATTGTGAAGTGAATCGTTTTGCAAGAGATGCATTTTCATTTTGTTCCTTATTATTGATTGCATCAATATTATTGGTTCAAGTTCCGCTCAGTCAGGGAATTGATCATTATGCCTTGTATTCGTGCCGATGGCACGATTGCTCGTAAGGCTCTTATTTTGTTGTTGCGTACATGGGTTACTGTGCGGGGGTGGGGGGAACGAGACCCCCCCCGCTCAGTTCCCACAGATGGCTCTTCCCCTTGGGGGGGGGGAGGTTTTTACGGCGTTCTTCTCCTCGCCCGATCCGTCGCGCGCGGGGGGAGGGCGCTCGGTGCCCGATGTTACAATTGTATTAGGGGTCTTCCACTCGTTCGGAGGGATCAAACCCCCCCAAACCCCCGCACGAGGGGATTTCCCCACAATTAATCGCTTACTACTATTATTTCCGCAGGTGCTACTGCCACGAGCGTGGGACCTTGGTGGGTATGGGCGTCCTTCCAATTGCAGAGCGTGCTGGTGTCCAGGGGCTGCGGTTCTATGTCTGGGCCTACTGCGGTCACCCATGGAGTGTGACCACGCAACCAGGTGACGACGTCCCTCCTCACCTGGTGTACCTCGCCTCACGTGGTATCAGTCTTGCCTACAGCCCGCTGTGAAGTGCGTTCGCCGTACCGAGAGGGGGCGTGCCGCCGCCCCGCGTGGTTGCCGCGCTGCAGCGACCACACTTCCGCCTGCCCCTAGAACTCGCCCCTCCGGACCTGCGCCGGTACCAGGATGTTGCTGGCTGCTGCCTCCACTTCTGTGTTTCCGGTGCTGCCTGCCGTACCTGCCGATTCTGGGATGCAGTTGCTGCGCTGGCTGTCCCTGCCGTTGCTGCGCTGGCTGTTACTGCCGTTGCTGCGCTGGCTGTCCCTACCGATGATGTGCTGGCCGTGCCTGCTGTCCTGAGATGCCCATACCTGCTGATGTCGTCCTGTTCGTGGTGGTTACTACCCAGACTTTGGTCTGTCTGTACAGGTGCGTCCGGGCCCTGTGGCTTCGGCTACAGCAGCCCCGCTCCGCCCTGGATAGCAGATCTTACGTCTGTCCTGAGGAAGCTGACGAAGAAGAGGAGGAATTGTCGTGGTCGTCGTCTTCATCTTCTTCATCGTCGTCGGCCGCAGCCTCTTCCCCTTCGACTTCTAAGGCTTTACAGCCGAGGAAGAAGAAGGTCGCCTCCTCCCTCCTAAGAAGCTCCTCGGGAGCCTCTCGGGACCGTCTCACCTCGGTGGGACGGGAGGGTTCCTTCCGCTGGTCCTCCTGCTCCTTCGGAGCGGGGCCCGTCTCTTCTTCCGCAAGGAAGAAGACTACGGGGACCAGAGGTACCGGCTAACACCGGTACTTCCTCGCTGGTGTCAGTGGTGCTGCCACTGCATCAGGGTCCGTCTCGGCCTCTCGTTCGCGGGAGGTACGCCGTGTGGCGGTCGCCTACCAGCGACCGTGCAGCCAGGAACCAGACCTCTGAGTCCGCTCAGCGTCAGGTTCACGGCACGGGGCGGAAGACTGGTGACAGCCGCTCACGCGACTCTCACCAGACCAGCTCTCGCTCTCGCGGCGAACAGCTGGCTACCCGGGGACGTGACGGTCCATGACCGGCCACGGGCTGAGGCTGGGAAGAGGTCCTCGTTCGCCCGGTGCCAGCCACGGCTGGAACAGCGAACGTGACGTGCCGTGAGGACAAGCACCGGTCTCACTGTGACAGTGGAGCCTTGCAGGTCGCCTGACCGTCGCTCTCACAGAGAGCGATCGGGTACGGCAACCAGCACCAGCTCTTCTGACACTCGAGATCGGGGCCGCGTGTGCTCAGTCCAGCCGTTCTCCACAGCGAGACGGTTCGACCAGGCCTGCAGCTCGATCGCCACCAGCCGGGTTGACGATCGCCTGCAGCCCTCCAAGCCTGCTGGTTCTGCCAGCGAGCAACGAGGGAGGCAGCGGTCAGGTCTGCCTCTCCCGTACCTTCAACCACCTCGGGTTACACCGGGAGGAGCGAGGTATTGAGGGAGTGATCGATGAGGGGTGCGCCCCTCATGATCCCACCACAACGCCCTACGTGCCAGGCACGGTTCTTGGACCGGCCAGGGCGTATGCGCAAGTGGATGGGGAAGACCGAGAGGGCTGTCGCTGTTTCCCCCTACTTAGGAGGAAGGTTCTCGGAATATGCTCTTGTTCGAAGGGTTCTTAACGGTCCCACTCTGCAAGATGCTGTGACTTCCGAGATCCAGAGGAACTTTGCCGAGGTTACGGCGCTGAGATTCGTCAGCACAATGACCTCGGGGAAGGATCGCCGCTCCACCAGCAGAGCCACGTCTTGGCTCGAGTCGTTTTGGGGCCGAGAGGGAACCCAAATCGACGGTGGGTCGGCCGCGATCGGAGCTTGCCGACTGTGTTGAACCAGGTAGTCTCTCGTCTCCGGACAAGAAGGCTCTCTCAGTTTCTGGACGGTCGAACAAGCTATTTCACCTCCTCTACTGCGACAGAGGCGTTTATACGTGTCTTCGGACACCGTATTTAAATACCCCTTCGGTCCTCCTGAGGTTTCGACCTCGACGAGGACTGGAATGAGTCGGAGCGGTATCGGCTCTCTACTGTCAGGTGTCGATCAGCCCCACCCAGACGACGTTCACAGTGGCGGCAGACAATTACCTACAGTATGAGTTCGTAACCCTCCTCGGGAAAACGTTTTCTCTTTGACGATACGTTTCCCAGGCTCTGAGAGGCCATCGCCGTAAGGCGATGGCTGCTCCTTTTCTTCTCCAAACTGCAGATCCGCTGGGAAGGCGAGCCAGTATCCAATTCCTCCCCCACCCCTTCCTCTCCTCTTACGGCTACGAGGGAAAGGGGAGGGATCCTACAGAGATTTCTCTGTAAGATCCCACGTTAGGGGCTGCGCTACCGGGGGGACCTTCGGGTCCTACCTGACGTAAGCCCCGGTCATTGAGGAGGGATCCTGCCCCTTTCTCGATTTCTACGGGAATCGAGAGGACCACCAGCCGATATCGTCTGACGAATTCGGTGGGGGGTTTCGCAGAGTGCTTAGAATTCTACGGAATTTCTAGCGCACTCAGAGTGTTCGAGTTTTTTACGATCTCCAAACACTCAGGCGAGACCACGGTCCAAAGTGAGCGAGAATCCCCGATAATTGTTACACGATAATCGGGAACCTCGCTTATGCTCGAATTCCTGTAATTTCTAGCATTTGGAAGAAGACCGCTGCTGAAGAAGAGTATCTCACAGTAGGCGCTTAACCTGGAATAGAGAAGAACGGACGGGAACTTCCAGTTTGGCTTGAACTATCGTCTTCGGTATTCTGTTCACCATTGAAGCTTTCCTTTGGGAAAGACTTCTCCTTCACTCTTTTGAATAAGAGAACGAAGGCGGTCGATCTCCAATCCTTATTCTCATTCCCCGAGGGGAAAAGAATTTAGGATGGAGGTCGTGGTACAGAACCTACAAATATACTAACCTTACCCTCGCGACATGATTCTTTAACAGTTGAATTGTCCGTGGGGTAGGCGCATACCGTAGTTAACTCTACGGTTTGTGACCGAGACGAATTGTATCTTAATTGAACTGCAACTCGGGGTTGCCTGCAACCTCCCAGCAGTTATCAGTTTCGATTTTAGATACTTGGTATTGTCATGACAACACCAAATCAGCTTTTGTATTTACCGAAATCCGTTTCGGTTAAATATAATTGCTCGAGCGTATTTTCTTTATGCTCGATGGTTCTAGCCGAACGCATTCCTTCGTGGAATAATGGATACCTGGCAACTCAGGATGACGAGTCACCGAGAGCTACTGCGTATTGAACTGCCTGATAGCGGCTCAGTATCAGCTATTGGTCTCTGAGATGCTTACGGTCGGTTACGTCTCTCTCTCCCCTGGTGGATTGATACCGAACCGTATCTCTGCCAACAATCAATGGACTTAGGTCTCTGATTAACGGGGATTCTCGCAATAATGAAGGACCATCTACTGCTGTGACGCTCGATTTCATCGCCTTCGACATTGCGAGAATTTTCAACAGAGATATCTCTTGGACTCTGTCATCTTTCTGTTTACCGCACGGTAACAGAAGTCTGTACTAGTCAACCGCTGCATCGCACTGCGATAATGCGAAGATTTTTGCAGACATCTGAGTTTGGCTTCAAAATATCTCGTATTCGTAGGTGTGCAATTTCATTGCTCGCCCCCGAATTAACAGATATGTCAGAAGACATCGCCTACTCTCCGACCTGACAGCTCTACTTCCAAATGTTCAGCCCATGAGAAGCACTCTCGGTTCAGCTGTGAAGACGTAGGTTGCATTTTCTGTACACCTTCGTCTTCAACGTCACATAGTGTTGTTTCTCCTTACCCGAGATCAACTATACTATGAGATATCTTGCCATCAAGGACCTCGGTCTCTAGAAGGCAATTGACTTTCGCCTGTTGGGCAGATGCCTTAAGAGAGTCATCACCTTGCCTTCTGGCATCGGTGACGAACAAATTATTTGTTTAGTCTCTTGGCATAAACCCTGTTAAGGCGAAGGTCACGTGACTTGCTCGGGTGCTTGGACAACTTGCTCCTACCGAACGCAGGTTCAGTAGGCAGCTGTCAGAGCGCCCAAGTCTGTTACGAACTTCGCTGTGGACTTAGTTCGGTTGTTCCATAACAATCTTTTCTTCGTCCCTAACGGCTTGTCACAGTACCCATACCATCGACACCCAACATTGAGTGTCGGTGTCCTATCCACTACCGAGAACAACAACTTCGCTGCAGACGGATAGACAGTATGGGTACAGGACATCACCGAAGTCGAGAAGAGGGATAGGTCATTCGACAATTCCCTTCTTTTCCTGCTGAGGTAATTGCATGACTTTGCCTGCGAAGTCAAGCATCCAGGGGATGGGGATTCGTGACGCTCGATTTCGTACCGAATTCGTAGCGAAGACTCTGAACCCTTCGGTTCCTGACGATCGGCTTAGAGTCCTTCACAGTCCCCTCCCTAATGGACTTCACCGCCTTCGATGCGAAGGAGATGCTGCTTTGTCCTGTGAAAGCGCGACCGCGCTTTCTGAAGAAACTCGACATCCCAGGCGGAGTGTTGAAGACTCTTCGTCAGCACCAAGATGACCTAGAAGTACACTCCCTCGAGTTACACAAGAACTTCTCCGTGGCGCAGGCTGAAGGCAGGGGTCTGGTACAACCAGACCACTGGCACCTCCTTCTACCTTTTGGATATTGCCCACAGGTCCTTGGATCGTTTTCTTAGGACCCGTGTGGCTGCTAACACGTTGTGTAGCTAACCCAGACCCTAGCAGGCTGAACAGCATCGAGTCCTGGTGTGACTGTAAGAATAGATAAGTGAATGAGAGAGTGACTGGCTTCTCTTCCTATCTTTTTTCTACCCCTCTACCTGTGGGTAGAGGGATACGGTCATCACCTTGCTGGATAAGGACGAGATTGGCCGTGAGCTACTCGACAGAGCCCCATCCTATCCCTTTCACTAGGGATGGGAGCGAATATCCACCACTTCCTCCTACAAGGGGGGGGGGGCGAAGTGGATGCCAACAAGAGACAAACCATAACGTTGTTGCCTCTTGCAAATAGGAACTTGTTCTTGTTTGCTGGTACGAAGAGATACGCTTGCCTCTCTCTTAGTACTTGGTCCAGAGGTCTGACCATTGATCCTGCGGTGCACACCCCGATCAATCGGACAGAGGCTTGGATCCCTCCCTCGCTCTTACGACCAGGGAGGCTTCCAAGGTTGGGCGAACACCAGTCTGTTCACAAAAGACTCAGATTCCACCCACCAAGAAGTGAGTCTTCCTATTGTAAAAGGACCGAAGGTTTGTATGCCGTGTCGGAACAAATGACAATTTGTCCAAAATTGCATTTTTCCTAACTATACAAACCTGAGGTCCTTTTACACATAGCCCCACCTCATGCCACCCCTCACTCTGCAGTTTTTGCTTGGGCCAAAAGCAAAAGTGATTTGTTTATTTCTACCAGTCGCGCGCCTCGCGCGCCTGTCGGACAAGCAGTTAACTACCGAACCCCTTGTTCGAAAGCTTAACGACCTATCCAGCTGCCGCTAGTACCTTCCTATTGTAAAAGGACCTCAGGTTTGTATAGTTAGGAAAAATGCAATTTTGGACAAATTGTCATATTACTACTTATCTTAATGATGAAGTGCTATTCATGTTTGCAGATTATTCAGTACCCAAGTGAACCTTACAAAGATAAAAAAAATTTAGTTTATTTCAAGTGCTAAGAACTTCATTGGTTCATTTTAGTCATTTGCTTTACAGTTCTTACATTTTTAATTAATTCCTCCTTGCAGTATTTTTACCATTTTTTTATTTACTTGGCAAAAGGAGGGTTATGCTGAAATAATTTAGAAAACAAATATTAATTCTGAAAGTTCCAGCCCCACCTCAGCACGTGTGTAAGCCATGGACATACGCGCACCAAATACCATATCCTGCTGACGAGTTAGACAAAATAATTTTTGTCTGGTTGCAGG
>NC_061110.1:13522479-13552538 GCF_015104395.2 Macrobrachium nipponense | reverse complement strand
CCTGCAACCAGACAAAAATATTGTGTCTACGTCAGCAGGATATGGTATTTGTGTGCGCGTATGTCCATGCTTACACACATGCTGAGGTGGGCTGGAACTTTCAGAATTAATATTTGTTTTCTAAATTATTTTCAGCATAACCCTCTTTTGCCAAGTAAATAAAAAAATGGTAAAAATACTGCAAGGAGGAATTAATTAAAAAATGTAAGAACTGTAAAGCAAATGACTAAATGAACCAATGAAGTTCTTAGCACTTGAAATAAACTAAATTTTTTTTATCTTTGTAATTCACTTGGGTACTGAATAATCTGCAACATGAATAACACTTCATCATTAAGATAAGTAGTAATGTTAAACTTTTAATGGCAAATGTTACCATCACTTTTGAAATATATTATATATATATATATATAGTACACTATATACAAATTCTAAATATCTCAAACAGCTATTTTTTCTAAAGCAATACAGGGAAGCTTTCTCTTCTTCAGCCTTAATATAAAAACAATAGCTGGGGTATCTCATTAGGGTCAACCAAGCAAACAATGCAAAGATCAGTTACTGTACACAACTAAGGATGCATAAAAAACCAACAAGAAATTAGCCAACATTAAAAAACTGTGACCCCTAACCAAAGCAATTCCAAATTGTTTGTATTGTAATCTCATTTGGTAGGTACTATACACGGTCAATTTTTCTTTATAAGAAAATCAATTTTTTCATTAAAAACCTATCACATATATCTAAGGCCAAATTCATAACCTGCATATCCGGGATACTGCAGTCTTTAGTCTTGGAGACATAAGAAAGATAGTGGCAGCTCTTGAGCATTATCTAACAGGAAAAATGAATGATTACCTAATAGCAATTACCTTTCAACTTCCCAAATTACTGTCATGTTCATAAAAAAAAAGAAATAAATAAATAAATAAACGACTGCCAAATATCAACTACTTGGTAAGGAGATAAGACATTTGTCAAGAGAAAGATCTAGGATTCATTATTACTGAAGTCACGCCTTTTAACCAATGTAAAAAAATTTAAAAAGAAGCTCACAAAATATTAAAATACTTTATTTAAAAAGAAGCCACATCACATTAAAATCACTTTAAATGCCAATTTATCATTTGAGAAAGGAAACCATACTAACTCTATACAATGCACAAGTTCAACTTGACATAAGAACAAGCTGTCAAATTCAGTGCCATCCCAGAGGAAGAACATAAAAATAGATGTCGTAATGTTAAGAACCACCAAATTATTATCTGTACCATCATTTGGATACATCTGATATCAAAAGAGGCTAGAATGCCTCACCCTGTACTCTACAAAGCATCAGTTGATACCAGCACTAGATACCTGAAGGTCTAGCTATGCTCAAATCTCATGCTACATGATTCTTTTTGTATCGTCCAGAGTCTCAGACTCAATGTTATGTTGCCAAGTAGTAGTAAACTTTTTTTTTCATTTCTAATATCATACATGTCAACAAGTTTACTTATTCAGAGCTAGCACTAATTTCCTTATGATCTTTATATAAATATGATCCCTTTTATGCATAGGTATAATTCGTAACCTGTGTAATTTAAAAAAATATAATAATAAATTTTTTACACTGCTTAGCTCAAAGCACAGTGTGATAAGGTTAGCAGTGCCATCAGTGACAGCACGCTTAACATGCTCCTCGGGCTGACCAACGTAACTACCTCTGCAGCATTATAACAGTAGACCTAATAAGCTCAACAGTCATAACATTTTCAAAATAGATTATGAATTGCTAAGTTTTCTTTGAATGTTGAAGTTTTAGACTGTTGAAGCTGCCTGTATGCTGCAAAATGATTTATAGGCCTTCCGAGACGTAATCTTTTACAAAAGAATTTATTTGTAGAGATTACCTGTTCTTTCAAGAATGAAAGATGATGATTTTATATTATATGGATAAGATGGCTATCAACCGATATAAGAAAGATTAGTTTTCCAGACTACTAATCAAAATATCTATTGGTATTAATATTAAGGCCTATGGAACACTTTAATATACTATTTTCTGAAAAGTTCTTTTTGACTTCACTTTCGCTGGTGCAATAATTTCTTCATTCATAAGATAACTTGAACTACGAGAAGGTCTATATTACTTCATATACTTTCTGGCCAGAAATTTATAAACAGATGTGAATGCAAAGTGATATATTTAAAGTGAGCAAAGAAATCTAACACACCTAAGCCGAGGAACAAAATCTTGGCTTTAACAAAATAACTGTATGGGCGAATATTTTATAGTAAGCCGTAATTGTTGATGAGGTCATTTTATTTTTATGAAAATCAAAATATTCCTCTAACAAATATAAAATAAATGCTTTCAAGATCATTTCATTGCTGCTATTCATTGTAGACATATAAGCTACAACAAGTGGTTCACATTGCAGCCACTCTTATGATTGCTTCACACAGACTCACTCACCTGTTAACATAAAGGTGGGTACACATGTGCGAACCGAACCTTGTATTGTAACCGATTCTTGTAACAAAAACGCAAGTGTGGACAGTTCCTCGAACCCGAACCCCGAACCCGCGAGGTTCAAGGCTCCGTTCGCCCTCCGTCCGGCAATTGTCGGTTTTTTGGGCCCCGAATCAAAGGGAGGTCTCTTCGAACATTACGCAATGTGTGGACGGGACCTGTATTACGCGCGTATCAACAGAGGTTGCTGAACTTGTTGACACTGACTATGAACAAGGCCGACCATAGTAGAGTCCCTTATCTTGGTCAGTCAGTACGTATAAGTCTACCATGACTGATTGGAGTGAGGAAGAGGTCCTTCAATTTATTAGTTATTATGGAGAAAAGACTTTACTGTGGCCAGAAACTTCTTGGAATCTCATGTCAGCGAGTAATTCCCGACCACTGTATTCTACCCTTCTAGTATATAACCTTGATTGCCACCGTCTTCTTTTATTTCGCTTCATCTTCGTTAAATAATATGTATAAATATACGGGGCAGCTGCTACTTGCATGGTGGCCATCGTCGGTAAACAACCCGGACAGAGACACTGATGATCGCAGTGGATTGTAATGAAGTTACGTGTTTAACGTGGTTACGGTTCGTCCTCAACATTTTGACACGTTGTAACCGTATATGCTTAACTCAGTTACACATACAAGGTTCGGCTCTCACGTGTGTACCCACCTTAAGTGGATGCCTTCTACTTTTGTATAATTTTTTTTATTTAACATTAGAACTGAGGTTTGATGACGACTTGTTTTTTCAAATGCATCAGCAATGAGTGAACAAAAGTTTTGAAAAGTTTCATAACAGTTTTTCCGAAATTTAACAAAATATGATATTTTCTTATTTTTGAATTATATAACAGATTTCACTCTTATGAAACATATAATAGCCTTCTTTCATGCAAAAATCGTGTTTTCGCATTGAAATCATATATAAATATGGAGCATGTTAGTTGTCACTTTAGGGAATTTTGAACAACATATTATGCAGTCATGTAGCATCAGTTCTGAGCAGAGCTGTACATAACATAGTATCCAAACCAGATTAACTGAAAGGAAACTAGAACTAAAAAGGTCCAGTGCCACCCACTGCAGGAACTTTTTCACCTACACGAAAATCTAATTTTGGAACAGACTACTTGTGAATTTTTTCTAAGATGTCTGAATCTATAGAAATCTTTCAATCTATAAAAATAGTTCTCATTAACCTGTATACTTCCCTAAATGCATCTGGTGACCAAAATTCTCTTCAATACTTTCATGGAGATATGGAGAAATTTCTAAAACTGAGAACATTGCATTTTAATGTTAAGTTCAGCTACAAAAAAATAAAATTGTTTAAAAAGTATACATTTTATTTACAATTCTATAGAAAATCTAACATAAAATCTGTCACTGAAAGAAATATAAAATGCTTTATATACAAACTCTTCACAGCTTCATATTTTAAAAAATGAGAGAAAAGGAAGTTGTTTTCAGGAAACCCTCTCCCATGAGGGTGTGAAGCTAGACAAGCACTGAAGCAGCAGCAGCAGCAGCACCTTGTCATAAGAGGTACAAAAAGAAGTGAGGCTAACACTCCCAAAATGTCATTTGTATATCTACTTTCTTTCTAAAATGAAAAACTACAAAAAATATTTCTATTGGCAGTATTTTCTACACAAAAATTTCCCAAACACTGAAAGGCTTGCTGCTTTGCCCTACACAGAGTAATATGTACACCCTTTTATTATCACACCTACAAAATCATCTAGAGTACTGCAAGAAATGATTCTAAAAAGTTTAGGGTTGAGCCTGTTTAGGTTCAAACAGAGATCTGTCTTCTGAGACAGTACTTATCATTAATATTAGGGACAGACAGCAGCTTCAAGACAGTGTAGTTCTTATACTGAAGGGGTATCAGTTCCACATACCGAAGGAAAATTCTGTAATCAACAACTAAGCAAAGATGTGATAATGACAACTGCATTCCAGTTTTCTTAAGTTTTTTTTTTAGTGTTCCATTGGCTCTAGCTGCGTTTCTCAATTATTAACTAGCATTTAAGGACTTTTTTGGGGGGCCAGCCATAGGAGTATCATATGACCATTTTGTATCCTATACACAAAATTTACAATCATAGAAAAGAGAAACAAATAAAATGACCAAAAGAAAATCACTTACAATCTTTTCAACCATTCTATAAATTCCCCATATGACATAAATATTATTCTGACTTACATCTTCACATAATGTGCTGACTTTAAATAGCTCTACCAAGGAGTATACCTTTTATGCCGCAACTTCATTTTACTTTTAAGAAATAAAATTCTGCTTTTGATTCTATAACAAGTAACATGTCTTGCTGTCAATAAGTGCATTGTACTGATATAGAGTTAAAAATCAATGGCTGCCCAAAAAATCAATTGAAAAAAAATACTTTTAGTATACAATGGGGACATGATATTGATTACAAGAAAAATCCCCCTTGATTTTGCATGACTAAAATACAGAATCTTTAATTTTTTTATAATTTCATTAAGCTATCAATTCTCTTACCTCCCAATCTAAAAAAGATGATAAACTGGGAAGGACACTTCCTTGTACAAATTAAATTTTTACTGGGGCTGCTCTTTTACAACCTACTTTGGTAAGGATAGGTTTACACTGTATTTCAGAAAGTTGGGATACTCAGGACATCAAACAACACATAAAAATATAAGTATAGAATGTTGAAGAGCTGATAAAGAGAACAATAAACAACAAACATTGTAGTTAGTCTATTTCAAAATGAAGAACAACCATCTCTGAAGGGGTTAATTACATAAGTTGGGAAGTGAGGTATGGATAAAATGCTGCTTTACCTAAATCAACATCTAAAACAACCTAACATTCACAGCATTCTATAAGAATGCTATCTAATGAATAGAGAAAATTCATCTAATCTTTCCATTTTTGGGATATTTAGCCTTCTACTTCTAACAATACTTGAATTAAAAATGCCCTTAGTGTAAAGCATAACAACTAACACAGTGGTAAAATAACAGTACAGTATAGAACATGATGCCTTTGTTGAAGATGCTATGAGAGTTAAGAGAAACGTCTGCCTCTACTGCTATTTTACAAGCCTATCATTCATTAGCTAGCAATCTAAAAGGGTACGCAAACATACCTGACACAGATGAAGGTGTAGAATCTAGCTGAGTGGAGGAGTCACTACTACTCTCAGTTGATTCAGATGAGGGTGAACAGCATGAGAACGAAGAGGAATCAACAGTTATTGTACTCCTGTGAAATAATGATTTATTAAATATGACAATTTGTCGAAAATTGCATTTTTCCTAACTATACAAACCTGAGGTCCTTTACAATAGGAAGTAGCTAGCGGCAGCTGGAACGGTCGTAAGCTTCGAACAAAAGGGGAGAACGGTAGTTAACTGCTTGTCTGACAGTCGCGCGCCGCGACTGGGATGGTAAACAAATCACTTTTGCTTTTGGCCCATGCAAAATACACAGAGTGAGGGGTGGCATGAGGAGGGACTATATGTAAAGGACCTCAGGTTTGTATAGTTAGGAAAAATGCAATTTTCGACAAATTGTCATTTGTTCCGATACGTAATACAAACCATCGGTCCTTTAACATAGGAAGACTCACTTCTTGGTGGGAGGAATCTGAGTCTTTTGATGAACAGACTGGTGTTCGTCCATCCCTGGAATGCCTCCCTGGTCGTAAGAGCGAGGGAGGGATCCAAGCCTCTGTCCGATTGATCGGGGTGTGCACCGCAGGATCAATGGTCAGACCTCTGGGCCCGAGTACTAAGAGAGAGGGCAAGCGTATCTCTTCTACCAGCAAGCAAGAACTTGTTCCTGTTTGCAAGAGGCAACATAAAGTATGGGTTGTCTCAAGCTGGCATCCACTTCCTCCCCCTTGTTGGAGAATTGGTGGATGATACGCTCCTATCCTAGTGAAAGGGATAGGATGGGGCTCTGTTGAGTAGCTCACCATGCATCTTGTCCTTATCCAGCAGGGTGACGACCGTGTCCCCTCTAACCACAGGTAGAGGGGAAGAAAAAAGATGGGAAGAGGAGCCAGTCACACTCTCATTCACCATCCATTCTTACGGTCACACCAGGACTCGATGCTGTTCAGCCTGCGAGGGGTCTGGGTTCGCTACACAACGTGTTGAGCAGCCACCACGGGTCCCAAGGAAAAAGATCCAAGGACCTGTGGGCAATATCCCGAAGGTAGAAGAAGGGCATGTGGTCTGGCTTGGACCAGACCCCTGCCTTCGTTCGTACCTGCGCCAAGGAGAAGTTCTTGCGGACAAGGCAGCATCTCCTTCGCATCGAAGGCGGTGAAGTCCATTAGGGAGGGTATTGTGAAGGACTCGAACCCATCGTCAGTTACCGAAGGGTTCTGAGTCTCGCGTACGAAGATCGGTACGAAATCGAGCGTCACAAATCCCCATCCCTTGTGCTTGACTTCTCAAGAGAAGTCATGCAGTTACCTAAGACGAAAAGAAGGGAATAGTCGTATGACCTATCCCTCTTCTCGACTTTGGTTATGTACAGTACTCATACTGACAAGCTATTAAGACGAAGTAATGATTGCTCTGGAACAACCGAACTAAGTCCACAGCATAGTTCGTAACTGACTCGGGCGCTCTGACAGCTGCCGACTGACTGGTTCGGAATCAGTAGAGGCAAGTTGTCCAAGCATCCGGGTAAGTCACGTGACCTTCGCCCTTTAAAGAGTTATGCTGAGAGACCAAACAAATAAAATATTTGTTAGTCACCGATGCCGGACGGCACGGCGATGATTCTCTTAATGCATAAGCTCAAAAGGCGAAAGTCAATTGCCTTCAAAAGACGAGGTCCCTGATGGCAAGAAAATCTCATAGACGTTGGATACTCTAGCTTAAGGAAGGGGAAACAACACTATGTGACGTTGAAGACGAAGGTAGGCAATGAATGCAACCTACGTCTTCCAGCTGAATCGAGAGAAGGAATCTCAAGATTCTAAACCTGTGCTTACAAATGACTGAAAACGCTAACCGCCATTTCATTGCTGTCCGTTGTGCAATGAAAGCGGGGCGTTCTTCAGTAATGAAACACAGGGGAGAGCGCTTGAAGAACTGCTTCTCATGGGCTGAACGTTTGGAAGTAGAGCTGGCAGGTGTGGGAGTAGGCGATGTCTTTCAATACATCTGCTAATCCGGGGTGAACAATGAACAATTGTACACCTCCGAATACAAGATATTTTGAGGACAAACTCAGATTCCGCAAAAATCATTCGCATTATCGGGATACGATGCAGCAAGAGACTATTACAGAATTCTGTTACCGTGCGGTAAACAGAAAGATGAGAGTCGAATAGATATCTCTGTTTAAAATTCTCGCAATACCGAAGACGATGAATACTAGCGTTTCACAGCAGTAGATAGTCATTCATGTATGAGAGAATCCCCGTTAATCAGAGACTTAAGTCCGTGATTGTTGGGCAGAGATACGGTTGTTATTCAATCCAAGCAGGTGAGAAAGACATAAACAACCGTCTATCTCAAAGCGGCAGCTGATACTGAAATGCCTCGGGCAATTCAATACGCAGTAGCTGTCGCTGACTCGTCATCCTGAGTTGCCAAGTAATCCTTCCACGAAGGAATGCGTTCGGCTAGAACCACAGAGCATAAAAGATATGCTCGAGCAATTATATTTAAGCGAAACGAATTTCGGTAAATATAAAAGCTTAAATGGTGTTGTTGTGACAACACCATAAGTATATAAAATTGAAACTGGAAAACTCCTGGGAGGTTGCAGGCAACCCGGGTTGCAGTTCAATTAGAATACTTTTCGTCTAAGTCGCAATCCGTAGAATAACCAGGATATGCCGCCTACCCCTCGGACCATTCAACTGCTTAGCAGAATCATGTCGCAGGTTAATATACGTAGTAATATTTGTGTAGGATTCTGAACAACGATCCTCCTCCTAAATTCTTTCCTTCAAGAAAACAAAATAAGGATTGGAGATTGACCACCTTCGTTCTCTATTAAAGAGAGTGAAGGAGAAGTCTTCCTCGAAGGAAGCTTCAATGGTGAACAGAATACTAAGACGATAGTTCCAGCCAAACTGGATATTCCCGTCCGTTCTTCTCTATTCCAGGTTGGTCGCCTACTGTGAGATAGTCTTCTTTCAGCAGCAGTCTTCTTCCTAATGCTAGAAATTCCAGGAATTCGAGCATAGGCGAGGTTCCCGATTATCGTTGTAACATATCGGGGATTCTCGTCTCGCTCACTTTGGACCGTGGTCTCGCTAAGTGTTTGGAGATCGTAAGAAAACTAACACTCTGAATGCGCTAGAAATTCCGTAGAATTCTAAGCAGTCTGCGAAACCCCCACCGAATCGTCAAACGCTATCGGCTGGTGGTCCTCTCGATTCCCGTAGAAATCGAGAATGGGGCAGGATCCCTCCTCAACGACCGGGGCTTACGTCAGGTAGGACCCGAAGGTCCCCCCTGGTAGCGCAGTCCCCAACGTGGGATCCTACAGAGAAATCTCTGTAGGATCCTTCCCCTTTCCCTCGTAGCCGTAAGGAGAGAGGGGAATGGGGGAGGAATTGGATACTCGCTACGCTTCCCAGTGGAACTAGCAGTTGGAGAAGAGTAGGAGCAGCCATCGCCTTGCGGCGATGGCCTCTCAGAGTCTGGGAAAAACGTATCGTCAGGAGAAAAACGTTTTCCCGAGGAGGGTTACGAACTCTCACTGTAGGTAAGGGTCTGCCGCCACTGTGAACGTCGTCTGGGTGGGGGGGCTGATTGACACCTGACAGGAGAGAGCCGATACCGTCCTCCGACTCATTCCAGTCCTCGTCGAGGTCGAAACCTCTCAGGAGGACCGAAGGAGTATTTAAATACGGTGTCCGAAGACACGTAGAAACGCCGCTGTCGCAGTAGAGGAGGTGGAAGTAGCTTGATGATCGACACGGCCAGAACTGAGAGAGCCTTCTTGTCCGGAGACGAGGTAGGACTCTGGTTCAAGACAGAATCGGCAAGCTCCGATCGCGGCAAACCCACCGTCGGTTTGGGTTCCCTCTCGGTGCCCCAAAACGACTCGAGCAGAGACATTGGGCTCTGCTGGTGGGAGCGGCGATCCTTCCCCCCGGTCGTTGTGCTGAAGAATCAGTGCAATAACCTGGGTAAAGTTACTCTGAATCTCGGAAGTTACAGCGTCCTTGAGGAGTAGGACCGTCCAGTCCCTCCAACAAGAGCAGCTCCCAGGACCCTCTCCTTCAGAAGAAGGGCCAGCAACAGATCCCTGACGGTTGCCTCCAATCACTTGCGCGTACGTCCTGGTTGGTCCTAAGACCAACCTGGCACGTGCGGCGTCGTGACGGGATCGTGAGCGGCGCATCTCTCACGATCACTCCTATATACCTCGCTCTTCTGGATATGCCGAGGAAGTGAAGTATCGGAGAGACAGAACTGACGCACCACCCCCTCTCCCCCTGACGGTCGCCTCCAATCACTTGCGCGTGCGTCCTGGTTGGTCCTAAGACATACGTGGCACGTGCCGGCGTCGTGACGGGATCGTGAGCGGCGCACCTCTCACGGTCCACTCCTAGCTACCTCGCTCTTACCCTGGTGTAGCCCGAGGAAGTTGAAGGTAGTGGAGAGACATGACCTGACGCTCCGCCCCCGCTCGCTGGCAGGACCAGCGTACGTGGGGGGCTGCAGCCGATCACCAACCCGCGGTGGGGATCGATCTGCAGGCCTGGCGTGCCCGCTCACCTATGGCGAGCGGCTCGACTGAGAACGTCGGACGCTGATGTCTAGCGTCAGGCGAGCTGTTGCTGGTTACAGTCTCCGCCGCCCGGTCCCGATAGGAGCGGCGTCAGGTGACCTGCTAGGCCCTCGTTGTCGCGGTGAGACCGGCGAGCGTCCTCTCGGCGCGTCGAGCCGCTGGTACCAGCCGTGGCTGGTACCGACGACCGCGGGGACCCCTTCCTCGCCTCAACCCGTGGCTGGTCAGCGACCGTCACGTTCAACCCGAAGCAGCCAGCTGGTCGCTGCTGAGAGCGTCCACTGGCCTAGCGAGAGTCGTCTGCACGACACTCGCCAGTCTTCTGCTCCGCGCTTCGGTCTTGGCGGCGAGCGAGCTCGAGTGTCAAGACTTTGGCTGGACGGTCTCCCGCCCGAGGGAGACCGTCCACTGCGGTACTTCTCGCTAACGAGAAGCCGAGGCGGATCCTGGTTTAGCGGCAGAAACCGCTAAAACCAGGCGAGGAAGTGCCAGCCGAAGCTGGTACTCTCTGGTCCGTCTTCTTCTCCTTGGTAGAAGAAAAGACGGGCCCTGTTCCCGAGGGAGCAGGAGGACCAGCAGAAGAGCTCCCCGAATCGCCGGAGCGAGACGGGCCCTTAGAAGGTCCCGAAGGAGCCTTCTTAGGGGGAAAACCCGTGGGTTACCAGCTGGTCGCTGCAAGAGCGGCCGCTGGCCTGGCAAGAGTCACCTGAGTCTCTCACCCGCCTTCTGCTCCGTGCCGCGTCTTGGCGCCGAGCGAACTCTGGCGCCGAAACTTGGCTGCACGGTCTCCCGAGGGAGAACGTACACTCGGGATCTCTCGCGAACGAGAGACCGAGCCGGAACCTGGCGTAGCGGCATCGCCGCTAGCACCAGGCGAGGAAGTACCAGAGCTAACCGATACTCCTCTGGTCCCCGACTATCTCTTCCTTACGGAAGGGGAGACGGGGTTCCCCGGGCTCCCCCGCTCCCGAAGGCAGCAGGAGGACCAGCAGAAGGACCCCCCGTCCCACCGAGGTGGGACGGGCCCTTAGAAGTTCCCGAAGGAGACTTCTTAGGGGGGAAGGCAGCCCCTTCTTCTTCTTCGGCTTATGGGCTTAGAAGTCGAAGGGGAAGAGGCAGCAGCAGACGATGAAGACGAAGATGACAGCTTCCCTCCTCTCCTCTTCCTCGTCAGCTCTCGCAGGACAGTCGTCAGGTCCTCCATCCAGGAGGGAGCCGGGGCAGTTGCCGAAGCAACAGGGCCCGACTGCCACCTGTCCGGAAGGACCTGGGACTGGGAAGACACACCGTGGGCAGGACCAGCATGGACAGGCACAGAATCAGGAGCGACAGGAACAGCAACCAGCTCAGGAGCGGCAGGAACAGCAACCAGCTCAGGAGCGGCAGGAACAGCGGCAGCGGTAGACCCAGAAGGGACAGCCAAGCCAACAGCGGGAATCACATCAGCGGCAGGTACGGCAGGCCCAGCGATCGCCTCGTAGAATCATCGGCAGCCAGCGGAACCTGGGTCCTGGCGGCCGGTCCAGGGGCGAGCTGCTGGAACAGCGGAAGTCTGGGGCAGGCAACACGAAGAAAACAGGCGGCGGCGGCAACCCCACCTCGGTACGGCTGCGGCCCTAGTACGGCAGACGGCGTCATCGACACAGCATGGGGAGTGTAGACCAGGAGGTAGGGGGGGGAGCAGCATAAGCGGCGTGGTAGTAGTGGAGACCGCCCCAGACCTCGCTAGACGCTGCAGCAGCCCGTGGATGCTAGGCACGCCCTGCCTCCGCGGGGTGGTCCATACCTGTCCAAGGTCGTCTCCCACGGATGTAGCACCTGCGGTAACATAGATAGATTAGTAAGAGGGGTTCCCTCACGCACGGGGGGAAGACATGCCCCCCCCCCGAACGCAAGGAAGACCCCAAATACAAAATACAACGAAGAAGCTGAGCGGGGGGCAGGAAGGAAGACGAAGAATCGGATACCAAGGGAGTCGCGGGAGAGCTTCCGACGACTTCCTGGCAGACCTTCGCTTCCCTACCCCCGCACAGCAGTGAAAAGTAATATGAACTTAAGGGGAAAAAGATCAATTCCCGGGTAAGAACGGAAACTTGATCCAATAATATGATGCTATCATAAAATATATATGAAAATGAAACAGAATACTGCACTTGCGATTTCATTTCACATAAAAAAAACGTAAGGATCAATTCCCGGGTAAGAACAACGAAAAATTGATCCAAATTAAATTTCATGCAAATAAATAAATGAAAATGAAAAAGAATATTGCAATTGCGAATCCAACTTTCATTGCATTCTTATAACAAAATTAAAAGGCTCGTGCCGAGCGCAACACACACTCGGTAACGAACGCACAGGGCAAACATATAATGAAAAGAGTACTTACATTTTTCAATTACACACTTTCGCCCAAAATACATGACCTCGGCGCGAGCGCGCCGCCCTCGGCACCGAGGCATAATTCAAGGGTTCAATTCATGAAAAGAGAGGAAATCGCCGCATCTACGGCGATAACTCCATGTTGGTTCATAATTAAGTAATGAAAATGAAAACAGTGTACTTACAGTTTCATTTTCAGTCAAACAAACCATTAGTAGAAAACACAATATAAACAAAGCATACGACGATGAAGCGGGCAGAGAGCGATGACGAACACGTCCTTCACCGACGGCCGAAGCAAAAGTGATTTGTTTACCTCCCAGTCGCGCGGCGCGCGACTGTCGGACAAGCAGTTAACTACCGTTCTCCCCTTGTTCGAAGCTTACGACCGTTCCAGCTGCCGCTAGCTACTTCCTATTGTTAAAGGACCGATGGTTTGTATTACGTATCGGAACAAACCAAAATTGCTTCAAGATACGTACTGTATGAAATCAAACAACTGAAATCTACAGACTAAAATAGAGAGAATTAACTTTATCTATGACAAACCTTACAAGAATTTGACTTTAATGACTTCTCAAAAGATACAACTATTACAGCCTCTTTATTGGGTGAAAGAATAATTTTTGTAAAATCAATTAGATTTTCTTTACAAAAATCCATTATTCACATACTACATAGCCCCATACTTCAGTCTACAAATTTCCAGCATGACTACATTTTTATGTCTAACAGAAAGTATATATGACGAATTTGCATTCTTTGGGTCTAACAGACAGAACAGTAGTTATTCTACTACACTTGCATTAACTGAACTACTTGGTATAGTATATCAGTCTAAATCAACTGTAAAAACTGAAAAGAACTTAATTGGAATGGTAAGGAACTATATTATATGAACAGACTAACCAAGAACCTTGGTTAGTCTGTTTAAAACCTGAACTGATCTCTCTTTGGAGATTTCATCTTCTTAGCTTGACTGAGCCTCCCATTTGTAACTTGTCAAATCAAACAACTAACAGATTGCCAGCCTGTAACCCTCAACAACAAATACCTCCAACTCCAACAGTATTTGAGGAACAGAAAGGACCAAGTAGAAGGAACAGACAGAAATAGCAGCAGCAGACAAGGAAACAAGAATATCCAACCTTTGAGTGACAAGGTCGTCATCAAGAGAGGGATACATCTGTGGAGAAACTTCATGAAATAAGAACACTGAGGGTATCTAGAGATGGTTGACACCTCTTGTGTTATTCACTCTTGATTTCAGGGTGGCAGCATTGCAGAGGAACTGATAGCTGTGGATGCAGCACAATGATAAGGCCTCAAGAATGATCAACTATGGTGCTGTAAGTGCAACACATACAAAATCTTATAAAATCACCTAAAACTAAAACAGTACTAGTTTAATTAATTTCTGATGGAATATAGACTGAGCAAGGACAAAGAGATACACTCCACAGCCCATTTTAAAACCCAGCAGTAATGATGTTTCACAAAGGAATTACATGCTCAATAAAATCAAGAGAACTAGGACATAACGAAAAACCAAGTCACCAATCAAAATGACAGAGAAGTAACTGGAAAAACAGTTTCTAGGTCTCAGAAGCAAAGCGGCAGAACTGGCTTACAAAAAGTCACACGGTAAAATTAATTGTACATGTCACTCTGGAAAGCAGTGAAGGGTGACTCAGGTATGTGTCCCAAGGACTTCTCTTGTTTTAAGATCTATTTAATTTGGTGGGACAGAGTCTGTTTCACATGGATTATGGCTCTTTATGTTTAATAGCTTTGTAAGTACAAATAGTATTTTAATATCACTGAATTACATTGCTATTTTCTTTGAGCTTGTCCCATAGGATATTCTCATACAACTGAAATGCAACACAGAATAAAAACTTTAGACATTTAAGTGAGAAGCAAACCTAAGGGAACAGACTGAAAAGTTTAAGCAAAAAGCAATGCAACTGGGCCACACCATAAGCAGCAATGCCCCTATGAGAAGAGGTAAATCTTAGATGAACGATCACCACAGGAATTACTTTTTTATTAGAAAAATATAACTGATCATGGCTTGCGTAAAAATAACAAACAGCAATCTTTATTTATAAGAGGTCAAATAAAATCCAGGATAATGGAAAAAGAAACCACAAGAGATAGAGGTATAACTTGATTACTTGTAAGTATTTGCATAGTATTAAAAACACTCAAGTAATTCCAGGCTCTAGCTGTGGCCCTTTCTCAAGAGATGTGTAGGTAGTCAGACTGCACTAAGGCCCAGCAGTCTTCTGGAACTTCTTGTTGAGCTGTCATTTATGTGATGGCTGCCCTGGTTTCCATTCTCTTGAGATTTATTAATCCCCTCTTGTTGTTCTGATATCCTGAGCTGATGGTCAATGGGATTAACCCTTGCGGTGAGTGAGTGGTCACCCTCAGTCTGTTGGGCAGAAAACCTAATCTCCAGGTCAGAAGGGTCAATTTTAGCTTCTTTTAATATCAAAGCTCAGGCTTATGGGATCTTCTAAGGTGAAACCTTTGTTTCCTTCTATCACTTTAATCTCTCTGATGAAGTATTAGAATTTCTTCAGACTAAACATAATGAAGGCATTTTCAACCCAAACAAAGAAATATGTGTCTTACTTGGGTTGATTATATTATGTGTTAGTGATAATTATTTCAAGTCCGAGGGTTTCAAGTCTGAGGGACAAGTATACAAACAGAAATAAGGAGTAGCTATGGGGTCCTCATTATCACCAATATACTCGCTAACATCTATATGGAATATTTTGAGACCAATCTAGTTCCTAATATTAATGTCCCTAGCTTGAAATTGAAAGTTTGATGAAGATATGTGTATGATATTTTTGCCATTCTACAAGATGATGAAAGTGAAACAGAAACTTTTCTAGATGAACTCTATAGGTTTGATAACAACATCCAATTCATCCAATTCACTTTAGAGAAAAGTAACAATAATAAATTGCCCTTTTCTGACATACAGATAAAAAGAAAAGAAACAGGATATGAATTCAGCACATATAAAGCCTAGTCTCACACACACACACACACATATTCATTTCTTCTCTTTTCACAGTCATGATATAAAGATAGGTGTTCTAGCAGGTTTATTTCTAAGGACAATGAGAACATGTGACCCTTGTAAGATAGATAAAGAAATAAATTACATTGATAAAGGCTTTGATACAATAGCATACACAGAATAGTTCAGAAAAGGGGCACTCAACAGAGCTAGGCAGATTTTTTTACCGAGGAAATGTAGAGAGTACATGGAATAAAGATAACAAGAAAATAGTTGCCCTCTCTTTTATGCCTAAAATGACAAATTTTCTAAGACAATTTGTATTTTTCATAGCTACTAACCTTCGGCCATTAACAATAGGATAATTTATAGCGCCTAGCTGGATCCGGTTAAAAATACAGATGAAAGCAAGGAATCTTGTGATATCTGGCAATGCATGAGTAGATCGGGTGAAGGGTGGTCACGGACCACTCACCTACGCCACCACATCAGTCTTTCCTAACTCAGGATGTCTTAAAAAATGAAATACAGTAAATACAAATTTGTGTATACCTTTGATAACACCATAAAAACAAAGTATGTAAAAATAAATTGGAAGGGGAAGACAGTAATGCAGATGATGTAGGGGGAGTTATACATAATTAACCCTTAAACGCCGAAGGGGTAAAAAAAAAATTGTCTCCCGTGTGCCGGAGGTGTTTCAGAGCGAGCGCGGAAACGGAAAAAATATTTTTTTTCAAAAAATCACAGCACGCTTAGTTTTCAAGATTAAGAGTTCATTTTTGGCTCCTTTTTTTGTCATTGGCTGAAGTTTAGTATGCAACCATCAGAAATGAAAAAAATTATCATTATCATATATAAATAATGCGATATATGATAGCGCAAAAACGAAATTTCATATATAATTGTATTCAAATCGCGCTGTGTGCAAAACGGTTAAAGGTAACGAGTTACTTTTTTTCTCGTTGTAATGTACACTAAATTGCGATCATTTTGGTATATAAGACATTGTAAAACAATAAAAGCAACACAGAAAATATTATCACAAAATAATGCATGAATTCGTAACGCGCGGACGTAAACAAATATTTTTTTTAAAAATTCACCATAAATCTAAATATTGTCCTAGAGACTTCCAATTTCTTTCAAAATGAAGACAAATGATTGAATATTACTATACTGTAAGAGTATTAGCTTACAATTCCAGTTTTCGACCTTATCTGACGAGTTAAAGTTGACCGAATGTCGAATTTTTTATATATATTTTTTATATGCAATTATTTCGGAAATAAGAAAAGCTACAACCTTCAAATAATTTTCGTTTTATTCTACATGAAATTGCGCACATTTTCCATATATAAAACTCTATGAAATGCCTAATATGAAACGGAGCAAATATTCCGAGAATGGGACGTACGCATTTCGGAGATTTGTGGCGGAGAATTCCGCGCGCGCAGGGAAGGAAAGATTTTTTTAAAATTCACATACCATAAATCTAAATATTTTGCTAGAGACTTCGAATTTGTTTCAAGATGAAGATAAATGGACTGAATATTACTAGACTGTAAGATTTTTAGCTTACAATTGCGTTTTTTGTTTTTCGACCATTTCGGTAGAGGTCAAAGTTGACTGAACGTGGTTTTTCTTTTTTTCTATTTATCGTGATTTATAAGCAATATTTCAAAAAATGAGAAAAGCTACAACCTTCAATTATTTTTGTTTTTAGTTGTATTCCTACATGAAATTGCACACATTTTCTATATAAAAACTTTATGTAACGGCTAATTTAAAATGGTGTAAACATTACCACAATCGCACATATGATTTTTTCGGGAGAGTTACCGCGCGGACGTAAAGAAAATGTTATTTTTTTCATAAATTCACCATAAATCGAAATATTGTGTTAGAGACTTCCCAGTTTGTTGCAAAATGAAGTTAAATGCTTGAATATACTAGAATATAAGCGTTTTAGCTTACAATGCGTTTTTCGACCATTTCGGTAGAGTCAAAGTTGACCGAAGGTTTCTTATTTATATGAAAAATATCTCAAAACTGATAAAAGCTACAAACCATGGGTTTTGTTTTTTTTAGTTGTATGTGCATGCAAATTGCGCAAACATTTCCATATATAAAACTTTATATAACGGCTAATTTTAAAAACAGTGCAAACATTACCACAATCGCATGTATGATTTTTTTTCGGAAGTTACCGCGCGGACGTAAGGAAAAAGTTTTTTCATAAATTCACCATAAATCGAAATATTGTGCTAGAGACTCCAATTAGTTGCAAAATTAAGTTAAATGATTGAATATTACTAAAATATAAGAGTTTAGCTTACAATTGCGTTTTTCGACCATTTCGGTAGAGTCAAAGTTGACCGAAGTTGAAATTTTGGCAATTATCGTATTTATGTGACAATATCTCAAAAACTGATAAAAGCTACAATCATGAGTATTTTATTGTTGTATTCTACATAAAAATGTGCACATTTCATATATAATACTTCATGTAACGGCTAATTTACAATGGTACAAAAAATTATGTCAAAGTGACGAAATAATTTCAGAGATGTGTCACAGATACTTTTTAGTGCGGCGAAGAAAGAAATTCGCGCTTGCGCGCCTGCGTAAACGATTGTAAACAAAACAACACCTTGATCCGTGAACTCCCAGCATCCCCCAAGGCGCGTGATTCAAAAGTTTTAGACTGGTAGGCCTATAAGTATTTTTCCGCGAA
Organism: Macrobrachium nipponense; assembly: GCF_015104395.2. Taxonomy (NCBI): domain Eukaryota; kingdom Metazoa; phylum Arthropoda; class Malacostraca; order Decapoda; family Palaemonidae; genus Macrobrachium; species Macrobrachium nipponense. Next base: position 13,534,099 of record NC_061110.1, on the reverse strand, counting down.
TTTTAAAAAAAAATTTTGTAAGTCGACGTAAAATACGTCCTAGTCGGCAGTAAAGGGTTAATTGCAGCATTGTAGAGACAAATGTGGAGGAAACAGGTAGAGAATAAGGACTAAAAATCCAAGAACACAGAAGGCAGTACAGGAGAGTGATATAGCTAGACATTGCTGGGAAAAGGACCATAGGATGGATTTTAAAAACAATAGGATCATATGCATAAGTAATAACATCAGTCATAGGAGGGTAGTGGAAAGAGCACTCATCAGAGAGATTGAAGTGACAGAAGGAAACAAATGTTTCACCTCAGAAGATCCCATAAGCCAGTCTTTGATATTAAAAGAAGTTAAGACTGACCTTCTGACCACATTAGGTTTCTGCTCAACAGACTGATGGTGACCACTCACTCACCACAAGGGTAAATCCCATTGACCATCAGCTCAGGATATCAGAATGACAAGAGGGGACTAATAACTCTCAAGAGAATGGAAACGAGGGCAGCCATCACATAAATGACAGCTCAACATGAAGTTCAAGAAGACTACTGGGCCATAGCCCAGTCTGACCACCTACACATCTCTTGAGAAAGGGCCACAGCTAGGGCCTGGAAGTACTTGATACTTGAGTATTAACACTATGTAAATACTTACAAGTAAACAAGTTATACTTGGTAATCTTGTGGGTTTCTTTTTCCATCTTCAGAAGAAAAACTGAAAGAAGTTTTGTTGGTTCCAGGGAAATGTCAACTAAAGAACTACTGCACTGGAGGATGCTTGTCAAGGAAACCTCTAAAATTTTTTTTTTTCTTTCTTTTACCTTACTGAAGACATTGACTGTGAGGTAGACTTCTGGATGCTCCAACTGACAGTGAGCGATCATATATATTGTCTTCTTCTGACATTTCTGAGACTATACGGGAGGAACTCAGGGATGTGGCAGACCTCTGCATTCGCCTAAGGAGAGAAGGAAAATTTACAAGTGATATGGATGACTGAGGGGTTATGTCCGAAATGAGAAGTGGAAATCATAAAGTAAATTTTATTTCTTAATGATTCATAATTGTACAGTGATGCTCAAGTCTGATGGGACATGATTCTTTTTGTATCATCCAGATTCTGACTCAAAAGACGCTGCTAAGTAGTGTTACTATTTTTTGATTTCTAATGTCATACATGTCGAAAAGTTTGCAAATTCACAGCTGCACTATTTTCCTTATGGTTATATAAGTATGATCCCTTTTATACATAGTATAATTTGCAATCTGCATGATTTGAACTTCTTTTTTTTTTTTTTTTGTTAGCTGCTTAGTTGAAAGTACGCTGCACCATTATAACAGTCAACCTAATAAGCTCAACAATCATAACAACATTTTCATAATAGGAATATGAATTACAAGTGTCTTTGAATGTTAAAACTTTTAGGCTGTGTTTAAGCTGCCTGTATGTTGCAAAATGATTTATAGGCTTAAAAACAATCTAAGCCTTCTGAGAGTAATCTGTTACTAATAATTTATTTGTAGAGATTACCTGTTCTTAGAGGAACAAAAGATGATGATGATTTATTTAAATGGAGGAGATGGCTATTAATCGATAATGTCTATTAGTATTAATATCAAGGCATAAAATATTATTTTTCAAAAGTCCTTCTGCTCGCTTTTGGTGTAAAATTTATTCTTTCATAAGGTAACTTGAAGTGCAAGAATGTGTAGATAACCTCATTTGCTTTGTGGCCAGAAATATGACAAATATTTAATCAATTTGGTATTTTTTTTCATAGCTAACAAACCTAAGGTCTTAACAATAGGATAATCTTTTAGGCTGTGTTTTACCCTTAAACGGCGAGACCGGTATTTCCGAAAGTTTCTCCCTTATGCCGGTCGGTGTTCGTGAGTGAGCGCCGAAGCGGAAAAAGTTTTTTTTTTTTTTTTTTAAATCACAGCATTGCTTGAATTTCAAGATTAAGAGTTAATTTTTGGCTCCTTTTTATGTTCATTGCCTGAAGTTTTAGTATGCAACCATCAGAAATGAAAAAAATATCATCATCAATATAAATATTGGAATATCATGACAGCGCAAAAAAAATTTCATATATAATTGTATACAAAATCGCACTGTTAGCAAAACGGTTAAAGCTAATGAGTTAATTATTTTTTCGTTGTATTGTACACTAAATTGCAATGATTTTGGTATATAACAAATTGTAAAATGATCAAAGCAACACAGAGAAAATATTATCACAATATGATGCATGAATTCGCAATGCGCAGACGTAAAAAAGGTATTTTTCAAAAATTCACCATAAATCGAAATATTGTGCTAGAGACTTCCAATTTGTTGCAAAATAAAGGTAATTGATTGAATATTACTAGACTGTAAGTGTTGTAGCTTAAAACTGCAGTGTTTTACCATTTCGTTCGAGTTAAAGTTGACCGAAGGTCGAATTTTTTCTATTTACCGTTATTTATATGAAAATATTTCAAAACTGATAAAAAGCTACAACCATGGGTAGTTTTTTGTTGTATTCTACATGTAAATTGCGCACATTTTCAATATATAAAACTTTATGTAACGGCTAATATAAAACGGTGCAAACATTACAACAATTGGACGAAAACATTTCTGATTTTTTTCGGCAGTTACCGCGCGGACGTAGGAAAAAGTTTTTTCATAAATTCACCATAAATCGAAATATTGTGCTACAGACTTCCAATTTGTTGCAAAAAAGGTAAATGATTGACTATTACTAGAATGTAAGAGATTTAGCTTACAATTGCGTTTTTCTACCATTTCGGTAGAGTCAAAGTGACCGAAGGTTGAAATTTTGGCACTTATCGTTATTTATATGAAAATATTTCAAAACTGATAAAAGCTACAATCATGGGTTGTTTTTAATTGTATTCTACATGAAATTGCGCACATTTTCATAAATAAAAATTTATGTAACAGCTAATATAAAACGGTGCAAACATTACGACAATCGGACGAAAAATTTCAGATTTTTTCGGAAGTTACTGAGCGGACGTAAGGAAAGTTTTTTTTTCATAATTCACCATATATCGAAAATATTATGCTAGAGACTTACAATTTTTTGCAAAAATGAATGCAAATAATTGAACATTACTAGAATGTAATAGTTTTAGCTTACAATTGCGTTTTTTTACCATTTCGGTCGAGTCAAAGTTGACTGAAGGTTGAAATTTTGCGGATTTTTTCGGCAGTTACCGTGCGGATGTACGAAAGTTTTTTTCAAAAATTCACCATAAATCGAAATATTGTGCTAGAGACTTCCAATTTGTTCCAAAATGAAGGTAAATGATTGAAGATTATTAGAATGTAAAAGTTATAGTTTACAATTGCACTTTTCGACCATTTCGGTAGTCAAAGTTGACCGAAGGTTGAAATTTTGGCACTTATCGTTATTTATATGGAAATATTTCAAACTGATAAAAGCTACAACCATGGGTTGTTTTTAGATGTATTCTACATAAAATTGCGCACATTTTCATATATAAAACATATGTAACGGCTAATATAAAACGGTGCAAACATTACGACACACGGACGAAAAAGTTTCTTATTTTTTCGGAATAGTTACCACACGGACATAAGGAAAAAGTTTTTTTCATAAATTCACCATAAATCGAAATATTGTGCTGGAGACTTCCCAATTTGTTGCAAAATAAAGGTAAACAATTGAATATTACTAGAATGTAATAGTTTTAGCTTACAATTGCGTTTTTTTACCATTTCGGTTGAGGCAGCTGAACAAAGGTTGAAATTTTGGCACATCGTTATTTCTATGAAAATATCTCAAAACTGATAAAAGCTACAACCATGGGTTGTTTGTTGTTGTATTCTTCATGAAATTGCGCACATTTTCATATATAAAACTTTATGTAACATAAAACGGTGTAAATATTATGTCAATCGGACAAAAAAAATTCTGATTGTTTTGGAATAGTTACCGCGCGGACATAAGGAAAAAGTTTTTTCATAAATTCACCATAACTTGAAATATTATATTAGAGACTTCCAATTTGTTGTAAAATGAAGATAAATGATTGAATATAACTAGAATATAAGAGTTTTAGCTTACAATTGCGTTTTTTTACCATTTCGGTAGAGTCAAAGTTGACCGAAGGTTGAAATGTTTGCACTTATCGTTATTTATATGAAAATATTTCAAAACTGATAAAAGCTACAACCATGGGTTGTTTGTTTTTGTATTCTACATGAAATTGTGCACATTTTCATAAAACTATATGTAACGGCTAATATAAAATGGTGCAAAAATTATGTCAAAGTGACAAAATAATTTTTGAGATGTGTCGCTGATGCTTTTTAGTGCGAGAAGAAAGAAATTCGTGCTTGCGCGCCTGGGTAACGCTTGTAAACAAAACAACAGCTTGATCCGTGAGCTCCCAGCATCCCTCTAGGCGCGTGATTCAATAGCTTTTGCCTAGTAAACCTATAACTATTTTTCCGCAAATTAAAAAAAAAAACTATTTTGCGTCGATGTACCATACGTCGGTTAGGCACCCACAGACAATTTTCATCGACGTTTAATATGTCCAATAGGTGTTTAAGGGTTAAGGTGCCTGTATGTTGCAAAATGATTTATAGGGCTTAAAACCAATCTAAGCCTTCTGAGATGTAATCTGTTACTAATGAATTTATTTGTAGAGATCTCCTGTTCTTAGAGGAATGAAAGATGATAATGATTTTTATTAAATGGAGGAGATGGCTATTAATCGGTAATATCTATTAGTATTAATATCAAGGCATATGGAACACTTGTTTTTTAACTGGCTTTAAAATATTATTTTGTCAAAGTCCTACTCGATTTTGGTGTAAAATTTATTCTTTCACAAGGTAACTTTGAAGTGCAGAATGTGTAGATAACCTCATTTGGTTTGTGGCCAGAAATATGACAAATTTTTAATCAATTCGTATTTTTCATAGCTAACAAACCTGAGGTCTTAGCAATAGGATAATATTTTAACGCCAGCTGGAAACCGGTTAAAAACAATCAAAGATTGTAGAGCAAGGAATCTGTGGCATCTGGCAACTAATGCATATACGTACAGGGTGGATGCTGGTCACCAACCTGGTCTGGAACCTCATGACGCACCAGTCTTTCTTCCAACCCAGAATATGACAGGGACGTCTAGAGGGAATTATTTCACTGCTAGACTGCTGTATTAAAATATTGATTTTATTGCATTGCCAGTCTGTGTTATTTACTTATTGTAATCTCCAATTGCTATTATGAAAGAATGTATTTTTGGTTTGTTGTTAAGTGTAGGGAATTATCGTATTTAGCTAGGTTTACGGATTCTCTCTCTCAGTACCCTTTCTGTCACATGTTTGTAAGTTAATTTTTTGCCATTGGATGTTTGTGTCTTCTCATCTTCTATAGCTTTCACTCCTCCTGGTGGTATGTTGTTTAGCTAGGAGTTTGTGCTTGTTGCTTGTAAGGTGTGAGGTCCTTTCCTTCTCAGGTGATTATATATGGTGGTATGATTGTTAGCTAGGAGTTTGTGCTTGTTGCTTGTAAGGTGTGAGGTCCTTTCCTTCTCAGATGATTTATATAATTAAGGTAACACCTATTTGTGTATAAATATATTTGTTATTTACACTTATATGCTTAGGGTTTGTTTTGTCCTTCCTGTTCATGTTTGAGTTTAATCTTTGCTGTGCCTTGGGCTATCACTTCACAATTATAGTAGATAGTTTTAAGGTGGATCTTTAGAAAAAAACTTGGAATAAAAAGTATACTTACACAACATCATTATCATTTTTTTTGCTTCCTTGCGGGTAAATGACAATGATCTCCTCATATGTGCAGTGTCTTCATACAAAAAACTATGAGAGGTTGACAATGAGGTATCACTTTCACTGTAGTCAGTAACATACTTCTTAGGGTAAATTTCATCATATGCTGTGGAAGAAATTTCAATCACCGGTTTTTATAATTCATTGCGTAAAACTAGAAGTGTTCTTTACATTAACATGAGATAATGTAAGAAAAACAATAGAAATATCTTATATCTATCCATGATAATCAAGAATGATCATGCAATCAAGATTTGAAAGCCATGAAATTTATAAAATACAAGTTCTATCGAAATCAACACTTAAAATTACTGACCAAAACATAGCAAAAAAGAAAATGACTATAAAATTTAAACAAATAGTGAATATGACACAAAATTAAAACTTTTCTATTGTTAGGTGACAGAAAAGAAATCATTCTGAGATGGTTAACCTAACAAAAAAATAATTTCATTTCAAAAGAAGTTACTCACAACATCTGACAACATCCTGAAATCTATAATTCTCTATGTCACATGGCTGCTTGGTCCATGGATGACTTTCTACTTGTGGAAGCGTCATTCGAGCCTTCACATCTTTCTTCAGCATCCCAGTTAGAAGAGAGCGCAAGTCTGGAAAAATAGACAACACTAAAAAACTGCTGCTCGTGAGACTAGAATTAACCACTTGAAATACACAAAACCATCCAATATGCTTCAATGGCTCAAGTTTTAATCTCAAATTTAAAAACGTTCCATTTTACTTCAGCTTGAAAGCATTACATTTTCCCCATACACAAAGTGATGTGTTTCATCAAGTGTAAGCCATGCCATATTGAAAAACAATGCTACTTATGCAAACCAATTATATAAATGCCCACAATCATGCTGTGTTTTTTTTATTTTACCTAAGAAACTGCAATCTTTTGTCTATACCCTTTTGACACCTCAGGTACCCAAAAAATCACCAGCATCACTTTTCATGTACTGTATACCTTTTTCTACCTGTGAGATATACTACTAATACTCCTACTATATTTTGACTCAAGTGAGCATTACTTCTTGGTTTAACACAACTTAACCCACATCATCTATCTTCATCACAACAATCCTCTTTTACCCTATATCTCTAAAGACTCTGGTCCTGATCACTCTCTCCCCAAAATCATTTATTTCGTATTGATGGAGATAACACTTCAGAGAGCTAGTATGCATGATATTTTACTCTTTTTCTCTTCCCTCTGTATTCCTCCATACAGCATTTTCTTTTACTTTCCCTCTGTACTTTTCCACACAGTATTTTCTTTAGACTGAATATCATTCATTCTGTAGAAAGATGAACAATCCAACAGGCTCTCCACTTATACTTGTAAGAATGGAGTTGGACCTTGCCTTATTTGATACTTCTACAAGTTGTTCTTTGAAAACAAGATTACCCACAAAACTTTCTCAAAGCAGCAGCAACTGAAAGCTGTCTCTTGAGATGAAGTGTAGGTGGGCCATCTAAGTGGGCACTATAAAGCAAGCACAATAACACTCAAGCACTGTAATAATTAACCTTAAACAAACACTGTAAACACATTACCTTGTTAGGATTCTGTTAAACATAACAAACAAGGAGGCAAAAACTGCTGCTGCCCGAAATTCATGTGGGTATTTTCTACCAAACAAACTTGAAAAGTTAGTAAAACAAACAAAAGATATAAATTTCAAGTTCTCTAATTAGCTCCCTTAAATAGCCCAGCCAGAAAATTTTAATAATCTGAAATATCTTTTGTCACATAACATCTTTTCATCATCCTACTCCTCTTAAACCCATCAACTCTCTCTCAAATTCTCAAGTCAGTATGCTGAGAATAATGGAGTCATTGGAATCCACAAAGTTAGCATCCATTTATTACTCTTCATATCAATGAGTATCTACCTTTCTAAGGTATATTTTTAAGAAAATTTGCCTTACTTTTCATGGCCACAGCATTTGTTACTAATATTCAATATAAAACTGATAAAAAAATTTTTGCTTCTAAATTTTAGTACTATCCTTATCGATATCATTACTGTGCTTAAAATCCCTTTACAAATATGGCATGGCATCATATGCCCCCAATGATTATAATAATACAGTCTCACTCCATTCCATTAAGTCTTACCTAAAATGAGTCACTATCACTCATGTAGTGCTTAACCTTCCGAGTAAACAAATGGAAACGTTAAGTCAGCTTTAATCGTTTCATCTACATCGTAGAACGGATTTTCACCATACATTAATGTATACAAAGTTACTCCAAGAGACCAAACTTCCAATTCATAACCACTGTACCTGTGACAAAAGAAAAGTAATATATATCAACACTGTAAAGAAAGTGCTTACAATGTGCCATGGTTAGCACTCTGCAAACAGTCCAAGTACTGAAGGTTCTCATGAACGTATCTCTGAGCTTGGCTGTACTGGTTTTTGTCTACAATCTGTTCCATATTCCAACCATCATTTCTTTTGGACTGCCTAAACTAATTCACAACTGACTCAAGTATTGGTCAAACTACTGTACAAAATGCATAAGATGAATTCCAAAATAATGTGGAAATTAGGGCTAGTTTACAAATGTTGCTTAAGTGCTTTCATATCCAATGTATTTTCAATATTTATTTGGTTTGGGTCTATAAACAAAAATCTTAGGTGTTCCTAACATCTAACAAAGTCTACTCTATACTTTAGTACTTGAAATCAATCATTAGACATTTTAGTTAGTCAAAATTTTACAAAAGTGACGCAGCTGTTTTGCTAAGTGATTAGCATAGAGGGGAAAAAGAACTTTTGCTATATAAGGGATGAAAACTAAAATGAAATAGTGCTAGACATATGACAATGTTGAGTTAAAATTAAAAATATTCTCTTAGCAATATTAAAATTGAAATATTCACTTATAAGAACAGAAACTTACTAAAAGCCCTCTTCAAATAAGATTACAGCTAATCAATTAAAAATATGTCATTATATCTCAATAAAGAAAGACGCAGAGAGGACGTACTTGTTCCCTTTCAGCACCTCAGGACTACAATATTCAACTGTTCCAGCAAAAACTGGGAGAACATTTTTCCTGGCTTTGTGAAGGCCGACGAGCCAAAGTCAATCAGCTTTACATGAAAACCGGTTATCAAGAATAACATTTTCATCTTTCACATCACGATGAATGATGTTCAAGGAATGAAGGTATGACAGGGCAGACACAATCTGCAAACACAAACATTATTAAAAACACTAATAAAATAATCCATATTAACAAAAACATGTATCATACTTCATTAAACTAAATACCCAGAGTCAATTACTGTCATCACATTTACTCAGCAAAGTACCTGTCTAAATATGTGAGAGGCAAGTGGTTCATCCAGTATAGGATTACGATCGATGAACTCAAAGAGGTCCATTCCGGCACCCCATTTTTCCATAACCAGTTGAAAATAGTCTTCATTTTCAAATAAATCCAACACAGAGACCTGAAAATTTAAAAACAAAAATACTTCAAAAATAGGTATCAATGTTACAAAGGTGATCTTCAAGGGATATAGAAAAATAAGAAACAATGCTAGTTGGTTTGCTGTTCAACCACCTGAAAACCAGTTGTCACCCTAGAAGGTAAAACTGAACTAACAGTCACAAACTAATACGAAACTACATTTTGGCATTTCATTGCATGAAATATGACCCCTAATCTTTAACAAATTTCAACACAAATTTTATGAAAAAACATACTGCCATTTTAACAACAGGAACTCTAAGCATAGCAATTACAGAACTATAAAAATATAGCACAGTGCACTTACTATATTCGGATGATCTAAGGTCATTAAGAGAGACACTTCAAGAGGCACTTTCTTACGAAGCAAGACATCGTTAACCCAACTCTCCTGGTACACTTTGTTCTTCTTTATGAATTTTGTCACTGCCTAAAAAATACAATGTTGAGGTTTTCACAAAATAAAACTAAATTTTTCACAATAAACTTTTCAACTCACAGAGAAAGAGCATACATGATGATCAAGACCACATATAAATCCAGACAGATAATATACAAGACAAAATACAGTGGAGAAAACTCATTTGTTTTATCCTGGAAAAAAGTTAATTTCATAGGAAAATTGATGAATGATGATGACAAGTTCAACCATATTAGATAATCAACATTTTACACCACATAATTACACCTTTACAGGTCTGATTGTTGTTCTAGTCTGATTAATGAAAGACTGGGAAACAATAAAGCTTGAAATTTTCAGAACTTTCAAGAAGAAAAATAAGATTTTATAAAACAAAGTTCAAGTACTAAACTGTGAGGAGAAATTTTTCCACGTACCAGAAGTCCATCAGTGTTTCGATAGCTCATCTTAACACACCCAAAAGCTCCCTTTCCAATCTGTCTAAGAACTGTATAGTGATCACTAAAACTGCCAGCTAACAACTTTTCTTCAGATTCATCAGGTCCCTGTTAAGTAAAGACAAAAGTTAATTTCACAATTAACCAGCCCAAGAAGAGCCGTTGCTAGGCACATAGGTCTCTGAGCCTGGATAAAGTTAATCCTTTATAATAATAATAATAATAATAATCTCACAATTAACAGGTTACAAAAAATACACATTCAAAACATATCAATTGCAATCACTACAGGAAAAATATATTTAATAATATATCCATCAATTTGCTAACTGACATCAGGGAAGACCCTATTAGGACAAGGTTATAAACAACAGTCAATTCTGGTTAACTGAGATTATCCTAGTACAGTGAAACCCCCGTATCTATGGATCCAGATTCGCGGATTTCTCTCTGGAACATATACAACCCTTATTCGCGGAAAATTTGCCTATTCACGGTATTTTTCTATGAGAAATATACCTGGAGACAGACTGTAGCTGGTGCCATCAAAGCAAGTGATTCAGTTTTCACTCATAATACGGAGACACGAAGGCTGACAATACTTCCAGTAGGTCAATACGGAATGGAAGTAAGGGGCATGTGAGCCTGAAATCTAGACACAGAGGCTACTCTAATGTTCTTAGCTTTCACTGAAAGGCAAATTTGTTTTCCTGAATCTGAGTGTAACAGAGATAAAATCTCTTTAGGATGAAGGACAAAATGATCTTGGTCAGATGGCAAGGGGGTTCTTGACCGACCATCAAAAGATAAGAAGGCCCACTTGATTATCAAGTCCTGCTCAGACAAACACCTAAAAACAATTCTAATTGAACAGAGAGCTCCTGCATTGGCGCCAGGCTGTAACTGGTGTCAGGCAAGCTAGACGACAGGCCAGTTAGGAGTTCAGAGCTGGGCAGAGTTTCTGGAAGCCAAGTGTCCGTTAAGCTCCAACGGAGAAAGAAGAATGGATCCAGGTCTTGGATGCATCCTCGTTCTTGGCTAAAACAAAGGAAAACAAGGAAACCCCAACTCTTGCTCTTAGGTGGATGTGTAAACAAAATGACTTGAGAGGTCGCTGAAAAGACGAAATATCCAGGTCTCTGTGCTTTCTTAACCAGAAGGTAAGTATTGATTGGTACCATTTAAAGGAAAGCGAGAGATCCTAGATCTTCTCAGAAATAAAGAGGTGTTCCTCAGCCAGTTCAATGATGTCCTAAGAAAAAGAGAAGAGAGAGAGAGAGGAGAGAGGAGAGGGGGGATATGAGACCGAGAGAGAGAGAGAGAGAGAGAGAGAGAGAATTAGATGAAGAGAGAGAGATGAGAGAAGGAGAGAGAGAGAGAGAGAGAGAGAGAGGAGACGGTCATTAAGTCTGGTACACGGTGGAGGAGGGCGACTTC
>NC_061110.1:13471412-13521979 GCF_015104395.2 Macrobrachium nipponense | reverse complement strand
GTCTGGTTGCAGGATTTCAGGAGCATAAATTTAATATAGCAGGGTGTGATTGTGAAAGCCAGGTTCATTCTTGATACGTATATATATACTGGAGATATCTTGTAGGTAGTGTTGGGGATTAATATTTCACCATTGGAAGTTGCATCTGGTGACTAGAATTTATCTGAATGAATTTTTGTAGGATTTTTTTTTCATCTGAGCATTGAATCCTTTTGTTTTCTTGATGTAGGAAGTCAGTAGCAGAGCATCAGTACCCTAGAGAGAAGGTATGTACATCACATCATTTGTTTGATGTATTTTTTATTTACAGTTCCCTTTTTTCATAAATATTCAAGAATGTTTCAGCTGAATCTAATGGCAACATACAGTATGTCTTGATGTACTGCATGTGCATGTTGTTAAAGCTAAAGTGTTGTTGGTTATTGTTGGCTTTACAAAGTATTTGTAAGTTTTAATTATCCACATGTGATTACCATTGCTTTGTTTAAAGCTTTAGCAAAATAAATTTTAACATAATTAAGACATTTAAAATTTATTATTAATCTTTTCAGATGTTTCAATATAAAATTAAACTTTGTGCATTACTGTTCATGAGTCCAGATATTTTTATAAGCAGTTACTGAACATATAGTAATTTATGAATTGAACAGTTCTGTTACAGTTGCTCTGTTTGTGGTATACCTTTATGCAAGTCTTGTAGTGAAGGGATTATAATTTTTAGATAATGAGGTTTCAGATACCTAACCTTATTCTAAAAATAGTATCCAGTTTTGTATTTGCTCATCATGACTAAGCATGTTATGAACAAATTGGAGATAAGAGGTGGGATTCATTTCAATAAACAAATTAGGCCAGTCCTGTAATTTAAAATGTAGGTGCAATCTTTTTTACATTTGTTCTGGATGTCTGGACTGTTGATGAACCAATTTTGCTTGCACGTATGATGATCTGGTATAACATTCCATGTGTTCTTATATAAATACAGTTCATTGTATGTATGTAACTTGTGGTTTCATCTTATATATGTGTGCAAAAGAGACAGTAAAGCAGAAAAGTACTAGTGATCAGTAAGTGTCATTGAGCTACCCAAGAGGAAGGCAATATTCTTCCCTCTCTCTCTTTCTCTAGAAAAGCTCATCAGTATTCACTGCTGGTACTTACCAGTAGTTTTGATAGCATATATCTATATGGGAAGTAGTTATCTGTTTTCCCAAGACTTGGAGATGATGTGTGAGTTTCTAAGGCATGAGTTTTTTAAAGTATGACCCTAATATTGCTTAGCATCTTGAAGGACAATGACTTGTAAAAAACGACCTCGGTCAGGAGCACAACTGGTACCATGACCACTCAGCTATATGATGAAGGTAAAGCTATAGCAGAGGTAATGAAAAAGATATTTGCTTGATAAGCATTCATTATTAACTCAGAACCAGAAACTCCAAAAGCATCTCTTCATGTCAATTCAAGGCATATTGCAATGAATAAACATACTGGGTAAGGTATGTCATTCTTTTAGGGTTTGTAGCAGTGTAACAGTTGGTGCAGTCCACAGGTAAAGTGTTAGTTCAAGAGAGTAAAACCCTCTGCTACTGTTTTTAGATGGAACCTAAATGTTAGTGCTACAAATATTTTGAGTGCAGTTACCTGGTAGATGTGACTCATAAACTTATTCCTTGATACTGATAGTAGCAGAGAACCAAGATTTACATTAAGGGGGAAGAATTAAAAAAAATCCTCCCCTAATTCTCACTTATGTAAAATGTTCTCTTTTCATGTTAAAACTAGCAAATGTTTATGCAGGCCCTTCAATTTTACACAAGTGGCTTGTGCTTCTCATAACAACTCGGAGAGTTATCAAGACCTTGGGTTCTTGAGTTATCCTCATGGCTTGTTTGGATCTTGGAACATGTAGCAGATATGACCTTTCTCCTAAATTGTGATTTGGGCTTTAAGTCATGGGACTGGTGAGATGAAGCAAAAGAATTTTTTTTTTCTTTTCCCAATTAAAATTGATCCTTTCAACACAAACCTATCACTCATGTTGATCTCTCACAGCCTCGTATCCAGATAATATGAAAAGTAAGGCAAGTGTGTATTGCTTACCTTAGGGTCTAGGTGGTGCATCCATTGTGGGCTACAGTACTGAACATTGTCAGTCTGGTAAATGTCCCCTTAATTTTGTTCGACCAAAAGTCAAATAATTTACTACAAGCACCTTACTTTATCCGTCTTAAGCGGCTTTTCCCTTCAAGCAATAACCCACTGATTACCATACTTTAGTTGTTCGTATGCGGAACAAACCTTTGGTCTTAACAATAGGATATTTTTCCAAGTGCAGCTGGTAACCAGATATTACAATCAAAGGTTGTAAGCAAGGAGAGTTTGTAAGTGCTCTCTGTACCCTGCAGGTCTTTTTCACCAATCTGGACCATTTAACTGCATGGATCTCCCACCTGAATTGTGATTTGAGCTGTATCTGAGTGGTGGGTTGTGATGAAACTCGTTAATTTTTTTACGTTATTTTCAATATAGACTAAAAAATTTATCTATGTGTCCTCTCTCAATTTTGACACGAAACACACAATCACTTAAATTTGGTCTCTGAAGGGATTCATTCTTATTTATAATGCCCCAAGGATTACTAGTTTTGAGTTCTTGACCTTTCTGCTCCCTTGATCTTACAGGTCTCATTCACCTCTTAGGCATTCAACAGCCTGTTATTATTATTATTAATAAGGCTTAGTTTTTCCAGACCTCTGAGTCTTAAGTAGACTCTTCTCGGGCTGGTTCTCAGGGATTAATCCAGCAGCCTGGACCTCCCATCTATAGTACTAAGCAGTTCAAGCTGTATGTGGATGATGGGTTTGCTGTGAAACAGTCATATTTTTTTAAACATTTATTTTAATGTAACCTGATCCTCATATAATGATCTGCCTCTCAGTCTTGCTAACTTGCATTCTGATACCCAGATGAAAAAAAGTGAGGGTGGTGTTAGATGACTATCTTTGGGTCTAGTTGGCACATACTACATTTTCCTGTCTGTTAGGCAAAAGACTGTTGTCTTTGAGACATTTGAACGATAAGAATGTGGGGTGTATATGAAGGAAGAGTTTGATTGATAAAAATTAGCATTGTTTTTTACATAATGTACATCTTGTAAGGGCTATAGTCAAACCAAAATGTCAAGGTGGAAGACAGGAATTGTCGGAATGCTTCATATTTGAATTTAAAACTATTTGACTTCGTATTTGAATCCACAAATACTTAGAACCCCTACAGAAATGCTTAAAACTGCCTATTTTGCCACTAAAAATGCTTATACCTGGTATTTTAAATAGTTTTATCACAAAAAGTGCATTTATTTATGAAATTTGTATGAAAATACTGTAATTTGTGGATATTTCTCATAGAAAAATACCGCAAATACACGAATTCCCGCAAATAATGGTTAGACAGTCCATAGAGAAATCCGCAAATACATGAGTCTGCAAATGCCGAGAAGGTGAATACGGGGGTCCACTGTAATCCAAAAAAGTTACAGTATCTTCAATCTTAGTAAATTCACATAAATATTTTACGACAAATATACTCAGAATTTGTTACTAATTTTAGTTCTTATCTGTTTTGATATTGTATGAGTTGTAATTATAATTTTAGAAAATAAAATAGAATAAAATTATTTATTAGAAAAAACGTATAATTTGGTAAAATTTAAGATTGTCTTGTAAAAGATCCTGCACAAGGGGTTGTAAATATGTAGTCATTTCCAACTTGTAGAAGGTAGGGAAAATTTTTTAGTATTTTTTTCTTGCACCCTTTGGCTTTGCATATCTTCATCTTTCCATTGATTTTTTTTTTTTTTTTTTTTTTTTTTTTTTTTTTTTTTTTTTTTTTTTTTTTTTTTTTTTTTTTTTTTTTTTTTTTTTTTTTAAATTGGATGACCGTAGTCCTTGGCCTGGGGTGATGCACGTTGATTTTTTAGCCCAGCTGTTCAGGGTTAAAGATGTGACCCCATTACCCCATAAAATCTTTCTTCTAAGATCAGCGTAGCTTATAGGGTGTTTGTAGGCAGTCTTATTCTGGGATAGATAGAGCAATTAAAAGATTATAAAAGGTTATCTCTTATCAAATCTCTACATCTGTATGTATACTACTTAGAAAGGGTCAACCATACCTTTCCTTTGTTTCTTTGATAGGCTCTATCATTTTAGATGTTAAAGTAGTGTGTGTATATATATGCTAATAATTCCTTTTCATTTGTATGCGCACACACACACACACACACACATGCGCGCGCAAAGATTACTCAAGGTCACATTTAGAAATGAAAACAAAGAAAATCCGGGATAAATATTGAGTGAACACTGCATTTGAGTGCTTCTTCTGCCTTTACCACTGAGGTTTTAGGTTTCCTAAGTAGGGCAGTTTCCTTATGACTAATGACCAAAATGTTCTCAACTATGGATGGTACAGTCCAGGAAAAACCCCCTGTCACCAGCCTTAACATTTTGTTTTGACTGTAATAACTATATTTTTTCTAGACATAGTATCTGTTTATGTTCATTAGTGTTGGTGTGAATGAATATGTTTGGCCTCTTTCAGTACTAGTAACGTTTTCCTCATTTAGGCAAGAACTTTAATCATTCACATTAGTTGAAACTGTTTCTCAGAGGTGCAGGCATGTGCCAGTTTAGTTTGCCACCAAGTTTGACAACTTTAGGCAAATTTCATTACTTAAAGAGGAAATACAAATTGATTCCAATTACAGAGGCATGCTATATATTTTAAGAAATAGTCTGTTTTATTTTTAAGATCATTTTAGCACTTGCTTACATAGGTGTTCAAAATAGGAATATATTTGCAACATGACTTAAATTTGGTCATTGATATTTATTCAGTTTTATATATTTGTAATATATGTATGTATGAGGTTTGAAATCCATGAACAAATGCATTTTGGTGTGAACTGAAGAGCATTACCGTTGTGATATTTTGTGTACTACAGTTGCTTTACGTACTCTGTTCCATGGCAACTGATGTTCATCCAACTCCAGATAAGATTGACCTCCTCAATAATGGGAGCCATGGTGGTTTTTTAACCTCTCAATAATCTTTGGATTCAAGATATAGTGCTATGATCAATCATAATCTGTACCTTGAAGGCAGAACTATCTCAAGGATTAGTCTTTGGAATCCATGGGTTGGCGATATTTGGAATAGGACTTGGGACATTTTGGTTTGGTTTGCCAGTCAACAAGTGGGTCAGTTTACATTTGTGCCACTCCAGTTATGTTGGTGCCATCTTTTTGGTTTAAGGTATTGGGTGGACATTGGAAGGTTTGTTCCTAATGTTATCATTATTGAAGAACTCATGAAAAGTATATGGTATCTGAATTTTTATGGGCGGAATAACAGTAATGAGATCAAATCTTAAAAAATCAATAATATTTAGTACAGATTCTCTTCAGATGGAATCTAGTTTAATACTTAAGAAAAGCAAATCATGCAAATTACATACAAAAGTAATATTTCTCAGTTACTACAGTTATATAATACTACACATCATATGACAAATTACATCTCGTAATTTTGTCAATTTGAGAATAAATCCTTAAGATTAGGAGTCCCATGGCAGGAGTTAGGAATGATACCACAAAGGAAATTACAGATATTTTGTAAGTAGATGAGATGATAATGACAGGAGGATGGAGAGCGTTTCTACATATTCTTTGTGCAACCTCAGGGAGAATAGTATGTGATATGTCAGCTAATTATCTGCAACCATTTCAAGTTCTACAATTTAGTGTAAATGAAATTTGACTTATAATGTACAATATATGATTCTTTAACAATTATTTTTATAATTTTATCCCAAGTCCTTGGAAATCTTTATATATTTAATTGTTCCAATTAAATATATAAAGATTTTGTACCAGACAATACCCAATAATTCAGTATATTACTTTTAAAAGCCATCAGTTGTGGTTGCATGGTTGTGGAGATTAAAATTCAGCTGTTCTGCATGTATAGTTGACCTCCCAGTATTTGCAGGGGATGTGTACCACAACCCCCTGCCAAAAGCTGAAATCCGTAAACACTTAAAACCCCTCTGAAAATGCTTATAGTACCTGAACATTTTAACAGTTTTATCACAAAAAGTGCATTTGGTCATGAAAATGATTGGAAAATACAGTATTCAGTGAATATTTCTTGGTGAAAAATAGTGCAAATATGCAAATTTTCGGCAAAAAACGTGTATCTATATTTCACAGAGAAATCCGTGAATTGGCAAATCGCAAATCCAGAACTGCGAATAGGCTGTATCCAAAAATGTTTTCAATTGCTTTGCTTCTGTAATTGTGTAACTACTGTCGTTGTTTAATTACTTGAATGAATGTGATGTGGCTGTATTCTTGCTTTTTCATGTTTTCCTCTCTAAGACTGAAGTGCGTGTGCAAAATATGACTATTGAATGGTTTATTTTCAATAAGCCTCTCTGCAGACATTAACAAATTAGTTTTATTTTTTTTTTGGCATGTGCAATGTAATTTTGTAAGTTAATGACAATATGTTTTTATTTTTGGTATACTTTATATTTAGTTAAATTAGTTATTTTGATTTTGTGTGAGAATCTTGAAATTTTGAGTCTTATACTGTATTTTCTTATTCTTCCATTTCATTATATTTCACTTACAAATGCAGAACATGGTGACAATATGTATGGGATAAAGTTGAGACATTTTTGCAGGATGTTGATCATTCACATTTCATTTGAGGGCTAGGAATACAAGGTGTCATTGGCCCACTAGGTGACAAGTAGTGTGCTTATAGTTATGGAGTGCCAGAAGGGCTGTGAATGTTGAAATTGGTAATAGGATTTGGTTAGATGGACTGAAATGAAGAGTTGCACAAATACTTGCTCAGAAATGAGGTATTATGCATTGATGATGAGAGCAGTATTCAGTTGGTAGTGTATTATGGTGTTCTGCTGCACTACCCAGTGATTGGGTTATTACTTGCACTTCATTTCAACAATTTTATATTTATCTCTTACCCTAATCTAAAAACATAGGCAGGTATTTCTTTGTTACTTCAAATTGGAAAAATTATGCTGTACTACAATGAGTGTTTGTTAGTCCTAAGAATTACTCAGAATAACATTTATACTTTTTAACTATACATTGTACAACTCTACCATGTATGATTTAATTTTTCTTTTTTTAACATATGATCTAGTTCTGACAATTAGTGACATGAGTCTTTTTCCTTTTGTAGCTACATGCTACGACAACTTGAGTACCAGCAGTAACACCTTGTCTCAACAGAGTTCAGAAGACAGGAGCAGCCTGGAGAATCTTTCTGCAGAGTATCGTAGATTTGATGTATCCACTTTCAGCAATTACTCAGATTATGATAATGACAAGGAGAGTGAATTATCAGACTACGAAAATGTGAGAAGCCATAGAGATGTCAGTTTGGAAATTCAAATAACCTATAAAGACTCTGAAGATGATGGAACAGAAAGCCAGGAATCAATTGAGGATGACGATGAAGACAACACGGAACAAAATGAAGAGTGTGTAGAGGGCTGGACGGGAGTAGAGAATAAAGGTGATTGTTTTCTCTACTGTGGAAATGAGAACTCGCTGGTCAGTACATGTGCTGATGAAAGGCCACATAAAACAGATTCTTGTGCATTAAAGTACTTAAATTCATCAGTAGAAGATTGTGATAATTATGGTTGGCATGAAAGTAATGATGATTCAGGAGGCAGTGCCGGTTCTTTCTCAAACGATAACTCTAGTCCTCTTTCAGATAACCTAGATACTCCTTGAGTATAAGAAACATCAATATAACTAACCCTCAGGTATTTATTATAGCATACAGTTAGATGTAACCAGAATTTTCAGCTTGTTAGTGGAACATATATTGTTGTTGAGCCATTTTAGGATGTTCATTGATAAGAGGAAATAGGAGTTTGCTGCATGTCACGTACCATTTTAGAGAAGACAAGATCTGTGAGATATAGGCTGCTGATTGTCACATTTTGGTCACAATAGGTTAAGTTACTTGTTAGACTAATACCAGTAGTTATTTATTGGTTATTGTTTCACAAGCTTCTGCAGTGGCCAGTGATGGTGAAATTGCTATAAGAAGGGAGGTGAGCATAATTCATTACTAAAGATATGGTAGTATTTGACACTACTGTTGTGTTCTTTTATTTTTTATTCAATGATCTGGTGTTTAAAATCTTTACTCAGTAACTTTTGTTTAAGTACTTAGACAACCATAATCAGGAGATATATTTTATGTGATGTACTCTAAGTTGAATAGTTATCATTATGTAAGTGTTTAGTAGCAAAAAGTTTATTTATTTAAAACAGTGATCTCTAATTTAGGTAAGTACAGCAAATGTAAATTTTGTACTGCAATGTACAATTAGTTGAAGATGTGTGTAATGTGACCTTAAGGAGTCCCTTGAACTGAGTTTTATGTTTTGAGTATGTTTCGTTTTAATTAATTTTTTCAAAATAGATGGCTTCGATAATAGATGTAAGATTTTTTATAATAAGTAGTTTACATAAATGCTATATATATATATATATATAAAATGTAAGAGTATGAAAAGTAAGCATGTAAATTTAGTTGTATGGAAATAAGAAAACATATAAGTATTTTGTTTACCTGATATTTTTCTAGTTCTGTTAGTGTGTAAGTCAGGTGATAATAGTCATGACTGTTTACATGTTTTCAAGGCTGAGAGGAAGTGAGTGGATTAGTTTAGGTTTCCTTCAAGTATTGCTTTCCAAAGTGATGTTTTCCTTTCAAATATTTATCAACAATAGGTTAAATACTCAGTGTTACCGCACACTAGTTATTACTAAAATGCTGAACTGCTGACCTAATTTGTACAAGTTTTGCAAGAACAGATTAATTGCTGTTATGAAGGTTTTTGATTCAATATGCAAGTCATAACGTACCGTACACTGTAATCGTACGTCCTTTCATAGTAATGGTACTGTGCTCTATTATATGCAAAATATTTGATAACTAATGTAGTTATGTTGAGTTGATTGTGCCAGGATCTAAATTTAGAACCATAATCAAGACTTCTATGATTGTGTATTGAATTTATTTTATTAGCTCATATGGATTGAAAAGAGACAATTGTTTTTAAATACACAAACTATTGTGTTTTGAAAGCGAATTCATACCTTTTTCCTAGATTTTATATTTTTATGATTATCATTTTCTTTTTTAGGCATTTTCAGTAAATTCTCATTAAAACTTTTAATTCAGAATCTTAGTTTGATTCTCCATAACATTATGCTTGGAAGTGATAATACTCTTAATTTGGTCATTGTTATTCAAAATGTACAAACTTGTATGAAGCTTTCAAACAGGCCATGAACCTGAAAAACCTGCTTCTGCAGAGTAAATGTCCTAATTTGGAATGACAGAGCTTGATAATATACAATATAATACTGAATAGGGTCAGATAAATCTAAAAACATTTACTGTCTGTATACTGAATGTACCGCAAATGAGAAATTCTCCAGCTTTGGCCAAATAGATAACGGCAACTTGAAAGTAGCATTTTCTAGAGTAAATGTCCTAATTTGGAACGACAGAGCTCAGTAATATACAATAAGATACGTAATAGATATTCAGATAAATCTAAAAGCATATACTGTGTGTATACTGAATGTGCAGTAAATGAGAAATAATCCAGCTTCGGTCAAATAGACACAGCAACTTAAAAGTAGCATTCTCTATCTTGAACTTATGAGCATTAATACTAAGAACATTGCTAGCAAGACTGTCCCCAGAAGTCTTTTTTTAGAAAAATAGACATCATGCATTAGTGACATGGGGCTTTAAAGAGATGGTGCTGGTACTCTTCAATTTAGAGTAGAACACCTAAAATCTTGTTGATGTTCCCAAATTAAATAATCTACTAGAAACTAAATAATCTACTAGAAACAGACATTCCAGATAACTTGGGGCAATGCTTTAAATTATTATTATACCTCTTGAAACATTAAACGAGCACTCGATAATTTTGTATCACATAAAAGGATCTGATGAGTCTGGTGTAATCCAGGCAAAATATACAGGCAACACAAGGGTAGTTTCAGGGGTTAGGGTCCAGAATACAGATTTTCTGTAACTGTGGCAGAACTTTATATATTCATGCATGTATTTCTCAGTTCTGAAGTACTACAGCCCAAACTAATTTTTTTATCTATATTTAGCACAAAATTTCCCATGCCTTTGTGTGGGGCTTTTGATCTGAAATGGAGAATTGAGGGCAAAAGTTTATCATAATGCAAACTTTTGCTGCACCTATGATTTCTCAGTTTTCAGCAGAATTTGTAAGTTTCAAGAATAAATTTTTAGGTTTTCATGCATTATGGTCCAAAAGAATGTTTTTAGATAAATTTAGGCTATTTTCCTCTTTGCATAGGCTCTTTCATCTGCAATGGATGAGTGACAAAACTCCTCTAGGAACAGTTTCAGCATAAACTGACAACTCCAAGCATATATTTTCAGGTCCTCATGCATTATGGTAAATAAATTTCATCATGGCACCCTTGGGGAAACAATCAAAGTCTCTGGACACATAGGTATAGTATATGGATATGGTGCATTCAAGAAAAACATACAAACTGCTCATCTTCATTCCACTCTAGTTGAGAAATACTATTAACATTAACTGGCAATAAAGGGAAAGACCTTTAAAAATTTTGATGCTTAATCATTAATATATTAATAGAAAAACTGACAGTAACTTGATTGGAATATGAAAAGAAATATTCACACCCCAAATATTCTTATCCAAGACATAACTTCATACCAATCCTACCCTACTGTTAAGACCTCAGGTTTGTTAGCCGTGAAATATACAAATTTATTAAAAATTTGTCATTTTAGCACGTTTCGATAGATCTTATACACAGGTTTTACTAAAGGCTCTGAAAATTTAATCAAAAATTGTGAATTCCAAGGGTACAGGATTAACTCAATCTGTGTAATTTTCTCAGATGAAGTTCATTTCTCGAGATCTTTGGAATCATTTCTTCTATAAAACATTACATCACAGTATCTCAAATCTGAGCGTAATACCCGAACATATGACTTTCATGACAGTTTAATTCACAAGGAGGCAAAACTGCAAAAACGCAAGAAATGTGTGAGTGAGAAAGAGAGGATGACAAGAACCTGACCATAAACAGCTAAAGTAACTGTAAACAGTAAATCACACCATACAAGAGCTATTACTATGAGATCCACAGTCTACAATGTTTATCCAAGCCACCTTACTACACCTCAAACTATTTGATATGAATGTTACTAGTACACAACTTTGGACCCCTATTGTGGTCCAACCCTGAATTTGAAAAAAATTTGAATCTACACTGAAGGACACTAGCTGCATACTAATTTGATGAACTGTAGCATTTTGTTCTTGAGAACTTAAAATATATTTTCTCCACATTCCTAGGTAAACTTTTTTTCTTTTTTTTTTTTTTTTTATCCCTACTGCAGACCCTGCCTGGTTCCCTGGAGCCGTGGCCTGAACAAAATTGAACCTTAATTTCATAAGGAATAGTATTTCAGTGGCTGGTAGGTCTCAGAGATTTTCATTTGAAATTTTCAAATGAGTTGCCCTGTACTTTGAGCTGAAGTGTTCTGAAGACATACAATAAATATGTGAAAAGTTCATCCCAGGAAGACATGCATACATTAAGACAGACAAACTACTCTACTGTGTTATCAGAATAACTTGCCTGGTTCCAGCTCAGAGAGCCTAAATATACATGTACAGTGCGGCATAGAGAAATGGGCAATACCTCACTAAGGGGTAAAAAGAATAGTCTAAAGCAATCAACACCATACCCCACAGGGGAATAGCTCTGTCAGTGCACCTATAACGGTGCACTGCAGGCAATACTTAAGGTTCTTTGCAGCGTCCCATTTCTGAATAACCACTGTTTCCATGCAACTTAAAAACGCCATACAAACAAACAAACAAAATTTGCAGCGTCCCTTTGGGCAATGGCTGCAACCACTTTCATTCCTTGTACTACTGTATCTCTGTTCATCTGTTCATGTTCTCTTTCTTCCCTCTTACTTTCCACTTTCTAACAATTGTTGCACACTACGTATACAACTGAGATGTTTCCTCCTGTTAAAACTTTAGAACCTTTTTACTCCCAATTTCCCTTTCAGCACTGAAAGGCCAGTGCTTGGCCTAAATTTTTAATTTTATTCATTCAACACCCTACCAAATAAAAAAGGAAGAAAGAAAAGAAAATGCTGGGATTAACCTTCAAAGGGGCCTACAGACGACCTCTCGGAAAAGTCAAGTTTTAACAATAAGCAATAATGAATGTAAAGAAAAAGTTTATCACCCATACAGTCACCCGACTGAAAAATAATTTATTCTCTTATTAGACATTATGCAACTTTTTTTATTTAAACATTGTTTTTTTTATATTACAAATGTCTTGTAAAATAAAATAAAAAACAAATTCTCAGTGATTATTTAAAACAAGATACTTCTGACAAATCTCCACTCACCATTTTTGCATTCCTGCATACCTGCGCTCCTCTTTGGAACTGAGTGACTGGATTTCGTTGTAGGAAAATCTTTTGTGATCCACACATGCCCATCTATATAAAATATAAAATAAGAAATAATATTCTATATGCAAAATATATTTTTCATTCCAATCTATTAACACACAAACCATGATACTAGGTATTTATTAATGGCATGAGAAGAGTACATGAAATAATTAAAAAAGCATAAAGAGTGGTTGGGAAATCATATTCTAAAGGAGCTTTTAATGCAGTCCTAATACTTCATTCAGCATATAAGGGCTTATAGCCTACAATAATCTGATATTACCTGGAACATTTTAACCTTACTGTAACTGCTTTACATCAACATCATATAGTAGTTTATCCATTAACGTAATTACTTTATCAGTAGATTTTTGTACAAAAGTGAAACAATTTAACCCTTTAACGCCGAAGGGGTATAATAAAAATTAGTCTCCCGTATGCCGGGGGGTCTCGCAGGGAGCACCGAAGCGGAAAAAATATTTTTTTCAAAAAATCACAGCGTGCTTAGATTTCAAGATTAAGAGTTCATTTTTGGCTCCTTTTTTTGTCATTGCTTGAAGTTTAGTATGCAACCATCAGAAATGAAAAAAATTATCATTATCATATATGAATAATGCGATATATGATAGCGCGAAAACAAAATTTCATATATAATTGTATTCAAATCACGCTGTGCGCAAAACAGTTAAAGCTAAAGAGTTAATTTTTGTTGTTGTAATGTACACTAAATTGCGATCATTTTGGTACATAACACATTGTAAAACGATAAAAGCAACACAAGAGAAAATATCACAAAATGATGCATGAATTTGTAACGCGCGGACGTAAAAAAATGTTTTTTTAAAAAATTGACCATAAATCTAAATATTGTTCTAGGGACTTCCAATTTGTTTCAAATTGAATACAAATTATTGAATATTACTATACTGTAAGAGTTTTAGGTTACAATTGCAGTTTTCGACCATTCGGACGAGTTAAAGTTGACCGGATGTAGAATTTTTTATATATATTTATTTATATGCAAATATTTCGAGAATGAGAAAAGCTACAACCTTCACTTATTTTTTGTTGTTTTCTACATGAAATTGCGCACATTTTCATATATAAAAATCTATGAAACGACCAATATGAAACGGAGCAAATATTACGAGAATGCGACGTACGCATTTCGGAGATTTGCAGCGGAGAATCCGCGTGCGGAGAGAAGGAAAAAGTTCAAAAATTCACCATAAATCTAAATATTATGCTAGAGACTTCGAATTTGTTTGAAAATGAAGATAAATGACTGAATATTACTATACTGTAAGAGTTTTAGCTTACATTACGTTTTTCGACCATTTTGGTAGAGTCAAAGTTGACTGAACGTAGTTTTTTCTATTTATTGTGATTTATATGCAATTATTTCAAAAATGAGGAAAGCTACAACCTTCGTTTATTTTTCTTGTATTGTACATAAAATTCGCCACATTTTCATATATAAAAATCTATGAAACGCCTAACATGAAGCGGAGCAAATATTACGAGAATGCGACGATATTTGCGGCGGAGAATCTGCGCGCGGATGGAAGGAAGAAGTTTTTTTCAAAAATTCACCATAAATCTAAATATTGTGCTAGAGACTTCGAATTTGTTTAAAAATGAAGATAAATGACTAAATATTACTAGACTGTAAGAGTTTTAGCTTACAATAGCGTTTTTCGACCATTTCAGTAGAGTCAAAGTTGACCGATCGTAGTTTTTTTTCTATTTATCGTAATTTATATGCTATTTCAAAAATGAGAAAAGCTACAACCTTCATTTATTTTTTATTGAATTTTACATGAAATTATGCACATTTTCATATATAAAACTCTATGAAACGGAGCAAATATTATGAGAATGCGACGCACGCATTTCGGAGATTTGCAGCGGAGAATACGCGCGCAGAGGGAAGGAAGAAGTTTTTTTTTCAAAAATTCACCATAAATCTAAATATTGTGTTAGAGACTTCGAATTTGTTTCAAATTGAAGATAAATGACTGAATATTACTAGACTGTAAGATTTTTAGCTTACAATAGCGTTTTTTGACCATTTTGGTAGTCAAATTTGACCGAACATAGTTTTTTTTCCTATTTATCGTGATTTATATGCAATTATTTCAAAAATGAGAAAAACTACAACCTTCATTTATTTTTAGTTGTATTTTACATGAAATTGCGCACATTTTCATATATAAAACTCTATGAAACGCCTAATATGAAGCAGAGCTAATATTACGAGAATGCGATGTACGCATTTCGGAGATTTGCGGCGGAGAATCCGCGCGCGGAGGGAAGGAAAAAGTTTTTTTTCAAAAATTCACCACAAATCTAAATATTGTGCTAGAGACTTTGAATTTGTTTGAAAAATGAAGATAAAATGATTGAATATTACTAGAGTGTTATGTATTTGCTTACCCAAAAAAAAACCATATATATATATTATATATATATATATATATATATATATATATATATATATATATATATATATATTTCTACACACACACACACACACACATATATATATATATATATATATATATATATATATATATATATATATATATATATATATATATATATATATATATATATATATATATAAATATATATATATATAGTTACGTATGAGCCTGGCCTTGAGAGGACTACAATACGTAAACAGGAAAAGTTGAGGGAAAACAAAGTGAATTGCTTGAACTTACCGTAAGAAAGGATTTAAAGTGAACATTTACTCTAGAGGAAAGGTCGCCAGAAACTCAGCTAGTTACTTTACCGCTATTTATTTACAAGAGGCCCTTACTGGCCTGGAGAAAAGTAAATGCAGCGTGTCCACACGTTGGGACCCATATATCTCTCACAAATGGATAGCTGGCTAAAATGTGATTCACGTAACAAAAGCTGGGTTTCGATATCTTGCGGTAATGCAACACTTGCGGGCGGACAGACTTGACACGTGACTCAGGGAATCTGGAAAGATCCCAGATTAGACCAGATAAAAGAGAAAGAACTTCTTGCACAAGTTATGATTATTCAGTTCGCTAACACTGGGGAAAAGGAACTTTAAGGTTTCACTGAGGTATGCAATGACTTCATTTGTCTGGGACAATCACACAAGGGGAAGCATGCAGCCATGAGGCAGTGAAAGGAAACAAAGGGATGAGTTCTTTTGATATAGAAGTTTGAATTGGGAAAATGGGGAGTAATTAGGCACTAGGATGTAAGGGACTGGCAATATGCTGTTTCACAAGATGTACCTGGATGCCATGTTCAGTGTGGACCTTTGTAGAAAATGTGGCGCCCGGCTTTGTCTCAGGTCTGGGTCTCTTGGCGCGCCAGTAACCCCATGGATAGGCCTAAATGTGGGAAGGCTGGCTGCGGACATCCGTCCGAGGTCACAACTGGAGCTGTCTGAGGAAGATCGCAGGTGTCTTGCCTGGGTGTTTGGGTCGGTTTACCCCCCCCACGAGCAGGGCAATCCTGGAAACAGAACATACAGCCAGCAGAGGGTTCACAGGAAAAAGAGCTTAAGATATAGGCCTAAGAGGTACCAGTCTGCCTACATCCTTCCCTTTGAGATACGTCCCTAAAGCTGACAAAAGACTATATTCTCCCCCATTCCAACAGGAAATGCTTAACTCTGGACGGCTAGCTTTGGTTTCCCGCCCAAATCAGCTGATATTTGGAGGAATATGGCGGCCGTTTTACAAATCAAAATGATGACTTAAATGCTGGGTAGACGAATAGATCAATAAACGTAGCAGCTCCCCCTGTTAAGAAGGCATTCACTCCCTTTCGGGCGTGAAGGCCTTGGCTTAAATAAGTTGATCGTCTCGACTACCCAGTTCTCCTACTCTAACTTGAAGTTTTTTAGAGCAGCAATACAGCTAACTACAGTGACCTACCTAACTTATAGGTGGAGATGCTACGTGTACTAACTTAATGGAGTAATGTAGTCTAGCCTAAGTAATAACTACGGGTTGTCTGTGACGACAGTCTACTCTACCCCTAGATAAGGTTACTTGAAAATTCTTTCTGCTACTACCCTAATGCCCTGGTACTAAATCCTTAGCCTAACCTACTCAATACAGTTGATTGGGGACGCAATCATTCCAGAGTGTGGTACGCACAGCAGTGATGTGTCGCAGGAATTGTTAGAATACATGAGATGAGGTAATGATGCGTGAGGATGATGAGTGGTTACTAGAGTGCCAGGATGGAAATGCAATGAGGTAAGTATGACATTTACATGAGTGTTAGTATCACAATTTCTAGGGTTTAGAGGGTTAGTTTACTGGCAGAGATCAGGCTGGCTACCTTCTCTGGGTAGGTGCCAGGATCACTCTGCAAATGAACGTGACACTGTACCTCGAGCACAGGTGCCAAGGAGAGCATGTGGCTCTTTGGTTAGTGTGTTAATGATTTGTTACGTCCCTTCTTCTTCCTCTTATTCCTCCAAGACCTGGCTATACCAGTCCTAGGAGTAGACGGAGGCACCGACTCTGGGGTAAGGCCAGAAACGCCGTCAGGAGCAGAGGCAGTGGTAGCCTGAGGGATTGCAGGAGAACACCCTACTTCGGTATCTGCAGCAACCGTCGTAGAGGTGGAACCTACTGCAGGGGAGGCCCTCACTCTGGCTGCTGCGACAACCGTCGTAAGGGGAAGACTCCAGGCTGACTCCTGGTTGGGCAGTTCCTGGTTTTCCAGAGGAGGTATGAAGGTAAGGTCTGCCAGAGGTTCATCCTCGGGCGATAGATGGTAAGGGTGGGGAGGTAAAGAATCGACGGGCCTGGGAGATTGGCCATGGGCTGCAGTAAGCTCCATGCCTGTTGGAGGATCTCCTGTATGAGGATCCTTGATAAGGTTATGCGCTGGCGCTAGCTCGGGGCCAGGCGCAGAGGTCAAGTTCTGTGGTGGCTCTACGTCCAGGGGCTGGACGGAGCTTGGCACTGCCCAGTGCTGCCAAGTGGCACTGGCAGAGAGTTGAGGTCGACTGGACCTGTGGCGGGTACCGGAGGTGCAATACCTCTCAGCGTGCCCTTGGTAATGGGAGACAGAGGCTCCTGTCTCTTGTTGAAGGCTAAGCCTTGTGGAAAATGGACAGTGTTCGCTGCTGGTAGTTCTGCTAGGGCACCTAGGCCAATTCGTGGAGTGCCCTAGTACGTTGCAGGTTTTGCAACGGAACTATGAATGATCAATCTCCTTCCTTGGTAACGGGGGAGACTGTTGGTGGACATACTTCCTGGAGGAAGTAGAATTTCGATGACTCCTTGCTTTGGAGTGATTTGTTGAGGGGTTAGGACCCCTAGGCTTTTTGGAATGCAAGGGAGACTTCTTGTCTTGCCCTAGGAGGAGGTCGTAACCTCCTGGGATGTAGCTTGCAACTGCAAGAGTACATACTTTGGAGAAATTAGGTCTGGTGACCCTCAATTGTACGGTCGGAAGGATCAGCTTGATATGGTTGATACCTTCAATGGTTATCAGTTGACGTCTGTCAATATTAGCCCCTCGGGGGAGTCGGTCTTCCCGTATCAGGGAGATTTGAGCGCCAGAGTCGTCGTAGGCTCTGACGTGGCTTGGTGGATAATGGCTTTGGAGGGTTGCGACAGTTATAGGGCCCTTAGCCGGGGTCCTAGTAAGGAAGGATTTGTAACTGCCATTGCGATGGCAGGAATATTGTGATTAGCGCACCCTCCGTAATTTGCAGACATGTGACCCTTGCGGCCACAGTCTCGGCAGAACTTGTTCCAGAACCTCTTCCATGGCACTGGATCATAAGGCCGAGATGCCCCCACAGGTTGCGAATCTGTGGAGTCACCAAGGCTGGCAGTGTGCTCTGGCACAGGTGAAGAGTCCTCTCTGGCAGTGATTTGACGTGGGGAGGTTAAGGAATCCTCTGGTGAATCACCCTCAGAAACAAGTCCGGGGTTAACTGGTGGGCTTACCTCTTCCAAAGTGGAGGAGGTAGGCGGTAAAATGGTAAGCGGCTGAGATGATGCGGCAGGAACTTTGGGCTCTGACACTGGGTCAGGGCCAGGTTCACAAATAAAAGGGATGTCTGGGACATCGGAGGTACTAGTCTCCGAATCTAAAACTGACTGATTATGAGGCATGCTGCAGGGATCCGGTGCATCTGGTAGTGGGAGCTGCGTCCAGGGGAGATACGGCTTTAGGAGATCTCGGCCCAATATTACCTGGTAAACATCATGAAACTGGTCCACTACGCCCAGGCGGCACAAGGTGGTTTCCCTGGTCTCCTGGTCCAAAAAGGGCATTTCCACATTCAGAAGGACCGAAGGAACAGAATAGAGGTGACCGTCAATCCATTCAAACTGAATTGCTTCGTCCGTCTGGATTTTGGCACCCCTAGGCAATGCCTTTCTTGCAATGAGGGAGACCTGGGCTTCGGTGTCGGCCATAACTTGTACCCACTGATAGGCCGTAGGAGACTGTTCATCAGGCAGGGCTACGTATATGGTAGCCTTGGAGAAGTTCACCCTGGAAGCTCTCATCCCAAGGTAGAGATCGACTTGGGCACTCGGCTGAATTCATACGCTATGCCCACGCACACAGCAAGTAGTGCAGAACCTCCGCAACCACCTCTTACCGGGAGTCCAGCTCATGGTCTGGGGCTTGGAAGCTTGCAGAGAGATTTTGTCATCTCTGAGAGCTAGCTCATGCTTTCTCTCTGCTTCTCTGGCTTTTCTCTTGTTTTATTTTTCTTCCCTTTCTTGCAGGCGCGCGGCATCCTGCTGCGGCCCCCTTTTTATTCCCCACCCTGGTCCCCAAGTGCTTTTGGGTTTTTTTCCCCCCCCAAGTGGGGTTAAACCCCCGGCCCTTCCCCACCTTTGGCCCCAGAAAATAGGGTTATGAGGGCTCCGAGCTTCTCTAGCTCTATGGCAAAGAAGTCGCGGGAAGCAGGGGAAGACATTTCCCTTAGGCTGCAGTAGAGGCTCAGATGAAAATGATAATAATGGTGGCCAGGAATAGTACTGGATGGAATAGGAGTGCCTACTGTGTAATGTGGCACTCACTTGGAAATGTGTTCTGCAACGTGGTAGTGGAAAAGTCTGAAAAGACTGGGTGCTCTGTGGCACTTGGGAAGTGTCCCGTAAGTTGGTGGCACTTCTGGAATGGCACCTTCTGAGGAGGTGAGACAATCACATGGAGTGTGCGGTGTACATCACACTTAAGGGCGTTCCTAAGTTGGGAGACGCTGGAATGGGCTACCTGTAGGTCCAATACAGGTGCACGGCACTTATGGAGGTGTTCCTTTTGGGACAGCACTAGTAGTGCTGGTATTGTGGCACTTCGGGAGGCGTTCCCTTGATTGGGTGATCCGGGATAGCGGATACACTAATGGATTGGGCGTTCCGTAAGGACGGACACGCAGGTTTGACAGCACTTAGGGCTGGTATTGCGGCACTATGGGAGGCGTTCCCTTGGAGTGTTCCGAAGGATCACTGACCCTTGTACACGGACACACTAATTAATTGGGCGTTCCGTAAGGACAGACACGCAGGTTTGACAGCACTTAGGGCTGGTTGCGGCACTTTGGGAGGCATTCCCTGGGAGTGTTCCGAAGGATCACTGACCCTTGTACACGGACACACTAATTAATTGGGCGTTCCGTAAGGACGGACACGCAGGTAGAATGGCTACCTGTACGGCTGTACAGGTGCACGGCACTTATGAGGAGGTGTTCCTTGTTTGGAGCACTGGTATCGTGCTGGTGTGTCCCGTCGGACGACACTAAATGCAGTATACTTAAATATACTGAAGAGAAATGGTACTCTGTTCGTGGCAGAGTGTAATGGTGGAGGAGAGAAAGTAAAAGGTGGGAGTACTTCAGCAGCCAGTCACTGGACAGTGTCACGAATGAGTGGCACTGTAAAATGGTAAGACCTGACGTGCACTGGTGGTGGCCAGTCCTAGACTGGTAGGCTTCCTTGTCTGGAAGTAATGAATTTGCGTGGCACACTGTGCGATTTGTGCTTGCGGTATACGCAAGTCTTTTGGGATAAAAAATGGAAAAGACCACTCAGGCAACGGCAGGTAATGGTAATTTTAGAAATGCTCAGTCCCTCGCTGAAGTACTCGGTAAATGAAATAAATGCTTGCAAAACTACAAGGGACACAGGCGCGTACGTATCACGCTCAGTGTAAATGAAAGACACAAGAGACTAAAATAATGTTAATGTATGCTTATAAGAAATGGACGTAGTACTCTTGGCTTCGTGAATAATGGGTTCTCTCTCTCTCTCTCTCTCTCTCTCTCTCTCTCTCTCTCTCTCTCTCTCTCTCTCTCAGAGGGTGAAAATGATATATGATGAACTCCCTTGTATGTAATTGAACTAATAATTTTAGTTTTAATATGACGCAACTTGCGTTAAATGATTTACTTACATTAACGTTTACTGAAAGAATTGCTTTTGAATACGTTTTATGAAAATGATAACGCGCTCGCGGTGAACGATGTTTACGTTAATGGTAACGGCTTGCGCTTATATGAAATGATTTGCGTTTCAATATGAATTTCACAAAGACGCATTTTACGTTAACAATTCTTGTAATTTACTCTTTGAAGATTTACGTTAACTTTACGTAAGGATACGTGAAAATGACGGTAAGGATTTTAAGATGAAATGTTAGCAAACATTTGTAAAAAGAGGTTACATTAAGTCCGAAGTGAAATGAAACTTTCGCTCAGCGAGCGAGTGAGCGATGCTAGGTGAGACGCGTTGAGGCGAGCAGAGCGGGTTGGGCAGCGTGTCGTTCAAACAGCTGATTCTGTAAACGTGAAGGTGATTTACACACGTGAAATTCTAATTTCTTATTGCAGGCAAATTACGTTAATTTCTCTGGCAGAACGATAGATACTAGTACTGAGATTAATATTATTTACGTTAAACTTTCAAGACTTACGTTACTTTGCTTATCGTCTTGAGGATAATGCTTAAAGGGATAAAAAACATGGCTGCTGCTTTGTGAGACGGAACGTTGGCTGGGAAAGCGCACGCGCGAAGCTTACAAAGCTGGCCAGCTTGAGCGGTTACCACCACTTGGAATGAAACCTATGTTAAAATGAATTCCCCTAACCTATCACAGACAAAAGAATTGTACACTTCTTTTGCCGTAACTATTAGTAGAACACTCGTAACTAGCTAGGCTTTCTAACACAACAATAAACCCTGGCAAAAGCACTTCCTAGTTTGATCTGGTACTTTCTGGCATCTATCTGCGCACGTGTTAGTGTCTCGTCAGAACGAAAACAATGCAATTTACAAAATAGAATTCACTCGGCGCTCTGGCTGTTACAATATAATATTTCTAACTAACACTCTTTTAAACACTTCGTAATAAAAATACTAAAACGTACCTTAAGCTAACATTTGTTATAAAATAATCATATTATATGAATGGTATACCTTACCGTGAGCCAGTGTGTGTCTTCCGCT
Organism: Macrobrachium nipponense; assembly: GCF_015104395.2. Lineage (NCBI taxonomy): Eukaryota > Metazoa > Arthropoda > Malacostraca > Decapoda > Palaemonidae > Macrobrachium > Macrobrachium nipponense. The sequence goes on along the minus strand of NC_061110.1, from coordinate 13,499,867 downwards.
GCAAGTGTGCTTTGATTGCGCTTAGTAAGAACATTTACACTCTGTTTTACAAGGGATAACACGATTTACAAGCTTTTTTTAAGCAAGACCAGATTCGATGCTGGCAAGCAGTCGTCATTGTTACGTATGAGCCTGGTCTTGAGAGGACTACAATACGTAAACAGGAAAAGTTGAGGGAGAACAAAGTGAATTGCTTGAACTTACCGTAAGAAAGGATTTAAAGTGAACATTTACTCTAGAGGAAAGGTCGCCAGAAACTCAGCTAGTTACTTTACAGCTTTTATTTACGAGAGGCCTTTACTGGCCTGGAGAAAAGTAAATGCAGCGTGTCCACATGTTGGAACCCATATATCTCTCACAAATGGATAGCTGGCTAAAATGTGATACACGTAACAAAAATGATATTGTTATGATACAATAAAGTTTGTTCATACTTACCTGGCAGATATATATATAGCTGTATTCTCCCGAAGTCCGACAGAATTTCAAAACTCCCGGCACACGCAGTGGGTCGGCCAGTTGGTAGTACCCTTCCCAGCCCCGCCTGAAAATGGCGGGCGTCAGGAACCATTCCCATTTTCTGTCAGATATTTCTAGTGCCACTGTCTCCTGTGGGGAGGTGGGTGGGCACTTTGATTATATATATCTGCCAGGTAAGTATGAACAAACTTTATTGTATCATAACAATATCATTTTGTTCATGAACCTTACCTGCCAGATATATATATAGCTGAATCCCACCTTTGGAGGAAGGGGGAGACAGACTCGGATTTTGGGAAACAATTCCATTTACATGATTGATATCTTGGTTCCTTACCTGTTAGCATAGCTGACTTCGTGAGTACCGTCACCCAAGTCTGCTTCTGCTTTACTAGAGACTCCAGCAAGGTAGTGACCTGCGATGCTGTGAGTTCTAGAGGATCTGTCAACGGGGGGCGTGACACAAAACAACTAGATCCTACATTATAGACCTCCAATTTTTTGGGTAATGCATTCCTAGAGTGCAGCAAGGACGTGACCTGTGTAGCTGGTGCGCTCTAATGAACTGCCACGGGGAGCGTGACCACAATGTGACAGATCATATAGGTGTTGATTAGACACCGAATGCTGTTAATGCTTCACTGGAGGTGCCCCAGCAAGGACGTGACCTATATAGCTGGTGCGCTCCAGATGATTTGTCAACGGTGCATGACCACAATGTGACAAAAACATTTTACCCTATTATGAGGGCGAAGCAAAAACATTACACCTGACCTAGCCTATCTGGTTAAACTTCGTATAACCAAGGCTAATGGAGGGAAGTCCGCCTAAGGCGGCCGACCCCAAGACCACAATAAACCAAACACCTAAATAAGAATAATAAAACTAAAAATAAAAAATAAAAAGAAATAAAATTAAAAAGTCCAAACTAACATATTATTTCCTAAATGATAGGAAGAGAGCTACTCTCTGTACCCAATATAGTGTCTGCTGCGACATATGGGCCCAAAGAGCAACAGTTCTCGTATGTAGTCCTCACCTCCCGAAGTAGTGAGAGGCAAACACTGAAGTTACTACGCCAAAATGTGGCATTCAAGATGTCATTAAGTGCCATGTTCTTTTGGAAGGCTTACCGACGTAGAAATAGCCCTCACTTCATGCGCATTCACCTTCAACATTTTCATATCACTTTCTTGACAGTATGAATGCGCTTCCTTGATGGTGTCCCTCAAGAAAAAAAGCCAAAGCATTCTTCGACATTGGTAAATTTGGCTTCCTTACCGAACACCACAAGTTATCCGAAAGACCTCTACAATCCTTAGTCTTCTTTAGGTAGAATTTTAGAGCCCTGACAGGGCACAGAACTCTCTCTGGCTCACGCCCAATGAAAAAATTTTTCGGCCCCATTCCCTTATTAATTTTCGAAAAGGTCCCTAGGCCAAGGGTTGGACGGATCTTCATTTTTTTGCCAGGAACGTTGGGCTCAAGGAACAAACCGCCGTTATAACCTTTAAGCCCACGTATTTGCTAATCGCTTGTACCTCGCTGACTCTCTTCGCCGTCGCCAGAGCAGTCAGGAAGATAGCTTTTCTAGTAACATCCTTCAGGGAAGCTGTATGCATAGGTTCGAATGGACTGGACATGAGGAACTTCAGAACTACATCCAAGTTCCAAGACGGCAACCTGGGTTGTTGAACCTTCGTTGTTTCAAAAGATCTCAAGAGATCGTGAAGGTCTCTGTTGTCCGCCAAATCCAGGCCTCTGTGCCTAAAGACAACTGAAAGCACACTCCTATACCCCTTGATTGTAGAGACTGCAAGTTTTTGATCCCTTCTCAGATACAAAAGGAAGTCAGCAATCTGGCTCACAGAGGTCGTGGTGGAGGAAATGCCGTTCTTCTTGCACCAACTCCTGAAGACTGCCCACTTCGATTGGTACACTGCATTGGATGAAGCTCTTCTTGCACTGGCGATAGCTTTCGCCACTGACCTAGGAAAGCCTCTCGCTCTGGCCAACTTTTGGATAGTCTGAATGCAGTCAGACTCAGAGCGGAGAGATTTCTGTGGTACCTCTCGAAGTGGGGCTGTCTGAGTAGATCTGTCCTTACTGGAAGCGTCCTCGGGAAGTCTACTACGAAGGCCATGACCTCTGTGAACCAGTCTCTCGCCGGCCAGAACGGGGCGATCAAAGTCATTCTCGTCCCTTCCGACGCCGCAAACTTCCTCATGACTTCCCCTAGGATCTTGAACGGGGGAAAGGCGTACAGGTCCATCCCCGTCCAGTCCCAGAGAAGTGCGTCTATCGCCACTGCCGCTGGGTCTAGTACTGGGGAGCAGTACAGTGGAAGCCTCTTCGTTCTGGACGTCGCAAAGATGTCCACTAGCGGACGTCCCCATAACCCCCACAGCTCTTGGCAATACCTCCTGATGCAGAGTCCACTCGGTTGGCAGAAGTTGACCTCGTCTGCTGAGGAGATCTGCCCGGACGTTCTCATACTCCTGCTACAAACCTTGTAAGGATCGTGACGTCCAGTGCCCTTGCCCACAGCAAGATCTCCTTTGCCAGTGCAAAAAGGGACCGAGACTGTGTTCCTCCCTGCTTCTTCAAGTACGCCAGAGCTGTGGTGTTGTCTGAGTTGACTTGGACTATTCGATGAGAGACTTTTTCTTGGAAAAACTGGAGAGCTAAAAAGATGGCTGCCATTTCCTTTAGGTTTATGTGCCAGGACACCTGTTCCCCTCTCCAGGTGCCTGACACTTCTTCCCCCCTAATGTTGCTCCCCACCCCGTGGTGGACGCGTCGGAGAACAACACTAGGTCGGGGCTCTGAAGCTTGAGAGACACGCCCTCCGACAACTTTACTGGATCTAGCCACCAATTTTAAGTGATGTTTTACCTCTCTTGAAATGTTTAAGCTCATATCCAGATTCTTGCTTTCTTTCCAATTTTCCTTGAGAAAAAAATTGTAGCGGTCTGAGGTGCAGTCTCCCCAAGGAAACAAACTTCTCCAGCGAGGAAATGGTCCCCAGCCGGCTCATCCATTCCCTCACCGAGCACGAATCTTTCCTTAGGAAGGCTGTCACTTTGTCTAAACATTGCTGCTGACGTCCCTGGGACGGAAAAGCTCGAAAAGCCACTGAATCCATCTGAATCCCCAGATACAAGATGGATTGGGTTGGGATCAGATGTGACTTTTCGAAATTCACCAGTAGTCCCAGGGACTTCACCAACGATAAGTTGTTTGAAGATCCTTCAGACACCGCGTTTGAGTGGAGGCACGAATGAGCCAGTCGTCCAGGTACATAGAGACTCTGATATTTGCAAGATGAAGCCACCTCGCCACGTTCTTCATTAAAGTCGTGAAGATCATAGGGGCAGTGCTCATCCGAAGCAAAGCGCCCTGAATTGATAAACTGTCCCTTTTAGGACAAACCGAAGATACTTCATCGACTGTGGATGGATGGGGACGTGGAAATACGCGTCTTGAAGGTCTAATGAAACCATCCAATCGTTTGGTCTTAAAGGTCCCAAGAACTGACTGAGGTGTCTCCATCTTGAATTTCTGCTTCTGTACGAACCGATTCAGACTGCTCACATCTATGACTGGTCGCCAACCTCCTGACTGTTTCGGCACCAGGAATATCCTGTTGTAGAAGCCTGGAGATTCCAGGTCTACGACCTGTTCCACCGCTCTCTTTTCCAACATCTGCTCGAGCAGATCGAAAAAGTATTTGTTGCTTCTCCTGATGGTAAGTAGGGGATAAATCCTTGGGTGTCGTGCACAGTGGGGGAGGTTTCAAGAAAGGAATCTTGTACCCCCGCTTGATGACGTTGAGCGACCAGCTGTCCGCCTTCCTTTCTATCCAAGCTTTTGAGAATAGTCGAAGCCTGGCTCCTACTGGTGGCTGAAGGATATCTGGTTCATTTCTTCCTCTGATCTTAGCCGAGACTCTGCCTCTGGAACGTGTACTTCCTCGAGAAGATGTTCTCGAGGAAACTCCACCCTCGAAAGGGCTTCTGCTTCTTGAACGGTTGCGCCCGTGCCGACGTAGAAGAAACAACCGTACGCTTTGCCGACTGAGCTAGGAGGTCTTGGTAGCCTTCTCTTGTAGACTGACAGCCAGATCTTTGACCATAGCCTGAGGAAAAAGATGGCTCGAAAGAGGCGGCATACAACAATTCTGCCTTTTGAGAGATAGAGACCGCCTTTGCAGTAAAACCACAATAGGCCGCTCTCTTCTTCAAAATCGAAGTGCAGAATGCGAAGCCACTCCTCCGAACCATCCCTGACGGCCTGTCCATGCCCACGCAAGCACGCTGGACAGCTCCTCGAGGCTAAGCGATCGAGGACTACGCGACCGGTTATCCAGACCCCTAAACACCAATCCAAAAAGTTGAAAACTTCTATCGTACGGAAGAGTCCCTTCATATGATGGTCCATCTCAGAAAGGGTCCAGGGCACTTCGTCGTCGACAAAAGGGATCTCTTCGGTGCATCTACCAAGGTAGCGAAGTCACCTTGGGACGATGAGGGGGCTCTAAAACCTATCTCCTCCCCTGTCTCATACCAAAGGACCCCAGCCTTCCCTGAAGGGGGTAGGGCGAAAGCGTTCTTGTTTCGGGCTTTTCTTGACTCCATCCAATTCTGCATTTTCTTAAAAGCCCATTTTTGTTGATAATGAAGTAGCCATCTTCAACAATCCTGGAGTCTTGATAGCCTTAGACGATAGCAATTGTGAAGGAGGCGACTGCGGGGCTTCAGGTTTAAACTTCTCTTCAAAGGAGGTTCGAAGCAATTGCCAACCAAAAACCTGGTAATCTGAAGATACTGCTGATGATTGTTCTTCAGTTAATTCCTCCGACAAGTTTTCTTCTTCAGATTCATTACTATCCTCCGAATCTCGGCGAATGTCTGAAGAAACATTACGTCGTGCGTCCAGCTGCGCGCCATGCCTGGCGTCAAGCCGTCAAGCCGAGCGTCCAGCCGAGAATCCTGCCGAGCGTCACGCTTGGCATCCAGCCGGCGTCCCGCCCGGTGCCGAGCAGCGTCCCGCCCGGTGTCGAGCCGAGCGCCCAGTCGAACGTCAGGCCTGGCGTCAAGTCTCGCTGCCGCCTTAACGTCGTGCTCTGCAGACCCTCGTAGCACGAAATCTGGAAGGCGAGGTAACAGGAGAAAAAAAAGCGAGGCGATGAGAAGGAGACTGCCTGGATCTCTTGACTGGCAGTTTATCATCCTTCCTCCTGTGACGTGAATTATCCTCTTTCTCTGCAACTAATAAGGCAATTTGATGTTGCAAATTCTCAATCTTCTTCGATTTAGGGCTGATCCTGTGAGAAGACGAGGGGCGAGGGGAAGCCCTCCTCCTTCTCACATGGACCGCCACAGGTATATCCTTAGCGCAACCAGGGCGCTCAAAAGCATTGTCGTCAAAAGACATCCTCTCCGCGACGATCGCAACACAGAAGAAGAGAAAGGACGTTGAAGCGTCTTTCTCCCTTAGACCAAAGGTGCCGGTCGCCTGTGCAACATCTTGCACCTTTGCTCTCTTTTTCGGTGGTGGAGAGTCTTCGAATTGTTCTGGAGACGACCGCAAAACAGAAGGGGCTAAGGGATGTGCAGCGTCCTCCTATGATGGAATCAAAGGCGGCGGCCACTTGTGCGACATCTATCGTCTTTGTCCTCTTCAAAGGGCGCGATTGCTTCCGAAAGCTCCAAACCGCTGCGCGGGGAGGACGATTCTGATGACGAAAAACACTCTTTCACGATCCGTTTACGAACTTTGGAAGCCTGGGAAACGCCCCCAGGTCTTGCCGAAGGAACGTCAGATCGTTTGTCCGACCCCCCTTCCGCAACACTCGGAGGCATTATCACTACCTTCTAATGCTTGCACTTTTGATTCCAGGCTACGCAAAGATTCAAGAATCATTGATAGGGTATTACCCTCCACAGACACTAATGTAGGGCCCGAAGGCATCACAGGTTTAGGAGGGATAAATTCCACTGGATGTGTAACTGGCGTTACACTCCTTCTTACCCTATCTCTTTCTATTTTAGACACATATGATTCATTACGCCTTCCACGCAGAATCAGACATACTCTCACATTCATTGCAGCGATCATCAGACACACAAACATGTTTCCGACAATTAACGCACACTGTATGAGGGTCTACCGAAGATTTCGGTAGCCTCACCTTGCATTCTTCCACACCACATACTCTGGCGCTAGTCGAACTAGATCCAGACATCTCAAGTTAAAGGAAAAATCAAGCCAAATTCAAAATCAATCCACAATTAGCGTATGCCTAACCACCGATCCAAATCAAATAACCAAAAAATCAATCGGGATACTCAAGTGACCAAAAGAGTTCCAAAATCCAATGACGGAGGTGCAGAAAACACTTGTTGGCTGCACCGGCGACAGAAAATATCTGACAGAAAATGGGAATGGTTCCTGACGCCCGCCTCCCAGCGGCGGGAATGGGTACTACCACCTGGCCGACCACTGCGTGTTCGGGAGTTTGAAATTCTGTCGGACTTCGGAGAATACAGCTATATATATATCTGGCAGGTAAGGTTCATGAACAAAGCTGGGTTTCGATATCTTGCGGTAATGCAACACTTGCGGGCGGACAGACTTGACACGTGACTCAGGGAATCTGGAAAAAGATCCCAGATTAGACCAGATAAAAGAGAAAGAACTTCTTGCACAAGTTACGATTATTCAGTTCTCTAACACTGGGGAAAAGGAACTTTAATGTTTCACTGAGGTATGCAATGACTTCATTTGTCTGGGACGATCACACAAGGGGGAGCATGCGGCCATGAGGCAGTGAGAGGAAACAAAGGGGTTGAGTTCTTTTGATATAGAAGTTTGAATTGGGAAAATGGGGAGTAATTAGGCACTAGGATGTAAGGGACTGGCAATATGCTGTTTCACAAGACGTACTTGGATGCCATTTTCAATGTGGACCTTTGTAGAAAATGTGGCGCCCGGCTTTGTCTCAGGTCTGGGTCTCTTGGCGTGCCAGTAACCCCATGGATAGGCCTAAATGTGGGAAGGCTGGCTGCAGACATCCGTCCGAGGTCACAACTGGAGCTGTCTGAGGAAGATCGCAGGTGTCTTGCCTGGGTGTTTGGGTCGGCTTAACCCCCCCCCCCCCCCCACCCCCCCACGAGGCAGGGAAAATCCTGGAAACAGAACATACAGCCAGCAGAGGGTTCACAGGAAAAAGAGCTTAAGATATAGGCCTAAGAAGTACCAGTCTGCCTACATCCTTCCCTTTGAGATACGTCCCTAAAGCTGACAAAAGACTATATTCTCCCCCATTCCAACAGGAAATGCTTAACTCTGGACGGCTAGCTTTGGTTTCCCGCCCAAATCAGCTGATATTTGGAGGAATATGGCGGCCGTTTTACAAATCAAAATGATGACTTAAATGCTGGGTAGACGAATAGATCAATAAACGTAGAAATATATATATATATATATCTACATATATCTATCATATAATATATATATATATATATATATATATATATATATATATATACCTATCTACATATATATATATATATATATCTATATATATAGTAATATATATATATATATCTACAGATATATATATATATATATATAGATATATATATATATATATATATATAGATATATATATATCTATATATATATCTACATAATATATATATATATATATATATATATATATATATAGATATACATATATATATATATATATATAGGATATATATATATCTATATATATATATATATATATATATTTATATATACATAATATTATATATATTACATATAGATAATATATATATATATATATATATATATATATATATAATAGATTGATATATATAGTCTACAGATATATATATTTATATATATATATATATATAATATTAGATAATATATATATATCTATATCTACAGATATATATATAATATAGATATATGAGAGATATAGATATATATGAATCGACCATATGATGAGATATGATATACATATAATAGATATATAGATAATAGATAGATATCCTACATATATATAGATAAGCATGAGAGAGAGAGTATATAGAGAGATAGATGACATAGAGATATATATAGATATTAATTAAGATATAATATATCTGACATATATATATTATATTATAGACAGATATATTAAGATATATATAGGAAGAGATATATAGATATCTACATATATATAGATATATATATATATATATATATATATATAGATGATCATATATATATATATATATATATACATATAATTAATATATATATATATAAATATAATATATATATATTATATATGATATATATATATCTACATATATATATATAGATCATATATATATATATATATATATATATATATATACATATATATTACTATATATAGATATATATATATATATATATATAATATATAATAGATATATATATATATATATATATATATATATACATATATATATGATCTATATATATATATATATATATATATATATATAGGATATATATCTACATATATATATATATATAGTATATATATATATATATATATATCTACAGTAATATATATATATAATATATATATATATAGATATATATAGATATCATATATATAAGATATAGATATATATATATATATATATATATTTACATTATATATATCATATATATAGATATATATATATATAGATATATCATAATATATATATATATATAGTATACATATAAGTATATTAATATATATATATAGATATATATATATATATATTATATACATAAATAGAAATATATATATATATTATATATAATATATATATAGATATAGATATTATATAATATGGAGATATATATATATAGATATAAAATATATATATAATATATATATCTATATATATATAGATATAATATAAAGAGAATATAATAGGAGATATATATATCTATATATATATATAGATATATCGAAAATAATATATGTAATATATATATTATAATATTATTAATATATATATATATATATATATAATGTAGATATATATATATATGATATATAGATAATAGATATAAGATATATATATATATGTAGTAATATATATATATATATATATATATAATATTATATATATATATATATTATAGTATATATATATATGTAGATATATATATATATATAATATATATATATATAGATATATATATATATATATATATATATATATATATATGTGTGTGTGTGTGTGTGTGTATTTATTTATTACATTATTGATTCTGGTACGAATACATAAATAAAAGGAATGCAGGTGAAACTTGTCTTTCTGCATAAAATGAAATAACATATATCATGTATCAATAGATACGGATATATAAAAACTTGTAATAAATATAAAAGTAAATATAAAATAAATGCAGAATACTCACTCGTAATCCTGACTCTTCATACTATTCTTGTTTTCTCCCTCCTCCATTGAAGAGTCTTGCATTTTTTTCCTCTCGACATGACGAGGTACAGGTGGAGGAGGGAGACACGCGCCTTTACTGCTGATGGGACACGCAGTCCCGTGTGCCCTCCGCTGTCGGTTCCTCAGGCACACTCTAATAGAAGACCGCATTGTGGTATTTGCAGTCACACTCCCCGAACCTGCAAAGAGCTATTTTGCTGGTGCGACAGAAGAACCGGGTGTCTCTCCTTCTGCCATTCATATGGCACACCCGGCACCGTTTCTGCCTGCGCCCTTATAGGAGCTCCAGTGTGTGATCCCCTGGCTGCAGCCGACATACAGGGTCCACTATCCGACGAGAAGCGATGTGGGCGGGGGCGGCAGCAGGGGCGGCGGTGGTGGCAGCAGCAGGAGCAGGATGACTGAAGTTGGCCCTCCTAATATCTGCCCTTTCCTCTGGGGGCAGATCTGCAGCTCGGGGCAGGGGGGCAGTGATGGAAGGCCACTCATCGGGATTAAAGTGGATGAGGGCATTCCTGGCTACCTTGAGGAACTGTATGTGGGACAACCTCCAGAGACCGTGACTGTAGTACCCACAGTACGTACGTAGGCATTTTGGAGGGCCAACTGAGGAATGTATTTGAGGAGCTTCTGTGTCCACCTCCTGGTTCTCCTGGCGAAGGGATAATACTGGATGAGTTGATCAAAGAGATCAACTCCTCCCATGTGCCTATTGTAGTGCCAAATGACAGTAGGCCGCTCGGCACGAAACTCCTCATACACAACTCGGCCCTGTCGACGTGTCTTCTTCCGCTGTACGATCTCCTCTTGGATGGGTTCATGACTCGTCGTAACATGGGGACGAGTCGGACCCCTTCCAACAGATGACGAAGACAGCTCTCTTTCGCCGCCACTCTGTCTCTCCTCTTGCCAGATGTTGTGGATGGCTAGCAAACCTCTTGAGGACATTCGGAGCCCCACGCACCAACCGAAGGGTACCACTGACGTGCAGACCTGCTTCATACAGTTCCTGGGCCATGGATACCGAGTTATAATAATTATCCATAAACAGGTGGTATCCCTGGTTACGGAAACGATCCAAAAGACTGAAAACAGTGTCACGCAGCGTGGAGAAGACCCCGGAATACACCGAGAAGTCCACGAAGTCCAGTGTTGAACTGGCTGACGTTGGCAGCAGGCATCATACCAAAGTAAATGTGGAGCCCCAAAAAATGCGCCATGTCGGTGAGGTTGCAGCCCCGCCAGCGATACGACAATGTCGTGCGAAGCTCATCACGACAGTACCGAGAGTAGTCCGCCGTCTCTGCTACCAGGTACTCCAGCAATTCCCGCGTAAGGAACAGCTGGATGAACCCCAGAGCAGTGAGAGGAACAGGTACGGTGAGCCCAGGTGCTGCCGTAAATGGGTGCATGTTAGGTGGGGTGGGGTCCTCCGTCCACCCATGTCGCTCTCGGACGACCGACCTTCACCTTGGCTGGCGTGACGCTCCCGCGGGCACGATTTCGCACATGAAACCATCCCACTAGCCCATCTCCCTCACTTAGGCCCTCGCTTTCTGTATCGTCATCGGCGACAAAACTAGACCCTATATCCTCATCCTCCCCCTCCTCAGATTCCCCCTCATATGCACTAAAACCACTAAATTCGAGCTCACTTTCGGGATGTGAGCCTCGAACGGACATTGGGGCCAAATATTCATCATCACTGACATCGGGAGTGATGTTTTCATTACTAGATGACCAACCGCCATCAAAATGAGGACTTGCGACATGCTCCCGATCGAGCTCCAAGTACGCATCAATGTCCCTTAGTTGGAGGCCTCCCAAATGCCTACGAATGCCCCTAAGGACACCCTGATGCTTCCTAGGATTTACTAAAGGCACACAAGACACACGTTGTGGTCCTAGAGCACTTTCATCCACACGTGGCCGCACAGAACGGCGTTGAGGCGCGAGGTCATCTTGGGTGCTTGGTCCCTCGCTAGCATCCAAGTCCAAAATATGTTTCACACGATCCCTTCCGACGGGTAAAACGCGCCTTTTGCGTTCCATACGTATATGAGACATCTCTATGTACGTCCTGCACCACCACAAATATTCAAACTCTCGCACAAGTTCGGGAAAACACGATTGCAGCAAAAGATCGCTCTTGGATGACGCGTTGCTGATGCTGGCTGATGCGAGAAGGAGGCATTTCACGCATGCGCACCTGGGTCACGCTTCTAAACAAAACAACACCTTGATCCGTGAACTCCCAGCATCCCCCAAGGCGCGTGTTTCAAAAGCTTTCGGCTGGTAGGCCTTTAAGTATTTTTCCGCAAATTTAAAAAAAAACTTTTCTATGTCGACGTATGGTACGTCCAATCGGCACCCGACAGACAATTTATCTCGACGTATAGTACGTCCAATCAGCGTTAAAGGGTTAATTAGTATTTAAGCAAGATTTCAAGCATTTTCATTAAAATCTTCTAATGGTACATTTATAATTACTTTAGCGAAGGTATATTTCATGAATAAATTCCCATCAGCACCAGTTTCACTAAAGTTAAATGTCTATTTTATTACAGACTTGAAAACATTATTGTTCACTTCCATTTCATTTTGTTTCCACAACTATCTGAACACCTTCCAATTGCCCCGTAGGGGGATAGTGCCATCAGTGCACCTTATGCAGTGCACTGTAGGTATTACTTAAGGTTCTATGCAGCGTCCCTTCAGCCTAAAGCTGCAATCCCTTTCATTCCTTTAGCTGTACCTCTGTTCATATTCTCCTTCTTTCCATCTCACTTTCCACCCTCTCCTAACAATTGTTTCATAGTGCAACTGAATTTCCCTTTCAGTGCCGAATGACCTCATACATCCCAGCGCTTGCCTTGGGCCAAAATTCTACATGCAATTCCATCTTCAAATTGACTTATTCTTCATAAAATGTTAATGACTATTTTGCATTGGATAGCTTTAGTGACGGAAATGTTGAAATATTTTAAAAATGACAATTTGTCGAAAATTGCATTTTTCCTAACTATACAAACCTGAGGTCCTTTACATATAGTCCCTCCTCATGCCACCCCTCACTCTGCGTATTTTGCATGGGCCAAAAGCAAAAGTGATTTGTTTACCTCCCAGTCGCGCGGCGCGCGACTGTCGGACAAGCAGTTAACTACCGTTCTCCCCTTGTTCGAAGCTTACGACCGTTCCAGCTGCCGCTAGCTACTTCCTATTGTTAAAGGACCTCAGGTTTGTATAGTTAGGAAAAATGCAATTTTCGACAAATTGTCATTTGTTCCGATACGTAATACAAACCATCGGTCCTTTAACAATAGGAAGACTCACTTCTTGGTGGGAGGAATCGGAGTCTTTTGATGAACAGACTGGTGTTCGTCCATCCCTGGAATGCCTCCCTGGTCGTAAGAGCGAGGGAGGGATCCAAGCCTCTGTCCGATTGATCGGGGTGTGCACCGCAGGATCAATGGTCAGACCTCTGGGCCGAGTACTAAGAGAGAGGCAAGCGTATCTCTTCGTACCAGCAAGCAAGAACTTGTTCCTGTTTGCAAGAGGCAACATAAAGTATGGGTTGTCTCAAGCTGGCATCCACTTCCTCCCCCTTGTTGGAGGAAGTGGTGGATATACGCTCCTATCCCTAGTGAAAGGGATAGGATGGGGCTCTGTTGAGTAGCTCACCTGCATCTTGTCCTTATCCAGCAGGGTGACGACCGTGTCCCTCTAACCACAGGTAGAGGGAAAGAAAAAGATGGGAAGAGGAGCCAGTCACACTCTCATTCACTCATCCATTCTTATGGTCGCACCAGGACTCGATGCTGTTCAGCCTGCGAGGGTCTGGGCTTCGCTTACACACAACGTGTTGAGCAGCCACCACGGGTCCCAAGGAAAAAGATCCAAGGACCTGTGGGCAATATCCCGAAGGTAGAAGGAAAGGGCATGTGGTCTGGTAGACCAGACCCCTGCCTTCAGTACCTGCGCCACGGAGAAGTTCTTGCGGACAAGGCAGCATCTCCTTCGCATCGAAGCGGCGGTGAAGTCCATTAGAGAGGGGATTGTGAACGACTCGAACCAATCGTCAGGGACCGAAGGGTTCTGAGTCTTCGCTACGAAGTTCGGTACGAAATCGAGCGTCACGGATCCCCATCCCTGGATGCTTGACTTCGCAGGAGAAGTCATGCAGTTCCTCAGAGGAAAAAGAAGGAAATAGTCGCATGACCTATCCCTCTTCTCTACTTCGGTGATGTCCAGTACCCATACTGGTCTGTCCGTTTTGCCACGAAGTCTCTCGCATCCTCCTATCCCATGCAGCGAAGTTCTCGGTAGTGGATAGGACACCGACACTCCATGGTGGGTGTCAATGGTATGGGTACTGTGACAAGCTATTAAAACGAAGTAATGATTGCTCTGTAACAACCGAACTAAGTCAACAGCGTAGTTCGTAACTGACTCGGCCGCTCTGACAGCTGCCGACTGACTGCGTTCGGTAGGAGGCAAGTTGTCAAAGCATCCGAGTAAGTCACGTGACCTTCGCCTTTAAAGGGTTATGCCGAGAGACCAAACAAATAATGTATTTGTTTGTCACCAATGCCGGACAGCGAGGTGATGATTCTCTTAAGGCATGTGCCCAACAGGCGAAAGTCTATTGCCTTCTAGAGACCGAGGTCCCTGAAGGTAAAACATATCATGGTTGTTGAATCTCAGCTAAGGAGAACAACACTATGTACCGTTGAAGACGAAGGTAGATATTGAATGCGACCTACGTCTTCACAGATGAATCGAGAGAAGGATTCTCAAGATTCATAACCTGTGCTTACAAATGACTGAAAACGCTAACCCCGCTATTTCATTGCTGTCCGGTGAGGAAGTCGTTAGTTGCAATGAAAGCGGGGCGTTCTTCAGTAATGAAAACACGGGAAAGCCGCCTGAAGAACTGCTTCTCATGGGCTGAACATTTGGAAGTAGAGCTGTCAGGTCGGAGAGTAGGCGATGTCTTCTGACACATCTCGTAATTCGGTTGAACAATGAACAATTGTACACCTACGAATAAGAGATATTTTGAAGACAAACTCAGATGTCTGCAAAATCATTCGCATTATCGCAGTGCGATGCAGCGGGAGACTTGTACAGACTTCTGTTACCGTGCGGTAAACAGAAAGATGAAAGAGTCCAAGAGATATCTCTGTTGAAAATTCTTGCAATGTCGAAGGCGATGGAATCTAGCGTCACAGCAGTAGATGGTCCTTCATTATTGCGAGAATCCCCGTTAATCAGAGACCTAAGTCCATGATTGTTGGGCAGAGATACGGTTCGTAGTCAATCAAAGCAGGGCAGAGAGAGACATACATGACCGTGCATATCGGAGGCCCAGCTGATACTGAGCTGCTATCAGGCAGTTTCAATACGCAGTAGTTGAGCCTGAGCTCTCGCTGACTCGTCATCCTGAGTTGCCAGGTAATCCATTATTCCACGAAGGAATGCGTTCGGCTAGAACTACCGAGCATAAAAGGGATATGCTCGAGCAATTTATATTTAGGCGAAACGAATTTCGGTAAATATAAAAGTTGAAATGGTGTTGTCGTGACAAAACATAAGTATATAAAATTGAAACTGAAAACTCCTGGGAGGTTGCAGGCAACCCCGAGTTGCAGTTCAATTAGAATACTTCTCTTATAAGTCGCAATCCGTAGATTAACTAGGATATGCGCCTACCCCTCGGACAATTCAACTGCTTAGTAGAATCATGTCGCGAGGTTAATATACGTAGTATATTTGTAGGATTCTGAACAACGATCTCCATCCTAAATTCTTTCCTTCAAGAAAACAAAATAAGGATTGGAGATCGACCACCTTCGATCTCTATCAAAGAGAGTGAAGGAGAAGTCTTCCTCGAAGGAAAGCTTCAATGGTGAACAGAATACTAAGACGATAGTTCAAGCCAAACTGGATATTCCCGTCCGATCTTCTCTAGTCCAGGTTGGTCGCCTACTGTGGAGATAGTTTATTCAGCAGCAGTCTTCTTCCCAATGCTAGAAATTCCAGGAATTCGAGCATAGGCGAGGTTCCCGATTATCGTGTATATCGGGGATTCTCGTCTCGCTCACTTTGGACCGTGGTCTCGCGTAAGTGTTTGGAGATCGTAAAACTCGAACACTGAATGCGTTAGAAATTCCGTAGAATTCTAAGCAGTCTGCGAAACCCCCACCGAATTCGTCAAACGATATCGGCTGGTGGTCCTCCTCGATTCCCGTAGAAATCGAGAATGGGGCAGGATTCCTCCTCAACGACCGGGGCTTACGTCAGGTAGGACCCGAAGGTCCCCCCGGTAGCGCAGTCGAACGTGGGATCCTACAGAGAAATCTCTGTAGGATCCCTCCCCTTTCCCTCGTAACCGTAAGGAGAGAGGGAATGGGGGAGGAATTGGATACTCGCTCGCCTTCCCAGTGGAACTAGCAGTTGGAGAAGAGTAGGAACAGCCATCGCCTTGCGGCGATGGCCTCTCAGAGTCTGGGAAAACGTATCGTCAGGAGAAAACGTTTTCCCGCGGAGGGTTACGAACTCTCACTGTAGGTAAGGGTCTGCCGCCACTGTGGACGTCGTCTGGGTGGGGCTGATCGACACCTGACAGGAGAGAGCCGATACCGTCCTCCGACTCATTCCAGTCCTCGTCGAGGTCGAAACCTCTCAGGAGGACCGAAGGAGTATTCAAATACGGTGTCCGAAGACACGTAGAAACGCCGCTGTCGCAGTAGAGGAGGTGGAAGTAGCTTGATCGACCGGCAGAACTGAGAGAGCCTTCTTGTCCGGAGACGAGAGACTCTGGTTCGAGACAGAATCGGCAAGTTCCGATCGCGGCAGACCCACCGTCGGTTTGGGTTCCCTCTCGGGCCCCAAAACGACTCGAGCAGAGACGTGGGCTCTTGCTGGTGGGAGCGGCAATCCTTCCGCAAGGTCATTATGCTGACGAATCAGCTTAATGACTTCTGCAAATTCCTCTGTATCTCGGGAGTAACCGTGTCTTGCGGAGTAGGACCGTCCAGTCCCTCCAACAAGAACAGATCCCGAGATACTCCTCCTTCAGAAGGAGGAACAGCGGCAGACCCCTGACGGTCGCCTCCAGCTACTTGCGCGTATGTCCTGGTCGGTCCTAGAACCGTGCCTGGTCCATACGGCGTCATAGCGGGATCGCGAGCGGCGCACCTCTCGCGATCACTCATAGGTACCTCGCTCCTCCCGGTGTAGCCCGAGGAGGTTGAAGGTACAGGAGAGGCAGACCTGACGCTCCCCCCTAGCTCGCTGGCAGGACCAGCGTGCTTGGAGGGCTGCTGCTGATCGTCCACCCGCAGTGGCGATCGAGCAGCAGGCCTAGCCTTGCCGCTCGCCTGGGGCGAGAGGCTCGGCTGAGAACGTCGACGCTGATCTCTAGCGTCAGGCGAGCTGTTGCTGGTTACCGTCTCGCCCGGTCCCGATGGGAGCGGCGTCAGGTGACCTGCTAGGCTCGTTGTCGCGGTGAGACCGGCGAGCGTCCTCTCGGCGCATCGAGCCGCTGGTACCAGCCGTGGCTGGTACCGACGACCGCGGGGACCCCTTCCTCGCCTCAACCCGTGGCTGGTCAGCGCACCGTCACGTCAACCCGAGCAGCCAGCTGGTCGCTGCGAGAGCGTCCACTGGCCTAGCGAGAGTCCGTCTGCACGACACTCGCCAGTCTTCTGCTCCGCGCTTCGGTCTTGGCGGCGAGCGAGCTCGAGTGTCAAGACTTTGGCTGGACGGTCTCCCGCGGGAGACCGTCCACTTACGGTACTTCTCGCTAACGAGAAGAACCGAGGTCGGATCCTGGTTTAGCGGCAGAACCGCTAGAACCAGGCGAGGAAGTGCCAGCCGAAGCTGGTACTCCTCTGGTCCCCGTCTTCTTCTCCTTGGTAGAAGAAAAGACGGGCCCTGTTCCCGAGGGAGCAGGAGGACCAGCAGAAGAGCTCCCCGAATCGCCGGAGCGAGACGGGCCCTTAGAAGGTCCCGAAGGCGCCTTCTTAGGGGGGAAAACCCGGGTTACCAGCTGGTCGCTGCAAGAGCGGCCGCTGGCCTGGCAAGAGTCACCTGAGCGTCTCTCACCAGCCTTCTGCTCCGTGCCGCGTCTTGGCGCCGAGCGAACTCTGGCGCCGAAACTTGGCTGCACGGTCTCGACCGAGGGAGAACGTACACTCGGGATCTCTCGCGAACGAGAGACCGAGCCGGAACCTGGCGTAGCGGCATCGCCGCTAGCACCAGGCGAGGAAGTACCAGAGCTAACCGATACTCCTCTGGTCCCCGTCTATCTCTTCCTTACGGAAGGGGAGACGGGCCCCGCTCCCGAAGAGCAGGAGGACCAGCAGAAGGACCCCCCGTCCCACCGAGGTGGGACGGGCCCTTAGAAGTTCCCGAAGGAGACTTCTTAGGGGGGAAGGCAACCTTCTTCTTCTTCGGCTTATGGGCCTTAGAAGTCGAAGGGGAAGAGGCAGCAGCAGACGATGAAGACGAAGATGACAGCTTCCTCTTCTCCTCTTCCTCGTCAGCTCACGCAGGACAGTCGTCAGGTCCTCCATCCAGGCCGGAGCCGGGGCTATTGCCGAAGCAACACGGCCCGACTGCACCTGTCCGGAAGGACCTGGGACTGGGGAAGACACACCGTGGGCAGGACCAGCATGGACAGGCACAGGAACCAGGAGCGACAGGAACAGCAACCAGCTCAGGAGCGGCAGGAACAGCGGCAGCGGAGACCAGAAGGGACAGCCAAGCCAACAGCGGGAATCACATCAGCAGCGGGGAATCACATCAGCGGCAGGTACAGCAGGCCCAGCGATCGCCTCGTAGAATCATCGGCAGCCAGCGGAACCTGGGTCCTGGCGGCCGGTCAGGGGCGAGCTGCTGGAACAGCGGAAGTCTGGGGCAGGCAACACGAAGAAAACAGGCGGCGGCGGCAACCCCACCTCGGTACAGCTGCGGCCCTAGTAGCGGCAGACGGCGTCATCGACACAGCATGGGGAGTGTAGACCAGGGGGGGGGGGGAGCAGCATAAGCGGCCGTGGTAGTAGTGGAGACCGCCCCAGACCTCGCTAGACGCTGCAGCAGCCCGTGGATGCTAGGCACGCCCTGCCTCCGCGGTGGTCCATACCTGTCCAAGGTCGTCTCCCACGGATGTAGCACCTGCGGTAACATAGATAGATTAGTAAGAGGGGTTCCCTCACGCACGGGTGGGGGGAAGACATGCCCCACCCCGAACGCAAGGAAGACCCCAAATACAAAATACAACGAAGAAGCTGAGCGGGGGGCAGGAAGGAAGACGAAGAATCGGATACCAAGGGAGTCGCGGGAGAGCTTTCCGACGACTTCCTGGCAGACCTTCGCTTCCCCTACCCCCGCACAGCAGTGAAAAGTAATATGAAAATGAAACAGAATACTGCCCTTGCGATTCACTTCATAGAACTTAAAGGGGAAAAGATCAATTCCCGGGTAAGAACGGAAACTTGATCCAATAATATGATGCTATCATAAAATATATATGAAAATGAAACAGAATACTGCACTTGCGATTCATTTTCACATAAAAAATCGTAAGGATCAATTCCCGGGTAAGAACGAAAATTGATCCAAATTAAATTTCATGCAAATAAATAAATGAAAATGAAAAGAATATTGCAATTGCGAATCCACTTTCATTGCATTCTATTATACAAAATTAAAAGGCTCGTGCCGAGCGCAATCACACTCTCGGTTCGAACGCACAGGGCAAAAATATAATGAAAAGAGTACTTACATTTTTCAATTACACACTTTCGCCCAAAATACATGACTCGGCGCGAGCGCGCCGCCCTCGGCACCGAGACATAATTCAAGGGTTCAATTCATGAAAAGAGAGGAAATCGCCGCATCTACGGCGATAACTCCATGTTGGTTCATAATTAAGTAATGAAAATGAAAACAGTGTACTTACAGTTTCATTTTCAAGTCAAACAAACCATTAGTAGAAAACACAATATAAACAAAGCATACGCCGATGAAGCGGGCAGAGAGCGATGACGAACACGTCCTTCACACCCGCGGCCGAAAGCAAAAGTGGTTTGTTTACCTCCCAGTCGCGCGGCGCGCGACTGTCGGACAAGCAGTTAACTACCGTTCTCCCCTTGTTCGAAGCTTACGACCGTTCCAGCTGCCGCTAGCTACTTCCTATTGTTAAAGGACCGATGGTTTGTATTACGTATCGGAACAAATACTAATACGTATACAGTACAGAATGTAAAGGTCTGATGGACTGGGTGTGGAACTGCACATTTTGTTGGATTTTTTTTTTATGTCTATACAGGTGGTCCCCGGTTATCGTCAGGGATTCCATTCCATTAAGCTAAGCATGAAAGTCTAAGGGAGTACAACATACTTATGGCACCATTAAAGGGGTTATCAGCGCCATAAGAGCACCATAAGTATGCTTTACTCCCTTAGGCTTTCATGCTTTGCTTTATGGTGCCCCCAAAACCGCTTTGGCACGCCATGGTGGACGGGTGGCTTATGGCACTGATAACTGAATGTGATGCCATAAGAAACCTTATTTTTTTTATGAATATTTTCGAAAAGCGCCTTAACCCACAAGGTGCGGCGCGTCACTAAAATAGACGCTTTATATGCCACGTAAGGACGGCGTCGATACTATTAGCGACGCCTTATTTTCAAATATCGTGGTTAATTTAGCCCCTCCCCTTAGCTCTGTTTGAGTGACGTCAACAGTCTCACCAGCCATTCAGCTCACCCTTGGACATAAAAGATGCCAGATTTCTCTTAATCATAGGTATCAAAATAGCATAATTGTAAACCTTCCGTCAGCCCCGGGTGCGGGACCAGGGAGGCTTTCATATCTTGAATTCACAACGTTCAAAAATTTATATAAATCTTTGTTTATATTGTAAATTTTGGTGATAATGGCTTTTGATGATGATGCTTATTCTTTTCTATCAAATACTGATATAGACAGATAATTATAGCGATAGTGACGATAGTAATATTGGTTTAAAAGTTAGTTTGCATATGTCCGTTAACATACACACACATATACACTGATTCAACCAATTAATAACTACTGTATATATTTTGCAATTTTATAGGTGTTTCTTGAATAGCTAAGGAGTAATATTGTCATGAAAAAAATGTGAAATTATCTAAGAAAATACGGCATAAAGGATTCCAAAACTAAAATGCCTTTTTTGAAAAGAACGTTTTCTTTCCAAAATATATTCTTTTTAAATATTAATTTTCTAAATATCTTGTAGTTCATATTCTATTATTAATCTGCGAAACAAGGAGAATACAACCATGTACAACATTAGGTGATAAGTTAAAAAATAAGCAAGAAAATATTGGTTCCATTACTGATGTTGCTAATGCATAATATTGCCGTCGTCCTTTGGTAGCAACCCCGTAGCACCTCTTGGGTTAAGGCGAAGCAGCCGATAACCGGGGACCACCTGTACATATACTATAATTAATGAAATTTTTTTTGCAAGGCTATTAATGGGGCTACTGAAATTTGCTTAAAGTACATCCTCAAATAATAAAGAAAAAAAATTCCATACATTATCAGTCGTACCATAAGACAATAACAAATACTATCAGGTTCATGAATACTGTCTGAAAGTGTCAAAAGGAAGTCTGTGGACGCACAATTAGGTCATGAAGTTGGTAGCACTAAGGATTTTCATTGAAATGCATAATAGGTACATGCATCAAAGTAGTGCAGTACTTGTGGTATAAAGACTGTATTGTACTTCAATTTTTGTCATCTTACAGATGTATTATGATGGTATGGCCTGTACTATTTCTTGCAGTAAAAACATGTGTACTGACAAAATTAAAACTTTTAAAAAGTTATAGAATGTAAGGATTCAAGGCCATAGTACTACTATGGGAAGATTGGATTACAAATTAGGAAATAGGGGAGAAATGGGATACCACTGACTGGAAACCAGACCACGGCCTCACACAATAAAGTGTTCTGGTCATTTGATGAGAAAGGATGAGAACAGCTGGTCAGATGAGCAGTGGATAAGGAAGTAGGAAGGTAGAGTCCTGTAGGAATGCTCAGGAAATCATGGAAAAATGGGAGAGATAAAGACTCCTATACCTGATGAGAGTTCAGATATGTGCAAAGGGCAGAAGAATGGAGAAACAATTTATATGAAACTATATGTATACAAAACTATACCTAACTATAAGTTAAATATAAGACTTGAACAACTTTTTACAATATGAAACAGGGCTGAATTTGAGGTATTAAATTGGATCTTTCACATCAGTATCACACGACTGCAATTCTGTTATGACAAATATCGAAATGAGCTGAATGGCGTCATTTAAAACTATGTAAATGAAATGTTCAAGTGGGGTGGCCAGACTGAGGTCTCACAGAATAAGGTAGTGAACTTATGAGGAGAGAGGATTTGAAAAGTTGGTCAGGGGAGCAACAGATAAGGAAGTGGCAAGGTCAAGTCTTGTACAGGCCTAGTAAATCAGGGAAAAATGGATAAATGAGGAAATCAGGGGAAAAAATGGATAAATGAAGGCCTAAACCTGATGCAAGTTCACATATTATGTGCACAGGGTAGAGAAGAGTGGAGAAAAATATTTTACATTTCTGACACAAGTCTGGCATTTCTAGAGTAAGTACTTGCAGGTAATACTACAGCACAGAGACTTCTGAAAATAATGAAACATGGTTATTCCAGTGGTTTTCCCATATGATTTTCACTTATCACTTCCCTGTACATTCTTGATTAACCGCAGTACCTTATTCAACCCTGCTCTAGGAAGCATGATGTGAAATCAAGATTGGCCGAGAAAAAAAAAAAAAATTAAAAACCAGGAATGAACAAGAACCTAACCTAACCTATGGGGTTCCATTCTTAGCTAACCAGGTTCCCCTACCTTACCTACCTCAACCATTCCAACCTGTAGTTGTGTTAAGTTATTTTTTTCCTTTCTTTTTTGGTTACATTTGCCTCAGAAATGAAATCCGAATTCGTCAACTCTGAAATATCCTACGTAACAACTTACTGAACAATAACAAACAGGCCAGCATCATTGTATTCTGTCAAGCATGAGATGCTTGACAGAATACAATATCCTACTTAGTGTATAAACTGAAATGAAAAGTTCTCATGCACAGTTTTACCCTGGCTGAGACACCATTGTGTGGACACAAGTCAAGATAGTATTTTTATCTTTAGAAGAATCGCCCCTGTACATACTTCAATAATCTCAAATCTGACTGAAAAAAAAATAAATGCTGGCGCTAGGGCATGTTCACTGCTTTCATTAGTAACGTCTCAAAAATATATTTCTGATCAATATTTACCAAGTGTCAATACAAGCCCTCAGTAATTGGTTAGGTTGACGCCTCGTTAATAATAATAACAGGTCTAAGATATTATTATTCAACTAGGCCTATTTATATTACTATACCTCGCCTTAATATTTAAATCTTGAAACCACAATAGGTGTTTATCGTAGTGGGAGTCGGACGAATTTTTACGGACGCGGACACGGCGCAATTCTTGAGGACCAATCGGGGGGGGCGGGGGGG
This sequence comes from Macrobrachium nipponense, assembly GCF_015104395.2. Classification (NCBI taxonomy): domain Eukaryota; kingdom Metazoa; phylum Arthropoda; class Malacostraca; order Decapoda; family Palaemonidae; genus Macrobrachium; species Macrobrachium nipponense. Next base: position 13,476,278 of record NC_061110.1, on the reverse strand, counting down.
TTGGGGGGGTGGCGGTTTGGGGGAAAACTACTCGAAAAAATTATTTCCCATTTTTGGGGCATATTGAGGCTTGTGCAGAAATTAAAAACTAAATGAAATTATAATACATGTATTAACATCAGGACTTGAATGAGGAGTATCTTTATTTGTTGCGACTAGTTTCGGATATTTACTTTCCTCCGTCATCGGCCAATCTATAATGGAATATTAGTTACAATGAAAACAAGTGGTCATATAAGTTACATTAAAATTAATACAGCACAATAAAATAAAATTACACAATTACAAGATATAATAACCAAAACTCTATATTTTAAGATTTTGCTGCGGTTTTTAGGTTATTATATCTTGTAATTGTGTAATTTTATTTTATTTTGCTTTATTAATTTTAATGTAACTTATATGACCACTTGTTTTAATTGTAACTAATATTCCATTATAGATTGGCCGATGAGGAGGAAAGTAAATCTCCGAAACTAGTCGCAAATAAAGATGCTCTTCATTCAAGCCCTGGTTTTAATATATATTATTCGTCTCCGATTTCCATATACGTTTATATATATATATATATATATATATATATATATATATATATATACATATACTATTATATATATATATATATATATATATATATATATATATATACATATACTATATATATATATATATATATATATATATATATATATATATATATATATGTGTGTGTGTGTGTGTGTGTGTGTGTGTGTGTGTGTGTGTGTGTGTGTATATATATATACATACTGGATTAATTTTTCGTTAAATACATTTGATAAATTCAGAAATATTAGATAATTTAAAAAAATATTGAATATCTGAATCACAAAAAGAAGGATAATCTGCTTTCTAGATATATCTTCAAAATACGATAAATTACAGATGACCTGAAAATCTAAAAAAACTAGCAGATCTCAGTTGGGAGAAAAAATATATTCTTTATGTAGTGTGCATGCTGGAAAGACACAGATATATGGATTTCATCTCATGAGGAAGAGACAGAAAACAAAAGATGTGGGAGAGCAAGGATGATTTTCCTAGTTTGAATCTTCCGCCATGGTTACAGCTGGGAAGGTTTGCCTGCAAGGTGCCGGGGATATCTCACTGGACAAACGTAATACGACAAAAACTTGAACCTCGAGACCAGAATAGGGTCCGGAGGGGCTAGACCAAGTGGTCGAAACTCCTACTAATCGACTACAGAGACTAGACCCAACCGTCTATAGATTCTCCCGACTCGATCCCAGAATAGTCCCGGATGAATTAAGCTTCTGTTTAGGGACCTGGACAACAAACTCTAGGCCGATTTTCCCCCATTTCGAAACCTATCCGGTTATTCCAAGTATCCATCTACAAATATACAGTGCTACAACTGAGAATCACGCTCTTCTTAGAAAATAAAATAACAAAGACTTAATGCTAACAAGAACTAGATTAAGGAACGTAATTTTGTAATAAAGGAAACTAGCTGTTAGTCTTTGAGTTTCTTTATTAAACCCACATGCCGGAAATCAATGTTTGGAAACTGGTTTATTTCCTAGAGCAACAACCGCGGGGAAATTTCTCTGTTTCGAGGGAAAATTCCTCATCATGAGACTAGTTTATTTATAGAAAGCTTTGACTTGCTGCTTCCGTGTTTGTCTTTAACATCAGTTGTTGGATGCTGTTACCAACTGCCATAGAAGCTAAAACACAGAAAAATTCCATTTACAATTATTTATAAAAATAGTTAAATTACCTGTTGGTTTAGTTTATAAATATACAATCAGGAGAACAGATCTCACTATGCAAAAACTGTGCAGTATATTAATACGAGGAAAATGATAAATAAAGAATGGATGGAGATTAAAAAAATAAATAAATAAAGCTAGTTACCTTTACACACACACACGCACACACACACACACACACACCACACACACACACACACACACCCACAACATATATATATATATATATAATATATATTATTATATATTATATATATATATATATATATATTATATGTATGTGTGTGTATGTATGTGCGCGTTCATACCATAAATACAAAATGATGCGTGAATACATCTGATACTTAATTTCTATAATTAGGAATAGACCAAACCGCCCATGGGTACCAAATTCAAGCTCTGTCAGTACAGGGAAAGTGGCCGTTACAAGGCTTTCAAATAAGGCAAGTTGGGTGAGTCTGGGAATACGGTGGAAGGAAGAGAGTTCCACATTCCAGGAATGAATATTATTCATCAGTCCAAATACTGGACATTCTAACGTTGCAATCTCTTCTCGAATGCGGCAATACGAGCAAGTCCCCAAAAGTCTTGAATCACTTAAGAAACTTCTTCATTAAAAGTCCCAAGTCATGCATCCAGAAAAATTTCTCTCTCTCTCTCTCTCCGTGATATGACTTGTAAATGAATATTGAAAATACACTTTTCCACTTTTTATAATAAAAAAAAATTATTTTTCTTTCTGTTTGCTTTTGACAATGGCGAAACTTAAGGATTGTACCCACACGAAACCAGCTACCTTGACCTTATAGGCCTACAAAGTGTCACAACACAAGCATTAGTTTTCCGCCACCTTTTGCATCACGAGACAAAATTCTGTAGTACCAAGCAGCCGATAATTTTTCTACATTTGTGCGAAACTGAATGAACACGAATTCGTTTCGTTAAAGTGATGATCTCACGCGAACAAGAACTTTGCGCAACTTAATTTAAACCATCGGTGCTGCTGCTCTGCTGTTGCAAGTTTGGCGGAAATAGACCAGAGTGCGCGCCCTTGTGTCACACCTAGCTGGCTGATTAGCCTACAGTACGCCACCCAATGGGAACTCCGTAAATTTGGCCGGATTTTTATCGTTAATGATAGGTAATTACTTGGGTAATTATGTCTACATATAGGAATGCTTTTGAAAGAGGATATAGTACAGTATACTGTTTGGAAATGACATAGACGATAGAAATATTGGAGCAGACCCGACCTATCTCTCTCTCTCTCTTTATATATATATATATATATATATATATATATATATATATATATACATACATATATATATATATATATATATATATATATATACATATTATATATATATATATATATATACATATATATATATATATATATATATACACATATATACATATACATGCATATATATACGTGTATTATATATATTACATGCATATATATACGTGTATAGCAAGTATTTATAATAATTAATAATAATAAAAGGTGTTATAATTAAGTTAAGGCGATGCTGTGTGCATAGACTCATGATTCACGTAAGATTTCTAACAGACGTCTTCGTCAATTTCTCGCTCAGAAATATCGTGAATCATTGTTTTCAGAGCTAATATTCAATTTACGTCGTCACGTGTTTGACGTGAAAAAAATACTGGGACGTCTTTTGTTATAAAAAAAATCAATTTTAGACTCCCAATAAAATTATGATATAATAATAATCACGAACAAAAATCTCTATTTTTTGTTTTCAAATTTTATATTTTTTATTTAGATTGATAATAAAAAATCCAATAGAATTTTCTGTACAGCGTAAATTCAAGGCCACCGAAAACACATCTATCTTTCGGTGGTCTCAGTTTAATGCTGTACGAGCCGCGGCCCATGCAACTTTAACCACAGCCCGCTGGTGGCCTGTCCTATATAGTTGCTGGACACACGATTATGTCTAAATTTAACCTTGAATAAATTATAAACCACTGAGGTTAGAGGGTTGCAATTTGTTATATTTGATGATTGGAGGGTGGATGATCGACATACCAATTTGCAGCCCTTTAGCCTCAGTAGTTTTTAAGATCTGAGGGGGGACAGACAGACAAAGCTATCTCAATGGTTTTCTTTCACAGAAAACTAAAATTCTTTCGTTTTTTAATTTTCTAATCTTGACAGAGGTCACAATGAAATACGATGTTGCATATTCAGTTCATTATCACAACAGGTCACTGAAGTTAATTATTCTATGCCATTTTCACCTTCGATGAGAACAAATTTAAGCTGATTTACATCTCGCCGAATTAACCACCTTAATTAAAATTAAATTACACTAAAAATAAAAATACTGCTATAACTTCACTGATTATATATACTAGCAAACTTACCCATCTACAATGGGTGATAAAATACGGGTGCAGAAGTGAAAAATTTATATGTACTATTTGTTCAGCAATATTAAAATAAGGGCAATTGCACGAATAGCCTCTCTCTCTCTCGTAAAGTAATTCAAGGGACGATCACTGAATGCAGAGCAATTCTTATTCATTGTTGTTTCCCCTCTTTTAATGATATTCTCTCTCTCTCTCTCTTAAAATAAGTGAAGGGACGATCAATGAAAGTAAAGAAGCTCGTATTCATTATTGTTTACCCTCTTTTAATGATTCTCTCTCTCTCAATGTAAGTCAAGTAACAAAGACGGTGATGGGATTATCGGATTACTTAGCTCTCAAATCACAAATTATCTCCTCTCTCTTTCTCTCTCATTTTTCGATAGCAAGATAAAATTATAAAATTGTACCACATTAATGTCGTTAAATAGCTCTCTCTCTCTCTCTTGTCGGTGACTTTCATTTAATGGAACAGGGATCTTGATTGGTTCGTTTCTTTGTCAATTACTTTGCACGGTGATACGAATAATAAAGTATCTTTCTTTTCATTATGTTACTGCAAAGACGCAACTTGTATGTCAGTGCGTTGTGGCTACTGATAAATGCTCTTATGATCCTGTGTCTTCCAAAAAAGAGTAGAAAGTAGGAACTTGTCAGTTTCCTTTTTATTATGTCCATTGGCAGGATCGAAATTCCGAAGCAACATATCCGGGCA
>NC_061110.1:13463912-13466412 GCF_015104395.2 Macrobrachium nipponense | reverse complement strand
AAAATAACAAATTTGCAGCCCTCTAGCCTTAGTAGTTTTTAAGATCTGAGGGCGGACAGAAATAAGTGCGGACGGAGAGAGAAAGCCGGCACAATAGCTTTATTTTCAGAGAACTGAAAAGGTATGGGGCTGGCAACCTCATCCCCCAAAGAAAAATCTAAAGGGAAAACAAAGGGAAAGTAGGGTAGATTATATATAATATATATATATATATATATATATATATATATCATATATATATATATATATATATATAGGGGATAATCAATCCGTATTAACATTAATATAATAGCGATAATCTATCTATGAGGCAATAGGATTCAGCCTTAGACTTACCATCGTCCAATCCGGGGTCAGCTCCTCTCACCAATTTTTCATATGCGGGCGGATGACGTCACCTTGGTCTGAGAATGATGGTACTTAACAATAACAGGCGGTTAGAAATTTTGTATACGGTAGTTAGAGATTTGTCGACATTATTATTATTATTAATTAAGATATGCTGTAAAAATGACATTTAAATAATCATGCTGCTGCATCGTAATTACAATTTGTCAAGTGCACTTTGTACATTATTATATTCAAGTTCAGGGCTTCTCAGGTGTTAATTACTGTTGGTTGAAAATTTGGTTTAAAATGAAAAACAGTTACTGGTAAAATAGGTGAAACCAATTCTATATACACGTATATATATATATATATATATATATATATATATACATATATACATATATATATATATATATATATATATATATATATATATATATATATATATATATATATATATAAAGGATGTCACAAGTATACTGTAACCTAGCCGTGAAAAGGAGGGCAATTGATTTATGTTTTCCTGTGCAACGGCTTGGATAAATAACAAATACTTAATACCATCAGAAAAGCATTCATCTAACTTTTTCTTACCACAAACAAATTTATCTGAAGCCAAGTTTTTTTTATGGAGATTTATCAATGTATTTTCATGTTTCTTTACGTTTGCAAGTTCACTGGAAAGGCAATTTATTACAAAAATGTAATTCGTTTGACTAAATTTGTCACACATTTTATATTTAATTTTTTGTAATGCTTATTTGTATACTCTATTGTTGCGAATAATTACAGGTAATCAGCTTTAAAATGACTGAAAAAATAAAAATTTTCTATAGTAGCACAAAAACGTAACTTTGAACAAAACACTCAAAGAGAAATATCACTAAGTACTAATATTTATTTGGATACAAATGGCTCTCTGCCTTTCATTTTTAATCTGCTCTCTTTGACCTCTTCCTATTTAGCTGTTCAACTTCCTTAACTTTAACCTGCTCCGCTTCTCACCTCTCACTGAAGACCACTTCCTTCTAGAGGACCCTCGTGAGAATCCAGAAAGCTTTCTTACGTTCCCTTTGAACATCTAAAGTTCCCATTATCTGCAAGCACAAGCCGTGTCCAAAAACCACATGAGACCGGGTTTCTTGTCCCACAAACTCCCAAAAACTTTCTTGTGACCTCCTTCACTTTGCTTGTCCTTCTCATCTACCAAAATATTAAGTAACTGGCTCTTATCTGAGACTTACTTTTACTACAAACCAGTCACCTTCCTCTGGGCATATTCTCACACAAGCTTTCACTTTCTTAATCAAGGTTTCTAACGGCTCTCTGCAAACTAATACGGCAAATATATACATACGTCAATATTTGCCACATTTCTCTGCTGTTCTAATCATAAGCGTTTTTCAGATTCATGTAGATTATCCTTTATGAGACCTGAAAATATTTTAATTCGGAATATTTTGCAATTATGGAAGTGTTGTGATTTTGTTTGTCTAAAGCTATCTATCTATCTATCTTCGACCAATTTTTTTTTTTTTTTTTTTTTTTTACTTTTCCTGTCAGACTTTTCACATGATAAACATGATAAACACCTGACCTACATATACCTTCTTCCTTGCCCAAATCCACACTGCTCTTCTCCTACCCACCCTGCCGACATCTCTCTAACTGGGCCAAAAATACTATACTTTCTTTCGAATCTTCTGTGTAATGCTCTGCCTTCCTGGATTTCTCATCACCTCAGCGCACCTCACACACTTTTTTGTTTGTTAGGGGGGAGGGGGGTGTGTGTGACAGCCACTCAATTACATTATCTCGCCGCCAAACCGCGCCGTCTCAATTTTAATCCCATCAGCTCCCGCTGGCTGCCTCTCCATTCAACATATTCATCAACCATATGACTGTCTTCCTTTTACACGCACCTTGACAGGCACTTTCACAGCCTCTGTTTGTGTGAGGTGGCGGATTTAGTGGAGGGGGGGGGGGGGGGAGAAGGGGGCATATGATCACGTGTCCCAGCCCCTCCCAGGAGACTTGGGTATGAATAGTAGAGCGTCGTTTTCTTTCAATAAATCATTATTAGTAGCAAGCATTTGCTTGGTTAATGATTATTTCAACAACAAAAATAACAGCAACATCTATTATTGTATGTACATATATGTATGAACAT
>NC_061110.1:13448912-13461412 GCF_015104395.2 Macrobrachium nipponense | reverse complement strand
CTACTATTACTAATGATAATAATAATAATAATAATAATAATAATAATAATGCTACTAAAACAACTACAACTACTACTATTACCAATAGTAATAATAATGTTACTAAAACTACTACTACTACTTCTACTAATAATAATAATAATAATAATACTAAAACTACTACTACTATTACTGGTAATAATAATAATAATATTAAAACTACTACTACTACTAATAATAATAATGCTACTAAAACTACTACCACTACTACTACTAATACTAATAATAATAAAAGCAATAACAATAATAATAATAACAACAACCAGTAACACTAGCATCAATAACATTATATAATTATCAATAAAGCCTTTGCTTTCCGTTCTCCATCGAAGGACGCCAATAATTGATTTCGACTCGCGGAATGACGCGGAATCTAAGTAAATGACGCCATTTGCAATGCATCACTAACGCCGATTTCTTCACCTTTTCAAATATATTATATTATTCAGGAAACCTGCTTGTCATAGACTCTCCGATAACACAAAGGAATCGCACTCTCACTGATTCTAGATGCATGACGAATATATATATATATATATATATATATATATATATATATATATACTATATATATATATATATTTATATATATATATATATATATATATATTTCTTTCTAAGTAACCAATCAGTTCCTAGCCACGTAAAAATATCTAATCCTCTCGGGCCAGCAGCTCTAGGGGAACAGTCAGCTCAGTGGTCTCGTCAAACTGAAATATACTTAACTTTAACTTTAAAAAAATCACAGTAGATGCGCGTGACTTTATTATAATAGCGAATACCGCAGGAAATTGACAGGCAGAAGGTCAGTACCCAGCGCTTTTTCCTCTTTATTCAGGCATCGTCGGTTGGAAAGAGGGTTACACGGTAAACAGGAAGATCAAGAATACCTGATAGGTAATGGGCCCACTCCAGAGGGTGTTAGCCACCCGAGTCTCGACATACTTTTTCTGAAATGGGGTTGCTAGCCCCATACCCTATTTACATCGACTGCTACCTACCACAGTCAGGGTACATAATTAATCGTCTGACATAACAGAGGCTCAACTGGCTTTCGCAGAACCTGTGTGAGTAATCACTGTCTCTCTGCAGTCGAATCTGACACCATCTTTCCCTCGGATGTATGTTCCACCTCTCCTGAGGGATACTTTTGAAAGACGTATCGCTCAGGAGAGATGGAACATAGATGCTACCCATTTGAACTCTCGAGAAAGACGGGGAGGTTCCAGCCCTGTGACTGGCTTATCAACAGCCAATCAGGAGTGTCGTAAGGGACTGGCCTAGGCATCAAATGCACGGTTGTTGTGAAACTACTATAGTACTGCATAAGCCATGGCCCTATACTCTGTTTATTTCCATCTGTCCAACCGCCTGTGGTGTTTGCGTATGGTAACACTGCGTCCCGGGCTTTAGATAGTTACGCTATGTGTAAGTTTTAGGTAAATAAAAGGATATCTGGGTGTACATTTGCAACTGAAAAGTGTTTTAATAATTTACTGTATGTGAATTACACCGTTAATATTCGAAATAGGATATTACTATAACTGTTAAATGTAAGCTGAATGTAACTATCGAAAGCCCGGGACGCAGTGTTACCATACGTAAACACCACAGGCGGGTAGACAGATGGAAAAAAACCGAATATAGGTTAGGTTAGCTCCGTTCAAAGAAAGTATATGCAGTTAATTTTGGTGTGGGAAACATGACGAGATTATTTTAAAGATTCTACGGTTGGTTTTTAAAATATGGCGTCCCTTCTCAGCTGCTGTTTCTGTGATTTGCTCGTGTTTTCATCCGTTTCTCGATTTGCATAGGCGTTGAATGGCATTGTTACAAGTTTAATGTGGCAAAATTAGGGTTTAATTAGTCGTATTGACAATCGACCTTGCTATAACGGAAACGGTCTTCCTATCCGGCCTTTGTTGTCGGGTCTCATTTGTCTAGAGTGAATGTCAGAAGAAGAAGAGGAAAAAAAACAACAAGATGAAAGAAGCAAATAAACTTCCTTATCGACGGCCCTTTAGCAAACAAAGACAACCAGATTTACAAGCGTTTTAGAATATTTCCATGAAATCTACATGTGTGAATTTTTAATATGTGCAGTTTTCTTCTAATAAATCTATCTTAAGTTGAGGAAAATACTTCAGGGTGTCTTATAAAGTCCCAGTAACATTACAAGTATTTATTGCTCAGAATGGTACTGGGACTTTAAGGACACCCTGTATAACTCGTCTCCAATGTCTGGTAGAAAGAAATTTTCATGTGGGAGATGGTCTCTTGTCTATTTTTTTCATCTATTGTTGGCTGTTTAAGTTTGTTTTTGCCCTCAGACTCAGGGCTGATGCCAATCTTGAGCCAAGGAGGCACTTGGTAAAATATCTGAAAGCACCTGTGGACGACAGTATATATATATATATATATATATATATATATATATATATATATATATATATATATATATATATATACATACATACATAAACATCTGTGCACGTATGCTAATTTTGAGTGAAAGGTACAACGGATACTGCTTCTTTGTCAGGGCAACATTTGAACGATACAATTACACACAAAATCGTTACTTACACCGTGGACATCATTTTAACCTATTTCTGTTACGATTTTCAAAGGGAGATATCAACCAATATTCATTTGCGCGGGAAACCTTGGTCATATCTTTCGGCGAAAAGTTATGAGTGCACGATATCTGTTACATTACAGCAGTAATTATAATGTTTGCTATATATATATATATATATATATATATATATTATAATATATATATATATATATATATATATAGTATATATATATATATGACAAACAAAACAGACACGGGCGAATGCATAACATCAGTCACGGAATTCCAATAAGGAATTAGTTTCCCAGTCCAATTCCTTCTGACGCGTAAACAATTGCAGGAAGTCTTTTTCTTTTTTACTGCTTTATATTTCACTCAATGGACTTGAATTAATATCCCGTTTGCTGGTTATTTTCACAGCAAGCACGGAATGGCAAGCGGACATCAACGAATAATGAATTCTCGAAGACTCTGAGAGACTAGATGAAGACGAAAAAGGGAAAACTGCTTTTTAATGTAATTAACGAAAACTATCTCATTTCTGAAATCTCGTTAAACGAGTAATTGCTTTAAATTTAGCTTTGGACATCTGTTCGTTGCATGCGGAAGTCGAGTAGTAACTGTGCACGTTAATTTGACAGCGCTTTTAGAAAGGCAGTCGAAGCGCTAAAGCCACACCACACGAGTTTTTTTAATTTTTTTATTATTATGCGGTCTCTTAGCATCTCGCCGACGTGTATATGGCTCATTACTTCGGCGGAATTGAAGTCACGAATGTTGTGGCCAGTGTGACATCACACGTCAGTTTTGTATCCAAATAAAAAATAAATTTTATGGTTTAGGTACCTAGTAAATAGTGCCATAAATGCTTTTTTACTAGTACTATGTACTAAGTTTTTTTTCTGTTACTATGTACTAAGGTTTTTCTTTTCTAGTACTAGTACTGGGTACTAAGTTTTTGTTACTAATACTAGCACTATGTAGCCTACAAAGTTTTTTTTTATTAGTACTAGTACTAAGTATTAAAGTTTTGTTTACAACTTTTAGTACTAAGTTTGGCGGGCGAAATGGTCAAGTGTCAGAAAACGCGCTCGTGCCACTGTGAAAATTAGGCCGATGTTTTTAAAAAAATTGCCATTTACCTTCATTAACGTGATTTTCGCCCCGTTATTTATTTTAGTCCAGCAACGGGAAAAACTGACCGTCACGTACCATTCACATACGAGTAATTTCCACCCTCGAAGAATTTTACCACTCAGAACACAATCGAACAACAAAGCATTAGACCATAATGAAGGGTTATCGAGAAGCCGCTCGGGGAGGGAAGTACTAGACCGATAAGCCGCCTTCAATCAAACTCACTCGAGAAAGATCGTCTGTCTGTCCGTCTACCAAGAGTTTACGAAACCTGCCCACATTCGCAGAGCAATCCGTTACCAACTCGAGCATATAAAGAAAGAGTGAAAGTTTCGTGCGTGATAATGCCGGCGCCATATGTCGGAGGGACGGTGTAAGTACAGTAAACACGACGTGCTCACGCCGCCTCTACGAAACACCCGGTTACACACCTCGGAGTAGGTGTACTTTGACTGTGGGTGGTACTATGGAAGGGATTGCGGCTAATTAGAGGTCGTATTCAAGCTGAACTTTCTCTCTTCTCTTCGTTTTTAGTCTAGACTGAACACACGATTATATATATATGTAATGTATATATGATATATATATATATATATATATATATATATATATATATATATATATATATATATATATATATATATATATATATATATATATATATATATGCTTAAAAAATCACAGTATAGATGCACGTGACTTTATTACATAAGCGAATACCACAGGCAGAAATGCAAGCGGTTATATACGTTTTTACTAGACATTGTTAAGGATTTCTTGTCTATTATTTTCCTGTGGGTATTCGCATATATATATATTATATATATATATATATAATATATATATAGATATTTTATATATATATATGTATGTATGTATGTATGTATATATATATATATATATATATATATATACATATATATATACATACATACATACACTATATATATATATATATATATATATATATATATATATATATTTAAATATATATATATAACATATATATATATATATATATGATATATATATATATATATATAGATATATACATGCACACATTACAGAGAGAGAGAGAAAGAGAGAGAGAATGCACGAAACACTCCAAACAATTTCGCATTATTACTGAAAGCATTCTCAGAAGAAAACAATTGAATTGCTCTAAACGTCAAACATAATTTAAAAAATGCTCAGAAGGGGAAGCTGTGGGGGTAGTGGGGGTGGGGGGGAGTCTTCCGACTGGAAGAATGCGCAGTTAACAAGACGAACGCGCTGAAAAGTGACAGAATTGCAAAACTGATCTTTAACAACACGACTTTCTTAAAAGGAAATGGAAATTGACGCTTTTATCTCAGAGAACAAAGACGCTGTTGTTAGCGGAAATATTTAGCGAAACAAAAACATTGTTTGTTTAAGTAGCTTTCGATAATACAACATACATACTAATAATATATATATATATATATATATATAGATATATATATATATATATATATATAGATATATAATATAATATATATATATATATATATATATATATATATATATATATATATATAATATATATATATATATATATATATAATATATATATATATATATATATATATATATATATATATATATATATATATATATATATATATATATATTCAAGGATGAGGTTTGCCAGACCCATGTCCCGCATCGAATATTTTAATTCAGAATAATGACCATCATAATTGCGACGCCTCCGATGTCACGGAGTCAAGCAATCAATTATTACAGGTAAGAGGAACAGACAATTCTCGGATACTCGGTATTACTAATGTCTTGATTTTTGTCCTAGTTCATGTCAAGGTTAGTCTCTTAAAAATTATTATTATTATTATGATTATTATTTTATATTATTTATTTATTTTTTTTGCTCTATCACAGTCCTCCAATTCGACTGGGAGGTATTTTATAATGTGGGGTTCCGGGTTGCATCCTGCCTCCTTAGGAGTCCATCACTTTTCTTACTATGTGCGCCGTTTCTAGGATCACACTCTTCTGCATGAGTCCTGGAGCTACTTCAGCCTCTAGTTTTCCAGATTCCTTCAGGGATCTTGGGATCGTGCCTAGTGCTCCTATGATTATGGGTACAATTTCCACTGGCATATCCCATATCCTTCTTATTTCTATTTCCAGGTCTTGATACTTATCCATTTTTTCCCTCTCTTTCTCTTCAACTCTGGTGTCGCATGATATTGCGACATCAGTGAGTGATACTTTCTTCTTGATTTTGTCAATCAACGTCACGTCTGGTCTAATTGCACGTATCACCCTATCCGTCCTGATACCATAGTCCCAGAGGATCTTTGCCTGATCGTTTTCTATCACTCCTTCAGGTTGGTATTCGTACCACTTATTATTATTATTATTATTATTATTATTATTATTATTATATTATTTTCGGAAGAGAAACCTGTAAGTGGAGAAAAAATTCGTGTGAGACAGCCTAATCTTGCTTAGTGAACTGGCTTTATTCTATCGCTACCAACCCACTTTTTCCCTAATTAAATCTGCTTTGTTACGAGCTTTATATAACCAGTCACATTCTAATTTACATTACTCTCTCTCTCTCTCTCACTGGTTCTATTCTATCCCACTTTCGAAACGGGTTTTCACGGGCGTTTGATAAACAACGACATTGAATTGACAATGAGAAAAGTAGGTTAACAAATTCCACCTGTTCTTTAACAAACATCCTCTCTCTCTCTCTCTCTCTCTCTCCTCCTCGTCTTCTTCCTTGATTGCATTGTTGCACTTTCACTGTGCAACAGGCACGCATCCTTTGCAACATCCCTCTCTCTCTCTCTCTCTCTCTCTCTCTCTCTCTCCTTTTCATCGCATAATGGGTGCCAGCTTTGTCGTCAACGAGACTTTACCTCGCGGGATTCTGGTATGTTTCGTAGGCTCCTATATTGTTGGAACGTATCTTCTTTTGGATGTTGCTGAAGTACTTTGGTCTGAACTGGCACGAATTTTGACTTTTATGGATTCATGCTCCTACATTTTCGGAATGCTTAGCATCTAGTTATCTTTCACTGAGGTATTGTGGGAGTAACAGAATCTACTCAGAATACATTGTGAAAATTAAAATTCTTGTCAAATTTTATAAATACAAGTATATATATTTATACTTACAGGTCGAACGCAGGAAAATTTGTACACGCGAGCGTATAAATAATAATAAATACATAAATAAATAAATAAATGAAAAAGAAATGCAAGAGGACCTTGGTGTCTTAGGGAAATGGATTTTTTGGGATAAGTTAATGATGGAGGAAGGAATAAAAGAACGCCGTTTATGGCAGTGTCACACGAACCTTGCTGGCAAAATTTCAGCTATATATAAAAAATATACAATAAATAAATAAATAAAATAATAATATGAATGGCAGGATGGAAGCCCTTTATACAATATGAAACAGTTTCTTAACAAAGTGGAAAAAAATAAATAAAAATAAATAAAAAACTTTTAAAAATAAATAATAAAAATATTTGTTTCCCGTAAGGGAGTAATGCCATTAGAGCATCTCGCGTGGTGTACTGCAGTTATTACTTGAGGTTCTTTGCAGCGTCCCTTGGGCCGCTGGCTGCAAACCCTTTCATTCGTTTTACTGTATTTCCGTTCATATTCTCTCTCCTCCATCTTACTCTCCAACCTCTCCTAACAGTCCTTTCACAGTGCAACTGCTTTGAGGTTTTCCTCCTGTTACACCTTGCAAACCCATCATCTCATTTTCCTTTTTCAGCGCTGAATGCCCTATAGGTCCCGGCGCTTGGCCTTAGGCCTAAATTTTAGATTCCATCCCATTCCGCCAAGAATGTCGAGTAATGGGTGAAAATGACATCTCCAAGATGCTACAGGATACCAAAGGTGCAATCTTCTTCGTGCCAAGATTAACCTAATAAATCTTTGGTCAATGAAGTAATGAAAAATGCAGAGCGCCTCAAGGCACGTCAGTCTGTGTCAGCCAGTGACGGCTCCCGGCCGAAAGTAAACAAGCCTTGCAAGCTATTCGTTGAACAGCCGCGATTGGTTCTGTGTTCTACTTGGGTGGGTGACCAGCTATACTGAACGGAAACAGAGTAAAGCTGAGAGAGAAAGAAGGCAAATATTACTTAGCGGACACACACACACACAAATATATATATATATATATATATATATATATATATATATATATATATATATATATATATATATATATATATATGATTTATTTAGTATATGCCCTAACCTAAGCTTTCACTTGTACCTTTGAAGAATAGCTAATAAATTTTTATAGAACAATTACAATAATCTCATCTCCTAAATAGCAGTTGCTAACCTTTTCATTCTGAGTCACGTGCGCCCGAATAATTATTAACCACTAATTACTACTTAAATCTGAACAATAAACAAAACATATCATAATCGAAAAGCAACATGAATAAGGTACATCATCAACATAATAATAAAGACGAATAGATACATACATGCCGTTTTAATTTAAACAATTAGAAACATTATAAACTAAAATAGTCGTCAAATATATTCTCTCTCTCTCTCTCTCTCTCTCTCTCTCTCTCTCTCTCTCTCTCTCTCTCTCTCACTGAATCATATTTTTTCATTGGAGTTGAAGGTAAGTAAACACTGATACAAAACAACCACAATAGCGCCGTTATCTACCAAAAGAAAAAAAAAAAAAAAAAAAGATAATGGAGGCTTCCCTCAAACCAGCATATCACATACTGAAAGACGAAGAGCCGTCGAAATTCGGCATCACCGACCGCTGATACTGTAACGCCAACTCAACACAATCGCCAAGGAATCATCTTTTTTGTATAATCTTCAGTCGACTGAACTTTCAAGGAGAGAGAAATCAGGACAGAACCTTGGAGAGCGTCCCGTATCAAATCAGTGTCCATAGTATCTGTAGAGTTCCCCGACCTTGTGAGGTCTAACTTCTTCGTGGGACGATAAAAGGAAGTAGGAAACGACGAGGACAGTTTTTCCTGGGGACTTTATGGGAATATGCTTAGCATCCGCAGCTAAGCGTAACTTTGTCCAAAGTCGATCTTTGTCAAATGCGATCCCAAGGTTTGCCAGGAGGAAAAGTTAGTTGTTTTTGTCAAAGACTTCAGCTTCCGAGTTGAAAGGAAGTCTCATCTCCCGTCTTTGTGACATCATGTTTTGTATTTGTTTTATTCATTCTTTAATATGATAAGTAGTCTGGTACTTTGTGTTAGAATAAACAATTTATCGATTTTTTATTTAGATTTATATAGATTTTTGGCATCAGGCCAAGCACTGGGGCAAATAAGGCCATTCAGCGCTGAAACGGAAATTGACAGTAAAAGGTTTGAACGGTGTAACAGGAGGAAAACCTCAAAGCAGTTGCGCTATGAAACAATTGTTAGGAGAGGGTGGACAGAAAGATGGTAGAAAGGGAATATGAACGGCGGTACAGTAAAAGGACTAACAGTAGCTGTAATTACTGGAGGCCTCCAATCGATCCCATTCTCTTGTTTGTTAGTTGAAGTTTGCAGATATCATGTAAATTATGAATAATAATTATGGATAAATACCCATTCTTCGTTTTTTAAATTCCAAATCATGAAAATTTAGGATTCTAAACAGTCAATCGGATAACTAACACAGCGCCTTAGTGGCGTGAACGGTATGGTCTTGGCCTGCCACCTCGGAGGCCGCAAGTTCGATTCTCGGGCATTCCATTGAGGGGTCAGAGATGTGCATTTCTGGTGATAGAGGTTTACTCGCGACGTGGTTCGGAAGTCAAGTAAAGCCGTTGGTCCCATTGCTTAATAACCACTGGTTCCGTGCAACGTCAAAACACCATACAAACTAACAAACAAACACTAGGATAACTATCGTCTGTTTGTGGAAGTCCGTGCATAAAATTCCCAAAATACATTAGCCAATATATACTTGGGTTCAATTGCTTTTTCATGTAGACTTGTGTGGATGTTACCTCTATACGAGTATACCATCCGCCAAGTTCACCTATTATTATTACTAGCAAACTTACCCATCTACGATGGGTGATAAAATATGGGTGCAGAAGTGAAAAATTTATATGTACTATTTTTTCAGCAATATTAAAATAAGGGCGATTTTTATACATACGTACTACAGAACCTCTTTGTACACAATATTATCAGTTTGTCCACAACTTAATTTCAAGTTGGCAGAGTCAGTTGCTCTGCTCATTACCACATACAGTTGGCCATGCGTGAACATGGGTGACGGCATAAACACACCAACACGATCCAAAGTTTGGCCCTGCGACTTGTTTGCAGTGAATGAGAAGGCCAGGTTGATGGGAAACTGCCTGCTCTGTAACTGGAACGGAAACTGGTTGTCCGAAGGCATCAGAGGAATCCGGGGGATGAACAGACGTTTGCCGGTGTGAGGGCCCGTTGCTATCAATGCTTTGATGACATGGGAGTTTAGCTCCATAACAGTGTACCTCGTTCCGTTGCAATGTCCATTGGCAGGTTCGAAATTCCGAAGCAACATTACCAGGCAGTACTTCTTCAACATTATTTTGTGCACTGGCAGTCCCGATGGATTTAAGTTATTCAAAAAATCTTGTGGATATTGATGATAATTTTCATATTCTATTGTGGCCGAGCTGAAATATTGGCGACTTTCTCCGGGGAAGTTGTACAGAAATTATGTATGAAAAATCGTTAAGTAACTAAGTCTACGGGAATAACCAGCCTCGTTTCACGGCCAGAAACAGCTCCGTTTCAGGGAATCCCTTCTCACCCCCACCCCCTACAAAGGAGGGGGGTAGGTTGGATGAAACCCCATTACAAACCATCTTAGGGGTCCCCACCATAACCCTGCCAAGTTTCATGCCCATCTGACCAGCCGTTTGGCTGTGATTGAATGACAGACAGACAGACATTACGCCCATTATAGTATGATGATGATGATGATTATTATTATTACTGACTTACCCTCTGTACTAAGAGGAATAGAGAAACTTTTATACAACATAAACGCGGCTGAAATAGCCATTATTTTCATTAAAACCTGTTTTAATGAAGGTCTTCTTCCAGCATATTTTATTATTATTATTATTATTATTATTATTATTATTATTATTATTATTATTATTATTATTATTATTATTCTGGAAGTAAACCCTCTTTTAAACATGTTTTATTAAAAGTAATTGCTGCCTCAGCTGCGTTAATTTTATAACGATTCTTCTCTATTTTTTTCTGATTATTGTTTTCTCGTTGTTGCTTAAACTGGTGAGCAACGCACTGAAGGTTGTTGTCATTATCAAAGTCGATTTTAATTTTATTACAATGCCGGGTGCGTGGGGGGGGGGGGGGGGGGGGTTGCGGCGGTAGTCAAATTTTCAGGGTAAAAAAAAAATAAATTAAAATAGAGAAGAACCTCTATAAAATTAACGCAGCTTGAGGCAGCAGTTATTATTATTATTATTATTATTATTATTATTATTATTATTATTATTATTATTATTATTATTATTTGGGTGTAATATCCAGAAAAGCGAAAAATCCTGACTCAATTCACACCAATATAAGCAGGAAAAAAATTCTGTATGTTATACAGGCCTCCTCCAAAGAATGAAAGATGATCAATTTCGAAAGAAAAAATGTAAGAGAGAGAGAGAGAGAGAGAGAGAGAGAGAGAGAGAGAGAGAGAGAGAGAGAGAACGCAAAGACTAACTGGAAGAATTTACATTTATTAGGGTCGGGCGGTTGAGTAACAAACGCTTGATCCATTTTACAAACTGGTGGACTAGTCACTGGTTTGCAGTCTGCAGCCCACCCATGGAGAAATGATAAGTCATTGCCGTGCAATTCGGTTGCCAAATCCGCAGACAGGGAGTGCATAGGGTTCCAAATGAATCAGACTGGGAGCGACTCATCAAGAATATCACGGATTTACATCCGAATATGAATACGGTTCCATTTCACCAACCCTCAAAGTTTTGTTGAAAACCAACGTAAGGGTTGTGACATTATCTCGTGGACATCCAGAGAGGGAAAAACAAATAGATACACGGCTGAACAATGTCTTCCAACTTCGGTGACTTTTTTTTGAGACGTCTCATGGACTGAGAGACGACATGAAAAATCCCGTTAGGTTTTGGGTTTTCTTATGGACAGCTAGAAAGGCTGGAGATAAAAAAAAAAATATTGACATGATCAGATAAGACAACAAGTACTTCTAACATCTCCGGTAATGACAAGAATGAATCCGTATAAAATGGAAAGTCTTCTAACATCAGGGAAATTCGACAAGAATTAATCTCTATAAAATGAGAAGTCTTCTGACAAACTAGGGGAAATTCTACAAGAATAAATCTCTATAAAATGAGAGGTCTTCTAACATCTTAGGGGAAATTCTACAAGAGTTAATCTCTATAAAATTGGAAGTCTTCTAACATTTTAAGGGAAATTCTACAAGAATAAATCTCTATGAAATTTGGATGAGAAGTCTTCTAACCTCTTCGTGGAAATTCTACAAGAATGAATTCATATAAAATAGGAGGTCCTATAAAATCTTAGGGAGGCGGAGATAATTCCAATCACAAATTGCTATAAAATGGAATCCTCAACCTTCTCTTCACCCATCAACAACTAACCCCCCGCCCCCACACCAACCTTCCAATCCAACCCCAAATTAGAAAATTAGAAAACTCGAGCTACTGTTAATCACTCGCAG
>NC_061110.1:13433912-13441412 GCF_015104395.2 Macrobrachium nipponense | reverse complement strand
GCGTGAAGATTAAACAGAAAGAAACTTACCGAAGCTCACCACAGAAACTCTATCGTTCTATTTCCGTGATGTTTACCTTCGGCGCGGGAGAGCGCGCGCGAAAAAGCAACAGAGTTGAGTGGGTCTGCGCAAATTGCCAATTGCGCCTCGGGAGAATTCTCCACCGTTTTCACATTCCATTCGGTGAGAGCTGCTGCTGCTGATGTTGCTGTTTGTTACAATCTCAACCGACAAGAGATTCGCTCATAATTCAATTGAAGTCACGACGGATAATCGTCTGAACGTATTTTATTTTCGATTTTTCTACAGAGTTCTCGCCTGATAAAATAGAAGCTAACTGGCAACTGTGCCTTTCAAGATTGGCCACGGCGTCTTCTGTTGGGCAAGTCTGTTTACGTAGAAAGTGACTCCTCAGCTTTTAATTGAACGTACCAGGGGCGGAGA
The DNA here is from genome assembly GCF_015104395.2 of Macrobrachium nipponense. Taxonomy (NCBI): domain Eukaryota; kingdom Metazoa; phylum Arthropoda; class Malacostraca; order Decapoda; family Palaemonidae; genus Macrobrachium; species Macrobrachium nipponense. The sequence goes on along the minus strand of NC_061110.1, from coordinate 13,440,968 downwards.
AAACACATCGTATCAGTTTTACCTTAAGTACTCATGTCAACAACATGACTGGCGATAAAATGATGAAAAGAGTTTCGAATTTCTTTTTTTTCTTAAATCGATATTTCTTTCATTTTAAGAGCGATTAGTGTTAACTGTTCGAGAAAAGTGCAGCGTCATCCCAGAAAGGAGATTTATCATCTTCCAAAACTGAACTTTCTTTTGCTTTTTAGCGGGAGATTGATACGTCTACTACTTTCTCGTGAAATGAGCGATGGGGAGGTTACGTCTTCAGACGTGATGTCGATTTTCTCCGTTCTTACTGCTTAGATGCTTTGAGTGCATTGATATAGTTGCATAAGCCAGATTTTCAGAATTCCTTTTGAGAGTGAAAGCTCGGAAATAATGTTGTTTCAGGTATTTTACACAAATACAGGTTGACGAGGATTTTTTTTTTTTTTTATAAGAAACTGACCTAAAGACGTAAACCCTATGGGATCGATCTCGTCCCTGGGAGACGAATCTATCGGCTATTCTCGTTTCTCCAGAAGTTGCCCGACTGTCTCATCCAAACTGTAAACCGTAAGTTACGGAAATGTCAAGTCCAGCGAGGCATATAAGTGTCACAATTATCATAACTGAATTCGTCTACAAAGGAAATGCCCAGTCCAGCGAGGAATATACCCGTCTAACATATAACTGAATTCCGTCTACAAAGGAAATGCCCAGTCCAGCGAGGAATATACCCGTCTAACATATAACTGAATTCCGTCTACAAAGGAAATGCCCAGTTCAGCGGGGCATTTACCCGTCTAACATATAACTGAATTCCATCTACCAAGGAAATGTCCAATCCAATGGGGTTATTAACTCGTTCCCTTTTACCCAGTTCTTGGAATGACTGGCATCTCTCCTGAAATAGTTCTCCCCCCACCCCACCCCAACCCCCAACCCCCCCCCCCCCCCTTTTTTTCTCAAGTATTGGAAAACGTGAAAGGAGAATTTCCCAATCTCGTCGGAGGTCGTTGCTTGTTTATCTCTGGAAGAATATATTTTGGTTTGTTGGAAGCGTAAACGAGGTCATCCCCCGACCCCCAAACCCACGCTGAGAGGTATGGATACCATTTCCTTTTGAAGTGTTACATGTTTATTATTAAATATTCTGATATCTGTTTTCTTTCTTTCTTTTATGCACATAATTGCGTTCTGTTCTGCCGAAGCTTATACAGCAAGTTTACGTATGTAATTTAAGCAGTTCTCATTAATAATAATAATAATAATAATAATAATATCTTGGGATGAGATCCTTTTTAAGGCAAACTTGGTTGAAAAAGGATGGCACTCGTTTTAGCAATAATATAATAATAATAATAATAATAATAATAATAATAATAATAATAATAATAATAATAATGGTAAGATAGTCACATGAGGTTGAAGAAGTAATGAAATGTAAGGTTTGTAATACCATGGAAGAGAGAGAGAGAGAGAGAGAGGTTAATAAGTGTGTGTACTAAGGTTCGACTCGAAACGGATGAGCGCCTTCTGGACAAGTACTCGAATGGGGGCTAAATCTGTGAGTGTGTCCAACAGAAGGAAATTTATCCTTGATATATATATATACAACAGTTAAACGCATAACAGCAGCGGCAGCAGAAGCAGAGCGACCATTCGGAAACTTCAAGAAGAAGTCTTAATCAAAACCACACTTGCCTTGAACAACAATACCGATACAAAAAAACGACTCGGGTGATAACGGGAAGCTTACAAAGCCTGCAGTTACAACGGTATCTGAAGTCTATCCATTGTTAACCGCTTTCTGTTAACGCGAATAGAAAAAAAAAAAAACAGGAAATAAAGCTGAAGATAAATTAGGAGAGAAAACGAACGGAATGAAAATCCTCTTTAATGAGAGCAGCGAAGAAAACCGCACTGAACTGAACTCAAAACTAGTCGTGAAAGTTATCGGTGCTGTAGGGGAAACAGTGAAACCTTGGCCGAGCCCTCTCGATGCCTTGAAAGACTACGAAGAAGAAGAAGAAGAAGAGGAAGAAGAAGAAGAAGAAGAAGATTAAAGAGAAGATGAATAAATAAATAAATAAAAGACTATCTTGGAAGACTACTAACAAGCACTAAAAAAGTAAAGAGAAGATGAATAAGTAATTAAATAAATAAAAAGACTATCTTGGAGACTATTACCAACAACTAGACATAGAATGGGATCCACAACATTATAGTCTATAGTAGGTTCACATCAACCGTGCATTTGATGTCTAGGCCAGTCCCTTACGACGCTCCTGATTGGGTGTTGATAGCACAATGACAGGCCTGGAAATTCTCAGTCTCTATCGAGAGTTCACATGGGTAGGATCTATGTTCCACCTCTCTTAGGGATACGTCTTTCAAAAGTATCCCTCAGGAGAGGTGGACTATACATCCTGCCTATGTAAACTCTCGGGAGAGACTGAGAGTTTCCAGCCCTGTGATTGGCTTGCATGAACAGCCAATCAGGAGCGTCGTAAGGGACTGGCCTAGACATCAGATGCACGGTCGATGTGAATCTACCATAGTTAGACTACGAAGAAGCAAAAGATGAAATAACGGGACGAGAGGAATAATCCTAAGAGAAAATGGACGGAATAAAGGGAAAGGGTAGAGATTTATCAGATACCCTCGCTTTAGAAACTCATCGAAATACAGGCTCGTTTCGCGCGTTATTTTCGCTTACCCGGGGAGTAAGCCTACAAACTACATTGTTGTTGTTCTTTTTCTTCTTTTTGGGAGAAAGTTCTGAAAAAGGTGTTTCGCGCCGAGTTAAAGATAAAGGAATTTTAGGAAAGGATATTTATGATCTATTTACCAGAAAGAAAATGTAAAAAAAATAGTGTGCATGTTAAACAGTACAGAACAATTATTTCTGATAAAATATAGCGTATTTATTTCAATTTTCGTTGGTGAAACAATGCTCTATATGACCGTAGATTTTAGCACGTGCCCCGAGTAAGCTGGAGGTCGGATGACACCTTGTTGGGATTATTACTCAGGATGTGAAAAAATTCATATGGGTGAAGAAGCCACACGACACGAACTTGAAAAAATAAAAATCCAAAATGGAAAGAGAGAACAAGCGAAAAACTAAAATCAATGCCAGTGAAAGGTTTAACGTGAATTGGTATTTATGACGAATAATGTGAAACTTGCAAGTTAATGGAAATTAATACTCAGTGTATAAACATTTATCACGACGTAGAAGGAGAGAGTGGTGCTGGAAATTATAAAAATTTTCACATTCTTACAGATGATTAATATATATATATATAACTAATATATATAATATATATATATTAATATATATATATATATATGTATATATACTATATATAATATATATATATACACACACACCACACACAACACCACACACATATATATATATATATATATGTGTGTGTGTGTGTGTGTGTGTGTGCATGCGCGCGCACGCGCGTTTAGTTCATTAGATGTTTATGGCCTCATTAATAACTGTTTTAACTTGAATGCGTGACATCACATGCCTAGTCTAGAGCAGATTCCTTAATATTCAGGAAAAGAAACAAACCTTATGATTGAGGTGAGTGGCGCAATGTTTGTGAGGGGATTTAACGACTTTTCTAATGGCACTAACTCATGCTGTCTAAAAGCAATCCATAAGATTAATTTTCCATTAGAATTGGAATACAAAATTTAGGCCAAAGGCCAAGCGCTAGGACCTATGAGGTCATTCAGCGCTGAAAGGGAATTTAGAGATAAAGTTGGCAATGCGCAACAGGAGGAAAACCTCAAAGCAGTTGCACCATGAAATAATTGTTAGGTGAGGGTGGAAAGTAAGACGGAAGACTATGAACGGAGGTAGAGTAAAATGAAAGTCAAGTTACTCATGTACTTATGCAAGCAGTCATGGCGACGTCAACCTGAATCCTGCTCCCTGATTGGCTGGTGCCTTCTCGACTCAAACCGCCTGGCTGATCCAAATACTGAGCTGCTGGTGTATACAGACTCGATTACCTGTTTACAAGCTGCTTTAGGAGCAAGAGCCCGTGCCAGAACAAGGTTTTCCAGACGGTGGCAGACAGGAGGAAAGTCTAGACCTTGAGTGACTAGATGTGGAGGCGACGGCTGTCAGATATTATATCAAGGACGTCGATGATTTGAATGAATTGATCAGGGGGACAGGTCACAAAGTATTAGAGGTTTCAAAAAAAAAAATGCTCAGGAAAGAAGACTGAAATGGTTTGGTCATGTCGTGAGGAGAGAAGATGAACACGTATGTAAGAGGGTTATGAACATGGAGGTGGAGGGCAGAAGAGGGAGGGGAAGGCCAAAGTTCAGGAGGAGAGATAAATTATTGAATGACATGAAGGAAAAGGGTCAAAGAGACCAAGATGTACAGGACAGAGGCAGATGGAGAAGGCTGACTAGAAACAGCGACCCCATATAGAAATGGGAAAAGCTGAAGGCAAAGAAGAAGAAGTCGATGATTTGAAAAAGGCTCATCCTGGCCACGGTAGTGCCACGGGTAACCTTGCAGTACTTCTTGATGGCACCTTCATAGGCGTGGCACAAAATCCTGGGCACAGGACTCAATACACCGCTCTCGTCCTCTTCAGGGGATGGTGGGCAGGTGGGGCACGGTTATTTACCCTCAAAAGGTTGAGGGTTTTGTACATTTTTTTCTCTTAATAAATACCTTTCACAGCTTTGTCACATGGGTTAAAGTTGAGTCGTTCTAAAAGAGGGTCTCTTTGTTCATGAAATAAATACATTATTACGCTTTTCTTTAACTGAAAGCATCCCAGTTCACAGAAAGCAACTTCCTCAGTTAGCAGTATTCTCGATGGATCTTCTAATACGAAAATGTGAACCTTATGTATAATAAAGAGTCAGTCAGAATTGCGGCAAAGAATAAACGAAGCCCGAATAAAACACTGGCTAAAACGAAAAACTAAAAGTCACCGAAACTAACGACCTCGTATTGTGGGAAGGTTCCCATAAATTCCTTCTCCATTCATGCAAATGTAATGGTGACAAGAAGCTCATTCTCTTCGCGCTTGCGTCCTCTCTCTCTCTCCGTTTTTGTTGGGCACCGTAACCTAGCAAAACAGTCTACACTAGCGCGTGCCCAATGCTGCATGACCCCGTCAGATGAGCTTATTCTGAACTGCCCAAACGACGTGGGTTCCAAGTTTCCACCTTCAAGGAAACTGCCGTAGAAGTAGTATCACAGCACTGGACACATATGAATGCTCTCGCCAGGGTTTTAAAAGCCACTAATCTTCTTAAAGATCTCTAGTTTAGTTTGTATCGCAATGTTTCCAATTTAAAATCTAGATATTTATTATCTTGAGGGATTAAAAGTGAATGGCGAGGTTACGTAGGTGTCAGTGCGCTGTAAATGATTCATGAAGGAAAACCTGTTCTTAGGATATCAGTAATTACGTGTCGTATTTGGATATTGACCTACAATTCATATATCATGAGACTCGGAACACAAAACCAACATCCCAGTGATAGGATGACAATTTCCCCAGTATGTAGTTACAAAGACTTGTTAGTCCATCCTAAGAGGAGCATCGTTTGCTCACTTATCTCTAGGAGCAGGTTTTACAGTTCATTCAGAGTATCCTAATGATTTTGTCTAGCTTTCTTTTAAATTCTTCCACACTCTTGCTGTTTACAACTTCTGGTGGTAGTTTATTCCATGTGCCACATATCTTGTATGTAAAGAAGTTCCCGCATAGCGACTGGATTTAAAATGACACATATCTGCAGTCAGCATATTCGGTAAGGTGACGTCACACGACCGCCAACATGCTGACTCTCAGTTTTGCCAACATGATCTTACCAGGTAGCGAAATCTTTTGCAGCAAAATGTTAAAAATAACTATAAATGTTAAAAATAAGTATAAAGTAAAATTGTAAGTAATTATACATTGGCTGCGCCGATTCGTTCTTCAAAAATTCGCCACAAATATAATCAAAAATTAATTTGACATTTATCAGCCCCCGTCAACTGTACGTATTTCCTAATCAGTTTCCACAATCCCTTACAATCCCTTTATACCAATATATATGTATATATATATATATATATATATATATATATATATATATATATATATATATATATATATATGTATATATATATATATATATATATATATATATATATATGTGTGTGTGTGTGTGTGTGTGTGTGTGTGTGTGCTGTGTGTGTGTGTGTATACCATACTTTCGTTAACCTACAAGAACAAAAATCTCAAGGTTACAGTCAGACTCTGTAACTGTACTATCACCAGCCAGCGTCTATATACTCCACCTAAAGTCTAACCTTATTGAATATATATTATATATATTACATATACACTTTCCATTCCTTTTATTTTATCGAAGAATTAGTTAGTTAGCCTTCTGCGCCACCGCAATCGAAAGTATTATAGAGACAGATCTCGTTGTTGCCACTTCATTGTTTCTTTCGCCTGCTTCGGCAAGTTCTGTTTATTTTTTTGTTTTTATGTTGCATGTTCTTGGAGAATGATCGTAAGACAAGTGTGTGTGTGTGTGTGTGTAGAAGAATATATATTCAAATATACAAATATATATATATATATATATATTATATTATATGTATATATATATATATATATATATATATATTATATATCGTATATATATACACACACACAATATGTATGTATACGTATGTGCAAAAACTACTCTCAGTACACCGGTCTGTGTGAAAACTGTTCTTAAGATATACTTTTGTTGTTTTCATCATCAATATACAATCTAGTAATATCCACACAAGTTAGACACGAAATTATTTCTCTCAAAAAAAAAATAAAAAAAATAAAATAAAAAATGAAATAAAAAACAGCAAATAACAGAAGAGACGCCATTATAAGTCCACACTCCATTTCAAAAAGGTCGTAGATAACAAAGTAACAAAGATATTATTATTGGCGTTACTTTCTCCGTCGATGACGATTCGCCGAATGAAACCGATACTACTATTTTGTTTAACTGTGGTGGTATTTTTCA
>NC_061110.1:13383912-13426412 GCF_015104395.2 Macrobrachium nipponense | reverse complement strand
ACCCATTTTCCAGTCATTTACTAATTATATATGCACTTTTCACCTCCGTATCCGATTCACTCGTCTAATTGATATCTAAAGCCGTTATATAACCTTTTCCTTGTGAAATCCTACTTATATCTGGCTTAGATTTAATTTCAGCCGTTAATGGTTACATATACCGGCAGCTATTCATATTCTCGTCATTATGTCCTTCAATTTGCTCTAGCACGTAGAATCTGTACTCAAATTAACCGGCCAATCTTCTTTCCTAAGTATACTACAAGTATCACTCCATTCTCAGTTACTTCAATACCACCAAACTCCCTTTCATTGTCTCTCACAAACTATAGTCTTCAAGTTACCCAGCACAGCCACCATTCTGTTGTCAAAACCCAACCTGGTCCAGAATCATTCTCATTAGAATCCTCCTCCTTATGACATTCTCTTTTCCTCCCATTCTTTTTCATAACTGGAAATGGAGTAGTATTTCACTTATTACTGTCAATCCTACATTAAAATGTAACGTCTACACTGATGAGGATTCAGGTGTTCGAAAGTCTTTGTTTTTTACATAGAAACATATTTCAATATATAATTGTGGATTTTTTAACAATTTGTTTTCACGAGACTGATTTTCTTAACAAAAATAAAAACGTTCACAGTTATGGATATATACATATGTTCAAAGATATAATAATTAATAATAATAATAATAATAATAATAATAATAATAATAATAATAATAATAATAATAATATACTCTTTCACCCAAAATTACCAACACTAAAGCGACTGTGAACTGAATAAAAAAAAAACAACAACAACAAAGAGAACTGGATTTTGAAAAGACAACAAAAGAATAACTCGCGAAATGATGACAAAAAAAAGGGGGGGGGTGGCTTCCTAAACATCAGGGGGATCAGTTCGCTTTGGGTGCCGAGTTGTAACAGACAAAAGAATTACTCAGAAATTAAACAAGAGGTGAAGAAAAGTCGGGAGTGACGGATGGCTTCCAAAATGTGTGAGGTTACGGAGACATTAGATCTCTCGCTCTCTCTCTTCTCTCCTTTCTCCCTCGCTATCTCCTTCTTTCTCTCTAACTTCTCTCCTTTTTCCCTCGCTATCTCTCCTTCTTTATCTCTCTCTCTCTTTCAGGTTCTTGCCTGACTGCTGAGCTGCAGTTAGGTGTTGGTTGACTGTTCTGGGTTGCAGCTGAGAGAGAGAGAGAGAGAGAGAGAGAGAGAGAGAGAGAGAGAGAGAGAATTCACACACGTTAGGGATCAGTGCTCAGTCTTTCCCGTTTTTCTTAATCTAGCGGTCATGCTACTCGACACGCGAGCGACGGGACCGAGATTCGATTCATCGAGTCATATTCTACTAAATCCTATTATGCCTCGATTGGTCTGTACAGTGTGAATTGTGTACCGGGTTGTTTGTCCACTGCCGTAGGCAACAGCAAATAAGGTTATGAGACACGCGATCTCATCTCAAAATTCTTGTACTATTTGGAACTAATCCCTTTAGGAAAAGGTGTACAGGTGTGTAGACACACAACACACACACACACACACACACACACACACACATATATATATATATATATATATATATATATATATATAACAACCCAAACTAGACATAAAAAGAAAAATAGTAGTAAGGTTTATTCCAAAAGCAATATCACGATTAAAAATCGACGTTAACATTACACAAATAAATTGGGATAAACCAACAAACAAATAAACCCAAGGACCTAAAAACACAATTTGTGACACAAAACAGCGAGTGCACAAACCGCAAATTCATTCTGCAAAGTGACAATCGCGCGAGGAGTCCTTGCAGCGCATGCGCAGGCAGCAGGGCGCTGTTTCCCTCAGCGAGTGAAGTTGCTCAAATGTGTCTTTTAATCGGTGGTGTCCGTTATGAAAGTAGTTTGCGTCGTGCGTTTGTTTTTATCCGTTACTTGTGGTTAACAAATAAGCAACAGAAATCGTACTTGTGGTTTTATTAAAAAAAAAAAAAAAGACAGCTGCAACTCACGGTAGTCCAATGGCTGCCAAGTACAACAAAATTCGTCCCTTGAGGCAACGTAGGTCAATGAGAGAGAGAGAGAGAGAGAGAGATATTATTTTCATAACAAGCCATCTCCCCTTCACAGGAAACATAGCTCAGAAAAGGTGAACTCCCTGTAGTAATTTTGTGGCACCAGTATTCCCTCTTATGGTACTAGGCTATGTCACTTCTCTCTCTCTCTCTCTCTGGCTAATCCAGCTCGTTCCGGGAGCAAGAGCCCGTGTTAGCGCAAGGCCAGCTTAACTAATTTAACGACAAAGTTCTGCCACGTGTAAGATATATATATATATATATATATATATTATATATATATATATATATATATATATAAGGATAAACATCACTATTAATATAATTATTATTCAGAAGATAAACCTTTATTACATGGAACAATAGTACAGGGAGCCACTGACTTGACATCCAAGCTTCCAAAGATTATGGCGTAAATTCCATTTGGGAGCAAACAATTCAAATTTAAAATATCGCACGAAACACGGTTATATTCGTTCGACTTATCAACCCGATTCGATTTCGAAAGCGCCGCGAAGAAAAGTTATATTTTTCCTCCGCCGCTTTCAGAAATCAGATCCGAACTTCATTAGCATAATAATGTTGTTCGAACATTTCCTTTTAAAGGGAAGTCGTCAAATTCTCCGAAACATTCCCCGGCCCCCTTGCCTGGGCGTGTTATGCAAAGTCATTATGAAACATTTTTAAAAGTCAGTCTTATAACGGCAGGTGGGAATACCGGGCCTCAGCCTCCCGGGAGACTTTCCCTTTCAACCAGCTGCTGTTTCTTCCTCCACTCTTCCGACCGATCTTTCCCGCCAAAAACTTTTAAATTAACGTTTTCTTGCGCTTAAACTCGTCGAACAACACTGCATTCGTGTCAGAGCGATAAGGAATATAATAAGGTACAAACTAGAGGATGTCGTAAGCGTCTTCGAGTTTATTGTTTGCGCTCTGTATCTATCTCAATTTTCTCTTTCTCCCAAGGGGGTGTTGGCTTCGCTTTCACTGTCTTGCTGCTGCACCTGACGCAACCGCCTTATATCGGTCTAGAGGACAAGGACCTTTCGTTTGTTTGTTTTCCAGTTCTTCGTTTGTTTGTTTTCCAGTTCTTCTGAATTCTCTTTTCTCTCTCTCTATCTCTCCACTGTCATTCCGTCGGGTCTGTCTGTCCTCTCCACTGGCATTATCGAAAGGTCCATCTTAGGCAACGACAAACCAGCGTATTGCAAAAAATACTTTACGGTTACTCGGGAGAACGGTTTCCCCTTGAGCATTTACAACCGTTTGGCCTTTTACGGGTCACTTCTGTCAACAGAGGCCATCGAAATAACCAACTACTTTAACAGTGAAATGGTAAAACTCTCTCTCCCTCTCTATAATAATCATCAAGGAAAGATCATAAATCCCTTTTGGTCTTTCCATGAGTGTTGCCAGAGCACGAGCATAGGATTTTGCAGTCTCGCTAGGTCTATAGGTCTACCGTCTGCTGCGCAGCTAGTGTAGTCGCGTGATTTGCATAATTACACAGGATATTAATTTTGATTTTATACCAATGAAGCCTAAATTAACGGAAAATATAGAGATCAATGCTTAAAGACTGGAATAGCCACTTTTGCAAGTAAAAGTCAAACTATGATAGTAATGTCATCAACTCGCTGATTTCAACATTTATTTAGTTAACTGCAACTTATCTATTAGACGTAGGTCTATGTTTCCAATAATCTTTCACTTTTCAAGAGGTAGCATATCTCTTCGTATGTCCCACTTATTTATGTCCCAATTTTGTATCGTATTCTTGTAACAATTACGATACTTTTCGAAAATGTACCTCAAAATACGGCAAGGAAAAACAGCCACAAAGCCAACTTGAAATTTGTTTTTAAAAACAATCTTGACTTCAAAAGGGTGTTGATCATGAAAAACGGACATAACATTGTATACTTTGAAACTAACACAAGAAAAAACTATCTGGGGATAAAGTTACACTATTACAGAGTTACTTTAGGCTTTATTTATAACCCTAGTTGTATAATCCGGTTAATGGGAACAGTGGCCTAATACCACGTAAGTCTAGAGCTTTCTTGAAATCTCAAGTAATTTCCATTCCAGCAGGTTCCTCCTTACATTTTATGTATCATAGGCCTTGGATTTTAGTGAGGAATTCTTTATCTTCGACTCTCATGATTATGGTCATTATTTTCCTAGTCATGTGTTATCTACCTTAAACGCAAGCCGTTAGAGAGACTTTCACATTTGATGCACTATTATTCAGAGACAAACCTATGTAACCCTACAACTCATGCTGTGCTTAAATGTAAAAAAAATATTAAAATAAAAAAAATAAAAAAAACGTGATCCGACCTCCAACTTCCTCGGGACGTGTACTAAAATCTAGTCAAATAGAGCGATGTTTCCACCAACGAAAATTGAAATAAACTCGTTATATATTATTAGAAATAATTCTTCTGTACTGTTTAACATGCGAATTATTTATTTTTTTACACTTTCATTCTAATAAATAAATCATAAATATCCTATCCTAAAATTCCTGTATCTTTAACTCAACGCTAAAATTATTTTTCAGACCTTTCTAGGCTCCTCCATAGACCTTTCCTACTCCCCCAACAAGAACAACAGCAACACCAACAAAGTAGTTTGTAGGCTTACTCCCCGAGTAAGCAAAAAAAAAAAAAAAAAAAAAAAAAAAAAAAAAAAAAAAAAAAAAAAAAAAAAAAAACAAAAAAAAAAAAAAAAAAAAAAAAAAACTTAACAAACAAATAGGATTCACAGAAAGGAATCCTGCATAATATTTACGTCACAGGCAAACTCCCTTCTGGCAACCGAACCTGCGCCTTTCTCCTGTGGCTTCTGCGGCATATCCCTTTATCATTATCGTTACGACGATGACTCGCAAGCCACCGCGAAGATGGTCCTCCGATCTGGCCCTCCAGCGAGCTCGACTTGCAGTCACCGCCGGGGAAGCCGTGTTCATTTTCATAAGTCTAAACCACGGTCTCAAGACCATGGTCTATACTTTGGGCGCAATTTACAGTCACACCGATGGGGAAGCCGTGACTGTTACATTCTCACGGTGGAGCTAATATTGTTATTACTCATACTGTCCAATTCTTCTTCTTCTTCAGGCTTTGATTATCTTCGATATTTCCACAAATGAGACCACGAGACTGAAAGTGTAATAGTACCATGTTTGTTTTTCCATTTCTTTCCCTTTTCCCTCGCGACTGAACTTGATAAAAGGGTATTAGGTTTTTCCTTGTAATCGACCTCTGCATGAAAAATGACGGCAAAAGATCAAATTTCCAGCTGGTGTCTTCATCAATCGTAAAACCTCAAATGGACATAGGGCAGCCATCCAACTCGGGGAGGGGGAAAGTGAAATGTAGCCGAATCGACATGACGGGGCATACCCATTGCTGCAAGCACAATTTATAGCTTATTGTTAGCTGTATTTTCTTACCTCGTTGTCCAACTTCTTGAGTATTACCTAGCTACAATTTTCCACCTTCTTTAGAATATTTTTCAAGCGAGCCATGTCACAAGCTAGAATTGGAACTTTTTTGTTTTATAATAATAATAATAATAATAATAATAATAATAATAATAATAATAATAATAATGAATATTCATCCTTTAATTTAATATTTATTAATATATGAAAGTCTAGAATAAGCATTAAATTTGCCAGACTCTATAGCTGCAGCATGTGTTTAATTTTTGTGTACTGATGATGCACCAAACGATGACGTCACAAAATGCATTAACATCGGAGATGACGAAAGGACCAATCCATTTCAGCGCAGCGTTAATTAAGTTTTTGTAATGCTCAGAGCCTTCAGTACTGAGGTAGACCGACCGAAGCGTTCTGTACATTCTCGTGTTCCCCAGGGCGCCGGATGACTAACAATGGGAAAGGTTAATAGCAAAGATGAAAGAGGAGGGTAATATACACCTCAGTCATTTGAATGATGTGCACTCATCTATATTGCTGTTTCCACGCAACGGGACCTTAATCATCTCATTCACACGGCACGAGTCCTTTGCATGTCTAGACAAAATGAACGTCACGAGAAGAATGAAATGACTGGTGAATTGCTATTTTTAAGGTGGAGATTAATGATAAAAGTATGTAAAGAAGATTTAAAAATAACAAATAACTGTAAAAGGAAATTTTCACTCATACAGGCAGGCAAAAACTGCCAGAAGGGAAACAATCGTCACAAACAATAAGTCGTAGGTTGCAAGGCCGCCTCTTGAAGTAACATAACACTTACAGACTCACTTCTCTCTCTCTCCCTCATTCTTCCCTTTTAGTTTTGCTTTCTTCTCACTTTTCTGTTGAGCCTTGTTACCGTCCCCAGTTTCTCGTAGGTTACTTCATAATATCACAACTAGGCCTAAGGCTCCTCTTACGCTAGTCAGCCATTGCTCAGAAAAGTGGCTTCGAGAGCTGTTGTCATAGATTGTTGTAAACCTGCTGGCGTTTCATCTAGACTTATTGACGCTCGTCTTTGATCCCTAATTGGTCCGTTACAAGTTTTACCAATGGAGCTATTTTTCCTTTTACATGACCGGGGTGGTGATCAGATCATACGACCGGACTCTCTGTTACTTGTGCTCGTGATGAGCATGGATAAGCTATAGGAACTTTTTCAATTAAAGACCCACTTGTCTCATTCGGGTCTGGATCTTCATAAACATATTCATATTCTAACGGCAGAGCTAACAATGCTAATAATAGCAAGTACAGTGGCAGCGATAATAAAAGTCATCAAAAGTAACAATTACAAGGAGCACCAACGTCAGCCTTCAGTACCCGAAGTTTTTGCTCACCGCGGCTGGGTGGGGTGTGGGCGGTTGGTTTCAAAACCCTTTCATTCCCCCGTCCGTTAATCCCGTTTCAGATATTTTGAATGTTTTATCGGATTGGATGGCTTTCACCGCCCTCACCATGGCGTAACAGTCACCAAAGGCAGAACTAATTACGATCACGGGTCTTGCCACACCGCTTCGCGCAAGTTCGCTAATCCTGCGCATTCACGAATCCCGCTGCTCATTTGTCGCCGTCTTTCACTCGTATGTGGAAACGAATGTCCCAGATTTGTTTACTTTATTTACATTCATCACAATTTTTGCCTTAAGTTTCCATTCTATTTACACAGACACAGACATTATATATATATATATATATATATATATATATATATATATATATTATATATATATATATATATATATATTATATATATATATAATATATATATATATATAACGACTACAATATCCAATTATATTTTCGATTTCTTCCTCCACGTGGAATAACATGAATGATTCTGACGTCCAAAGACAAACAATTCTTTACATGATTATGAAATAACCGGTCAGTCTGCTTGCTCCCTGTACATGAAGAATTCCGAAAAAAAAAAAGAAAAAAAGCTTTATGGGACGCGTGGGGGTCACACAATTATCAATGAGGGCATCCTCTCTCTTGGCATTTAAACTGGTATATCACGTTACGGTTCTCCAAGGTATCTTGGTGGGAGGGACCAGCGTATAGGATTGTATCTGGTCTACCGAAAGCTGATATTTGTATATAAATGACAAGGCCGACCTTGTTTTCGGGAGTAGACCTATGTACATAGGCCTACATATATTCTTCAATATTTTCACCAGGGCTGCCTCAAAATGATTATACTTTTGATACCTGGGGCGCCATAATAGTTCCTGTGATGGGTATCCTTCTGATCGTGTTGTTGTACTTCTTGTGTAGTAGCAGGTATTTTGGGTGGACCTATGTCAGCGTTTGAGAAGCTGTTGTTTACCAGTACCTGGATAAACTGGGGCATTTCACAGATACGCCTAAACCCAAGTACGGCAGTACTACGAGGGCCCCTCTCGATGTAAGTAAAGAACGGTATACAACGACCCACATACGTCTATAGAGTCCTCTCTATATCTATGCGACAACCTTCCTCCTCAGGAACAATCCTGTATATCTCCCGGGCACTTTACGAAAGACTTAACGTCATAAACCAATTTAAATACTGAGAAACAGGACTCCCTCACTCCTGCATTGGTATGACCACCGTAAGCCTCGCTTATGCCACCGGCAGCATGGAAGATAAGAAACTAGATCACCGAGAACCTAGAGTCTAGAGTCCTAGACCGACAGTGGAAGTCCTCGAGGCAGCAGCCTTCGACCGACTTCGAATGCGGATAATGGAGCAGCTTGGGCCGGGTGCTCTCAACAATACCAACCACTCGCTGAATACAAAAGAAGAGTTGCTCTCCCAACCCTCCATAATTCATCGAAACCGCCAATTAGTCCCAGAAACCACCAGTATGCCTAACCAGATACCTGATGCACTACAGACGTCCACGCCCTCCCGACAGTTTGCCACTCACCAAGGATGATTCAGGAACAACAAAAGGATAGTCTGGTGCAACTTCAATAGTAGTATCCTTGGTCTACTTTGATTTCTACTACTGAATTTCATGACGTAAGGGCTGTGAACAATCTGGGACCCAGACCTAGCTTAGTTCACGATTTGCAAATTATGCTGGATATGGTGTTCTATACGCATTTTAAAGTTTTTTTCTTTTATCTATCACGTTATTTTTCGTGACTGTCATTAATTACGGAAAGCGATATTTCATCGGAACATTCAGTGTATTATGACTGTACTCGGAACTACCGCCGAATTACGCTCAAACAGACACAGATGTCTAAACATTCGAATACGGTTTAAATGCAATTTCATAAAACATTATCCCTCAATCGTAAGTACAAAATTATGTTCTTTACTGAAATGCTTGTACTGTAAAAAAAAAAAATAAATAAATAAATAAATAAAAAAATAAAAAGTGTAGCTTACAAAGCAAATTGCAGAAAAAATAAATTCTTTTCTGCCAAGAACGTTATGTTTTGAGATCATGATTGTCTGATTAGTCAGTCACTCAGCGACTGTGAGTTAAGTCAGTGAATGTTCGGAATTTTGGACGTTAACTACCTAGTCCTAGTTGACTTACCTAAATCAGTGCTCTTCCCCCTCCCCCGGTCCCAAGCCCCCTAACCCCTAACCCCCCACCCCTCCCCAAGCCCCCCCCAACCCCCCCAACCCCAAAACCCAAGTCCATACATCATGGCGACAACAATATTTCGAGGCATAGGCAATACGCTTTCGACAGCGAAGAACTAACGCGGTATATATAATATTTCTGTTTTGTTTTAACTTTTTTTTTCATAATTTCGAAATACGAGAATATTTATGGCAAAATAATAATTGCCTCCACGGATGGTTAAACGAATCTCCGCAAAGGGAAAGACTAACCATTAAATTTTCTTTATTAAATAAACGTTCCATTTCCTTATGTAGCATTCCAATGTTTCGTTGTAAAACCTTCTGTACTACGATTCGTTGCCTGAAACACAATGCAAGTGACCAAACTTTAACTTAAAATTAAAAGTAAAATGGAGCATGCTTTCTGTTACATTTAGATGCCTACTTGATTGCTAATGGCACCAGAGTCCTGGATTTTAACTTAATCCAAAGTCCTACAAAACGCATATCTGTTATGCACACTATCAGTTAGTGTGAATAGTAGGTACTTTTAACGGTTAATATATACGTGAAATGGCAAAACTAATACTTGAACGGTTAATATATACATGAAATGACAAAACTAATACTTGAACGGTTAATATATACATGTAATGGCAAAACTAATACTTGCACGGTTAATATATACATGAAATGGCAAAACTAATACTCGAACGGTTAATCTATACATGAAATGGCAAAACTATCTACGTATGTGGGATTCTGACAGAGTTCATTACAGGCCTAGGATAGTTACTAACCTGAATCCTTGTCGAGTTTTAGTAGGAAGGACACTGGGATTTAGGCCTAGTAATTGCCTTGTTTCTGTAGATTTGTTGAACTCCATTAGTATGCTTGTGTATAAGCTGTTGCCGTAAAGTGAGAATAAACTTGTATTTTTCCGATTTATTTCATCAAACCGGCGACAGGCACTAGGCCTAATACACAGTTGCAACCTCTTTATTACTATAGTCTGCAAACCTTGGATTTCTTCCTGCTGCAGCCAAACACTGCAAATATGACTATAATTCAATATAGCCTATGTATCTTGGGTATATACCTTGTGATATATTGTCGAGAATGAGCAAATACCAAGTTTAAAATGAAAACTCCCTTCCCAGTTGCACTTGTTTACATAAGACTGGCGAGTGGCGACCGATGATGGAGAGGTTGATGCATTGCGGGTAAAACAAATGCTGGGTAACTTACGCTTATTTAATACATATTCCTTGCTACCTACTCTGCTGATATTACTAATATTTTAAATTTCATGCTGTATGAGTTTGTCTTTCTTACGATATACATATATAGTTGAAATAGTATTCGTCATTTTAGTAATTAACCAAGATTGGCCTATGTATTGTAGTTGTTGTATGTAGTGTGTGTACTGTGTATAGTTATCGTGATGAATATCCGAAAATGTCATCTTATTTGCCAATGCCTTTGCTAACTAACGAGACTATAAAAATCAACATTACACAATGAACGAAATCTTGTGAAGGATATTTTCCCGTCAGATTACAAAGCACGACGTTCGTACTTCAAGTAAAACAAAACCTGTCAGTGGTAGTACCTACCATATTGTTAGGAAGATTGATAATGATAACCTGTACCTGATACTTTTTCATAACGTTACTGTAGTCCCATAACTATTAGCCTGGTATTTTATTTCAAAAATCATTTTCAATAAGGACGGTAAACCAATTTACAACCGTTAGCGAAAACTGGGAGAAATTAAAACAAAACTCGTGAGTTCTACCATTAATAACCCCAAATTCTTTACGTTTACGATAAAGAAAAAAAATGTCCTTAACACACTTTTACTTCAAGCTCGCCGTCACTTGAGTAGGAGTTTCTCTCTCTCTCTGCTCTCTCACGATGAAAATAACGTACCTCGTTTATCCTTTGTCAGTTTATAAAAGGTGCATTGTTTTGATTAGTCACGAAGAAAGATTGACCATGGAAATGAAGGTCAAGATTCAGGAAGCGTACCTTTGTAGTGGACGTAATCATCGGCATCAAACAGCACCAGTGTAGCTTACCTCATTGTCTGTAACGCAGTTTGTCTGTTTGCTTTTTCACAGCTGCATACTCACAGGATAAGCAGAATTCTAAAAATTATTTTTGTATATCTTAGAAATAACGCTGTAATTTCTTTTAATGTGTCTTTAGAATCTGAAATACTCAGATTATAGACCTATAGTTACAGCATTGGTATTCTGTGACTGTTTAATGCTTTATCTTCTCCGACTTTCATATTTCCTAAAATACGAACTGAAACGAAACGTTCCAAGTTAAATAGATGTAATATTGGCTTTAAAACAACCCACTTTCATTAAATTATCTCCATGACATCACACGAAAAACGAAACCCAAAGATAGGACTAGGTCTGACACAGTTTGCGTGACCGTTAAACCGATATGGCTTTGACGAGTGTAGCCAAGCGCCAAGTCACGGGAGGCGAGACAGAGCCCCATTATCTGGATGATCAAAGTCCTTGGATTCTTTGGTCTAATTTCAAACGGCCTTTTCGTCTCGCGAGCTGCATTTTCAGTTGCGGTGGAAAACGCATTAACATAGGGTGCAATTAACGAGGCCTTTTCAACTATTACTTTTGTAATGACTTTACGAAATCGAATGATAATTCAGCAGTTTATCATGCAGGTAGGGAGAGGTTTTCCGCTCGTGTGCTCATAGCACTATAAATAAGTACGCATGCGAGGAACAGTAACCTTCAGATGGAGAGAAATTTATCGTTTGTGCGTGTTTCCACTAGCACGCTCACATATGTAATTGTACACATCAAAGTGTACCTACACACACACACACACACACAAGGTAACTGCTGCATAATTCCACAACATTAACATCTACATAGTCCTATACAGTAATTTATCAGGAGCACAATGAACCCTCTTACAGATATAGAATGTGTCCTTCACATATATATAGCAAGCACGCAGTCTCGCTGGCAGGTCTTTCCTTTCCAATATATGCTTTTTTTTTTTATTTTTTATGAATAGTCACCCAGCACTTTCTAAGTCTTCCGTTCCTCCTTTCTCCCTGTGTTTCCCAACTGTTAATTTTATTCAATAACTCGTCACCCTTTATTCTTCCATACAACACTGATATATCCCTTTACATATGGTACTAATCTTTTTACTACTTATTCTTGCCTCCATTTCTCATCCTCTCTGTTATTTAGTACTCTCTCTCTCTCTCTTCTCTCTCTCTCTCTCTCTCTCTCTCTCTCCACACACACACACACACACACACACACACACAAACACGCGCGTGCGAACACATATGGCCTGCAATAGTTGCTCGAAAAATGACAAAAGAAAGAAATGTTCCATATATTCCCTTCAAAAATTACTCATCATTTACGTAGTCTCATTTCTTCTTGATCGTAAATACATTGTAACGAGAGCTATTGAGCCTGATGATTTTCTTTCTAGTATATTTTTTCGGATGGGTCACTCACCCAGTCTACCGTTTCTGGTCTCATTGACACCCACTGTCTTGCAAACACTCCAGGAAGTAGTCAGTAAATTGTCCCTTTCTTGTACATTTTACCGGTTTCTTGAGTCATTTATTGATATATTTTAGCAAACAATTATTACACATAATTATGTAAGTGAAATTTAAACGAGATAACCATAAGTTATCAATTCCACATCGCTGAATTGGGAAATATAAAGGAACCTAACCTAGCTATGTATGGAAGCCATCCTTAGACCCATCTGTCGAAAAGACGCTGTATACATTCTGTGAACATATTGCTGGGAGGTAGTACTAGGTCAATCATTTCTGATCCGCAGACTTCCTTTGTAATTATGCTGGTACTTCCTATATTTATTTGTTGTTCCTTTTTTAACAGACTTTTCAGCACCACCATTTCACCTTGATTGTGAACATCAAGGCAAAAGTGGAATCAAGGTTGTTCTAAAGTTGTTTCAAATTGTTCGGTTGATTTGAAGAAAATGGAAGGAAACAAAATATTCTCCTGTCACAAATAGTAACAGAGTGTGGCTTTTGTTACAAGCGACAAAATCTCATTATCTCATTGAAACAAAATAATAATACTAATATAATAATAATAATTGCTCATGTGGCACCGTGGTTATCAAAGCTCACCAGTGACAGACCAAGGTTCGATCCGAGCGGGAACAAATAAATTTAACAGTTTATGAAAAGTAATTCCCGGTGTCTTTGTTGAAGAAGCTAATTGTGAACTGGTGGTGAGGCGACTGTGTAGGATCGCAACCAGGGTGCAAAGATGGTATAAGACTATGCAACTTTTGCAGGAGACTTACTGAGAACCGGAAACTAAAGACACTTTGGAGTTTCCCACACCAAGGGGGAAAAATTTATAATTTAGCAAAAATGATAATGATAACTAGAACAGCAACAGTAATAATTATTACGACATATCTTGGCTTCCTTGACAATCGCCAACATTGGTAAGAATGATTTAGAAAATGCATCAGACTCCAATTCACGTCTATGTTTTTATCAACAATATTTACGATTTTCCCTCCTGGATATGTGAAACAACTTTCACAATCACCGTGAGTGACTTTTTTTTTTCGGCGCATGAGAATGATCACGCTGGGAACTGTGACGGTTTTTTGAAGCTCCAGATGACTGAAATTAGCGCCAGTCACTAGACTCAAGTAGTAGCTACCTCGCATAAAAAGCTTCTCTCTCTCTCTCTCTCTCTCTCTCTCTCTCTCTCTCTCTCTCTCTCTCTCTCTCTCACGGAAAAGTCTTACTATCTCTCAGACTTCGGTATTTGTCAAATACATTATTGTAACAACTTTTTGCTAGGCTAACTTTTTAGATTGCATTTTTTTTTTTTAGCAAAGAGCTATATCAGTGTTGCCAACCATCCGAGAGCTCTTTATCCTACCTAGGCACTGAAATTACCCTACTTTCACTGTTATTGTACCTTACGCCCGGCCTTAAGATATACTAAATATTAATAAATTTGTTGTTGATTGGTTACTTTTTAATAAATACAAGACAACCACATTGAAATTACCCTGCGTTTTGCTCAGATTTCGTGACATTACCCCGTTACCCTACGGACCCAGATATGAGGCTGAATTACCCTATGCATAGGGTAATTACCCCACGGTTGGCAACGCTGCTATATATATACATATATATAGGACTACTGTTAGCCGTGGAATACCTTGGGTGTAATTAAGTGTAGCTATACAGTATATAGTCTTTGCTACGTTATCATACTTCGTTCCTTGTAGAGGCCACACACTCGAAACGTATTCGAAGTTGCTGGGTTAATCCACCTTGTATATAAAACTCACGCACCGCCATTACCACGAAAGTTGTGGGGACGCGGCTCCGAATTTCCTCACACGCGGAAGAGCGGCGTTCCCAAGTAGAAGAAGAAGGAGTAGAAAAAAGAAAAGGAGGAAAACAACATATGGATGGGTGAAAGTGATCTCTTAGACAGCAGCAGCAGCAGCTTCCGTGAATTTTAAGATTCTGGATTACGTTATGACATGGCAGATCGTCATTAGTTTCCGGGTTTAGAAACTCCAGACTCAAGTTACCGTACGCGCTCTGTGGTCGTTTTAGTTGCTTGTTTTTTTTTTTTTTTTTTTTTTTTTTTTTCTTAGGTTTAGACTCAGTTCCCGTACGCGCTTTCTAATAGTTTTAATTTTTATTTTAATGCTTCATTAAAGTACGTGCTGTCAGTTACTTTCAGTGTTTAAAAAAAAAGCCTATTAAACAGTTTCCGCATCCACTTTTGAAAATATAACTCACGTGCAATCATACTGTCGGGTTTCTTATTTGTTTTTATCTTCAGTAGCGATGACCTCTTGAAAATCAATTCATATATTTATGGATATATATATATATATATATATATATATATATATATATATATATATATATATATATATATATATGTGTGTGTGTGTGTGTGTGTTGTGTGTGTGTGTGTGTGTGTACTTTGTGGATTAAATTATAAAGAACTCTTAATTAAATTTCATGAATTATCAGACTAATACATTCTCTTTTTTTAATTTTCAGATGCCGCTGGAGCACCACAGCTGTGAGTAAAAGTTGTAATGTTTTGTTATTAAAATCAACTAATGAAAAAGCTCAGCTTCTACCTAAACTGAGGACTTTCTACAATCTGTTGATAAGAAAGATGATTAGATTTACTTTTTATTATTTTCTGAAAACTTATTTGGATTTCTCTTCCTGGAGCTATTTTCTCTTAGTCTTATAAGCGTTTTTTAAAATCTTTTTCTCCGTGTCTGGGCTAGAAGTGGGTATGGTTGCCCTTCCCACCGGCCTACACTCAAAGAAACTATATATGCAGAGGTCGTGAACTCAAGAATCATCCAGTTGGATTGGTAGTACTTCATATGATTCATTTGCAGAATCTGGTATTCTCCGCCCTCTCTCGTGTTCCCTGATTCATTCAACACTTATCTGACGACCGTGCCTTAGAAAACCTGTTTTCCCCTTTACTTCGAGGCTGTGGAATTCCATCCCTTCTTCCGTTTTCCTTGGGAGGAGGCTCCACTCGTCTTCCTTTCCTAAAAGTGATGACGTTTCGGTACGACATTTGGCTCTGCTGATATTGAGGGTGCAACTCGATGCGCTATTTTTTGTGGCTGGTCTAATGACCAAGACATCGGCGTTATGATGGAAGTAGATAGATATCTGTTCTTGATCTCAGCTCAAGTTCCACCTCCTTGATACTATTCACATGGCAGGTTGGAAAGTCACGACTTCGAGAACGAACTATTCTCGAATTCTGTCACACTGCAGGTAATCACACAACATGTAACCTTTCAGATCCCCCATAGAAAAAAATTTATCACCTATTGGTTTTTTTTCCATCTGGCCACCCGCCTGTGGTGTTTGCGTATAGTAACACTGCGTCCCGGGCTTTAGAATATTAACGGTGTAATTCGCACACAGTAAATTATTAAAACACTTTTCAGTTGCAAATGTACACCCAGATATCCTTTTATTTACCTAAAACTTACACATAGGGTAACTATCTAAAGGCCGGGACGCAGTGTTACCATAAGCAAACACCACAGGCGGGTGGACAGATAGAAAAAACAGAGTATAGTTCATCTATCATCCATCTTCACAACTACTTCAAACAAATTTTCCTCGCTTCTTTCTTGACGAAGCTAAAATTCTGCTGCAATGGTGAGAAGACCACTTTCTCTGGCTCTTGTTTTATCAGCCAGTTCCTCTCTCAGTTTCCATTACTCCTGGTCGTCTCGTCTGTAGCCATCTCTCTAGTTCTACGCCTGCAAGATGACTGGTCCAGGTCATTTGATTGCATGATTCCCTAAAGAAATGTTCAGGTGAAGTTTCTGTCAATTCAGCTTAATTACTAGTAGATTCACATCAACCGTGCACCTGACGTCTAGGCCAGTCCCTTATGACGCTCCTGATTGGCTGTTGATAAGCCAATCACAGGGCTGGAATTTGAAACTCTCAGTCTCCCTCGAGAGTTCACATAGGCAGAGAGATTGAGAGTTTCAAATTCCAGCCCTGTGACTGGCTTATCAAGAGCCAATCAAGAGCGTCGTAAGGGACTCGAGAGAGACTGAGGGTTTCAAATTCCAGCCCTGTGAGTGGCTTATCAACAGCCAATCAGGAGCGTCGTAAGGGACTGTCCTAGACATCAGATGCATGGTTGATGTGAATCTACTATAGTTTCTGAGGGTCATCTGAAGCAGAGGCCGATGAAACTGGCAGTTTTATGACTAAAAAGGAAGTGAATAACCCTCCATAAAATATGGAGAACTCTAGTAATTAGGAAAAACAAAACCAGGAAGAGAATTCCAAAACACATCAACAGTGGAAAAAAAAAAAACAGAAATGATTTCCAGGGTGAATGTGTGAAGTGGTGGACTTGCTTGTATTACAAGAATGTCTTCTGTATGCTGGAAGAGCCCTGTACCCTTCAACTCTACTAGACATCAGTCGATGTAGAAAAATCAATTGATATATAAATAGTGACAGATCAGAGTAGACTGCCATTCAGATGCCATAATTTCTAAATAATAAATAAATGAAGAAGTGGGAAGTGCTCCATTGACGAAACCCATCCTCATTGCTAATACTTCTTCTTACCTAATCTAACATAACCAACGAACTAACTTCATATGTGACCGATTGTCCAAATAAGTACACAGAAATATTGGTACCTGAAGGTAGTGATATACCAAATCAGATTTAAAAGATTTCTAGTAAACGTGCCACCTCATCTTGTTTGTAAAGGAAATAGAATTATTCCATTACTTAATGTCTTGATAAACATTCTTATTTTGATTTCTGGGCTGTGAACGTGTCACAAAACTTTCTCCACGAGAAAAAATATATATTTCAGGGAGAGTGAAATCCGGCAGGCTCGCCAAAAGACTGTACAGGAAGACTTCAGTAAGGGGTTCAGCAAAGATTTTGCAGCGGATATGCCCACAAAGGAATTTCTTGGCAATTTTCACCATGGTAAGTACTAGATTCAACAGGAGAGAGAGAGAGAGAGAGAGAGAGAGAGAGAGAGAGAGAGAGAGAGAGAGAGAGAGAGAGAGAGAGGAGAGAGAAGAGATTGCAGAGAGAGAGAGAGGGAGAGAGGAAAAAGTCTTGTGTACAGTTATACATGCTCAAGGGGTTCATCTTTGATTCGAACGTTAATGAATGATAGTAACAGTGAATGTCGACTCGTGTTTTTTTTTTTTTTTTTTTTTTTTTTTACGTAATCACCCCCAGTTAATGAAACGACTCATTGATATTAGAACTTTCAGAAGAGCGACAGGAGGAGAAACAATGATAAAAATGTCACCTCAAGCGTTTTAATGCACTGTATTTGCCTTAACACATTATCGAAGTACATTCGTTACGGACAAGGAGTCAGTGCGTAGCAAATAATGAGAAGAAAATATGCAGACACCATTTATTGTTCAGCTGCTCAACAACACAAGAGACCAACTGCTCCCCTAAAAGATAAAGCCACTACAGTTTAAAGAAAATGAACTACTTTTCTTCGCTAAATTAAATTCGATAATATTAAGCTTATAACGTAGAGTTTCTTTTGCATCTTCCCTTCCTATAACATGGTCGAAACTATTCTCATGAGCAAATACCGCATAAAAAGTATTTCCTGTTTAAAAATATTCGTGCTCTTTCAGGTGGACATCCAGGGATTTTCCACATGACCCAAATAGATTTTGAAGCAATTCTTGTTATTGTTAGTCTGATTTTTTTTCGTTATGTAATGTCCAAGCCTCGAAGATGTGTATAAGGTGAACTTGCGAAAGCGTTTGGTACTCATTAATTTTCATATCTCTTCTCGGCGTTTTGCTGATAATTTGGTGTCGTGTTTTTGTAACGTAAGTAATATATTTTATATATATATATATATAGATATATAATATATTATATAATATATATATAATATATATATATATATATATTGGCATATATGTGTGTGTGTGTGGTTGTGTTAAACGAGCTAATAAAATACTTCAGTAAATTCCTGTTATGTGATGCATTATTTTGCATGAGTTCCATGATAATTTAGAATAGTGTATATAAAACAATTTTAATTATTACAATACACACAGATGAATGATAACAAGTGTCACGTGACAAAGAGTGTTCTTTCCATGACCCAATGTTAACCCTTCTGCTTCCTGTATACACTTCGAGATCTGTCCTTAGTCTTATGTTTCTGTCTAACCTTATCTGTTTACAAAGAACACTACAGACACCATCTTAGAAAAATGCGCTGACATTTGCTTCATGTTACTATTAAAGAATATTATTATCGACTCTTGTTATGATCAATGTGTTTACCATCTATATTCCTGAGTGACATAACTACATTTTAACCAAATACACTCTTCGTTTCCTGAGAAATTATCTCTTGTAACTCTGTCTTCCAAAAAACTTTGACTTAGATCAGTACAGCTTTTGTTTCTGTTGTAACCCTATAATTTTCCCGAATGTTTAGTTAGAAATAATTAGAAAGTTAATAAGCTCCTACCCTAAACTCTTCATTCACTGAAACTTTCCTTCTTGTTCTTCTGTCTTCCAAATATTTTAAGTAGCAGCATCCATGCCACCTAAAAATTGTGTACGCCATTTCATCCTTGTGTTACAAACATCTCACAGGCCGACAAAAACGACAAGTGGGGGTCACTTCAGCTATCGATAACATACTGAACTCCCATTATGAGCCATCTCTGGCAACTGACCACCTACAAGCACTGCTCACTCGTAACAACTTCCGCCGTCCTGCTAGAGACTCTACAGGACCTGTTCCTGTAGTACAGCCCCAGCCTCCGAAGACTCAGTCATTCCAGCCCGACTTCAGAACGCAGCAACAGTCCCAGCCTCCAAGGACTCAGTCATTCCAGCCCGACTTCAGAACGCAACAACAGTCCCAACCTCCGAGGGCTCAGTCATTCCAGCCCGACTTCAGAACGCAACAACAGTCCCAACCTCCGAGGACTCAGTCATTCCAGCCCGACTTCAGAACACAGCAACAGTCCCAGCCTCCGAGGACTCAGTCATTCCAGCCCGACTTCAGAACGCAACAACAACGGCAGCCAACTTCTGTGACACGACCACAAAGACAGCCACAGACTCAGCCAACAAGCTTTAGGCCATTTACCCCCAACTTCAGTTCACAGCAGCGCCAACCTCCTCCGCCCGCTCAGAATTTCTCTCCAAATCAGCCTGATTTCTCAGCCCAGCGAGGTCGAACTGGAGGGAATGAATTTGGCTTCCGGTCAAGCCCGCGTTCTCCTTCTAGGGCGCGTTCTCCTTCAAGACCAGCAAATCGTCCACCTCAGATTGCTTCTCGAAATGATGCACCTAGACAAGAACCATTTCCCTCAGCAACATTTGCCGGTCAACAATTTGCAAGGCCTTTCCCAGCATTTGAAGACTTTTCCCAGCCCCAGAGCCAATCTAGAAAGAAGCGTCAGATTGCACAGGAGGAAGGGGTATCACAAAAGCTTACTGAAATACTAAGCACCCCCTACAAGGGTAGTATTCCTAATTCCTTAAGCTCCCTTTATGATAGGAATGATAGATTTCAAAGGAAAGCTCAGGTAAATGCTGCACCTCCAAGCATTCAAGCAATTGAAACTACAGTCACTGAAAATCAAGAGGCTACATCATCAGCAAATCCCTTTGAAATTCCTTTTGCAATACCAAATTTCTTTGAAAAGTTTGGAATTCAGAAGAGAAGTGCAGATGTAGCAGCAAGGAGGCAGGGCATTGCTGATGCACTTGATGATATTATTCAGGCCCCTTATCAAGGAAGCGTGCCTTCATCGATTGAGAGTTTGTTTAATCTGAACAAAAATCGATTTGTGAGGAAAACAAAACCTTCGACCAACATAAATCTTATATCTCAGCCAGGTCCTCAAGGCCAGAGTGCAACACAGCTTACTCCATTGGCCTCAGACGACCCATCAGTTGCAGCAGGGAGACTTGTGCCCAATTCACAAGACCCTTCTGGATATAGCGTCAATTTGGGTTCCAGCCACATATTTTACAGAACAAATCATGGCAGGCAAAGACGTTCTGCAGTTCGCAGGCAATCTAAACCTCATTATGTGGTCAGAAGGTTCCCACTTAGGAGAATCCAGTCTAACCATTTAAGGTCTCACATTAAAGGAGTAAATTCTCCCGTCAAGGACCCAGAGCATGACTCTAAAAGAAACCTTAATAAACCCCCTGGAGGAAAATCAGAGGAATATCAAAGACATAATACTCTTGATATTGCTTCAGTAGATGTCATTAAACCTCTTGATTTCATGTCAAATTTCAACACTCCTTTTGAAATTGAAATTGACATTGAAGATCCGCACAACTTAGAAGCTATCTCAACATCCGAGGAACTTGGAGTGCGACCCAGTCAGAGGCAACGACAAACTGTACAAAACCGGCCTGCCGTTCCCTTCCATGGACGACCTCGACCCCAACCATTCACAGCTCCAGGTTTACGTCCTGGCCCATCACCGCCAGCCTACATTTTACCAGCTTCCTCTACAGTTCGTGCCCCAAGGCATTTAATCATGGAGAACAGACGCCTGCCAAAGGCTACACGACAGCTAGACATTCCAATCCACCGCAGGTCTATGGATGTTGCAGAGAGCGGACATTCCATACACAAAGTTTCTCCCGGTAAGGCAAGGACAGAGAGACCCGACTTACGCTCCTCATGTAGTGACTCTAACTAACATCAGAGCAGTCAGACTTGAAGAAAGGTTAATTTACCAAAAGATTCTTTTAGACTGAACAAGACGAAATAACTGTTGTGTTCACCTTCAGTTCTAAAATCTGCGACTCAGTGACATTATACCTAACCAACCACTTGTCCAGTGACAGCCACTCAAACCAAAATGACTACAAACTAAAATTTTATGGCCACTAACCATTATATGTGCAACTGACAGTAATATAATCTGCATGCTGCATGCAACATGATGTCCATCGATTGTTAATGTGACATGACGTATGAGCATATAACATAATTTGATAGCTTTTAGATTATCAAGCTTAACTGGAATGCCTCCATTGCAGATCAAAGTTTCATGAAATTTTTTAAAGCCTGTGAAATTGACATACCACATTCAAAAATTCATTCCAGCTGGGTTTTGAAAATGAATAAACTAATAAACGTCTTACTGATGTGGGTCATCAGACACTAATTAGTGTGATCAGTTTTTAATATATTTTGCATTTTGTTTAAAACAAAACTAATCTTGGAGCCCCCACATTTGACTGATATATGAGTGCAAAAATATGCTGTATAGATAGTGCAAAGGGTTGCCGTGTCATGGAATCCTACTTCACTAGTTTGCAAAGAATGTGAATAAATCCTCCTTCAATAAGGAATCGAATTATTGGTGTTGGTGATGTTAATGGATTTCTTTACTGAACAGACAACCCAGCAGCCAGGGAGGACAGCCAAGGCTTCATGGAAGGAGTACCCCATCGTTTCCCATCATTTTCAGAAGTCGGTGGGTTTGGCCCCATGCCTGCCAAGAAGGACAATGTAGGTAGGTACTGATTTATTCAATGAATATTTAATAAACCTCAATTTAAAAGCAATTTTCTTTTTTATTTAATCTAAATATCTTTATCTGATCTCTCACATGTGTGTTGTTAATGGCCACTTTGGCTTGTTGGCAAGGTACTATTTTAAGAAGCATGAAAAACACAAGTCACAATTTCGTAACTTCTGGTCTATTTCTGGTGCAGCCATGAGCTTTTTCTTATTACCTTCACCAAAAGAGTTCTATTGTTGTCACTAATTGGGAAGATAAAGCTCATTGTCCATTGTGTCTGGGATCAAAAGAGCATATGTAGGAGGAAGAAGAAGAAGAAGAAGAAGAAGAAGAAGAACGACAGACAATGTTATTGTTTACATTGCTGTCGCCAGAAAAGGTTAACACGTTAGCTTCATTGTTGGGAATGTTTTTAGCGACGCTTCGTCTCCTTGTCATACGGGTTCCTTCATTGACCAGAATAAGCAAATTCAAAGAAAACATAAACCACCTAATTGTATTTATGAATTTCCAGGTACTGACAGCTTCATGGTAGAATTTAAACCACCAGTTGAGGTAGAAATCCCAGACATCCAGGATAACCAACCCCAATTCAATCTTCCCCAATTCACACAGCAGGTGAGTAACGTTACACAGACACTAATTGCTGCAGTTGGAAAAGATTTTGGGTTTATCTTGGCTAATTGCATCTGATTCAAAAACGTCAAGAATCCCTCTCGCTTGACTCTTCTCAATTCTGTCTTAATGGTTCTGAGCCATTTCAACTCTGCTGTGACCTGTCTGTATCGAGATGCATTTACACTCCTCAGAGGAATTAGATACCATTGCACAAACATTTTTACTTCTTCTTGGAAGAGAAAACTGACCATCATATTATTTGCTACTGCAGTTCCCACAAAGTTTATAATCCTCGTCATGAGTACTCACAATCTACACATCTGGAGGCTATGCCTTGAGTGGAAGAACACCAAGACTGCCCCAGGATCCAGGGAGACAGCATAATTTTCTGATTTGGAGTAAATCAACTTCCCTGAACGGTGTTCACTCCATCGAGACTGAGCGATTCAAGCTCTTATATTTTTCCCTAAACATCAACTCTGGTAATAACCGCACAGTTCCATTATTGGTCTTTAGTTAAGGAAGTGAGAGGGTGCAAGATGCTCGCCTAAGATATCTGTCTGACTTATCTGTCCTCTTACATATTCAGTGAGCCTCGGGAAGTGACTATAACACGTATAGCCAGACTTGCGAATGTTAGCCAGTGTAGTCGTCCTAGTGGCTGGTTGTGGAGATCGCGGAAGTTAGGAGCTTGGGAATTGATGGAGAAAGGGTGGGTATGTCATCCAAATCAAGGACGCCTTCAATGAATCCCTAGGACAAAATTGTAATTCATGAATACTCAATATGTGTGCTTAACCAATTTATTTAATTAGTTAATTAAGACATAAAAGAGGGCACGTTTTAATGTATTAGGACATAAACGAGGGCACGTTTTATTGTCTTTTAAGGTCTGAAACGGAAGCCACAAGTCTGAGCATTTGTTCGTAGGCTATATTTCGGAGACATTAAAGCTGTGAAGACGATGTTCAGTAGTTACAGGTTTAGATGTAAACTTTTTTTTATATTGTTTACTATTGTTTTCAATGGTTCACTAGATCAAAATCTACTTTGTGACATTCCCAGTGCGGTATTAATTTTTTCTTCTGAATCTGCATTTTACTTGATGTCAAGGAACAGGGATGTGCTCATATGTGTTTGAGTTGAATTTAACCAGTGAGCAGTATGGGTGGTAACCTTATAAGTTTGGGCACGAGATAGTCTCAGGTTTCAGAAGGTAAAGTTTTATTCAAATGCCAGACTCGCACTCTTATACCAGAGATTCCCTACTGAAGAGTACCACTGAGCGAAAGATTCTTGTTTTCTAATTGTTCTGCACATTCCATGCAGTAGATTATGCATTATCCTCTGTAATGTGCCTAACCCTGATAATAGACCAGATTCATTTGTTCGGTAGGACTCTTTGATGGAGAATGTCTGGTAGATGCTTAAGCCTTTGCTGGTTCAGCTGGGGACTTCAACTCTGTTAAAATACGGATCTGTAACTCAAACGGGTTTCTTTCGAAGCACCTAGAAACTACTCATGAGTATGTTCACCGATATTTGCTAATAAATCATTCACGTGTTTATTCCCAGCATCTACTATATAAGGGTGACTTGATCATCACTTGACATTTCAAAGTCCTTTGCTAGTTTCTGGAAACGTCTTGTTAACCGGACTCACGGGTCCTAGTGAATTATGCTGCAAGTCGAGAAGACTTTTTGGTTTCCATCTTCTCTGACAGAACTGGATCTTTTTATCTGCCTTTACTCCTTGCCTAATGGCAGCTTCAGGGTTGTATTATATCCACAGCTTTCTTCTTCTTCTTCTTCTTCTTCTTCTTCTTCTTCTTCATAGCATTAATCTCGACAATGAAACTTTATTCTGTGCCTGTGCCTCTTTCGAAGTTTTTGGGAACTTCAAGAAGGTGAATATTTACTAAGTAGAAATAAACTCCTGCCAACACAAAGGAGTACTCTTAGATGGTATGAAAGCGTTCACAGCTTTTCTTGAAAGCTCATTCATATTGATTCTGATTGCATACGTATGTTTTCATCATTATGCACCAGCAATTTTCCAGGCAGTAAAGTTAAAGTTCCAGGAAATTCAGTCAAGCATCCACTGAAAATTATCAATAAACTGGCCATAACATTTAAGAATGAATTTAGGTGAGCATCCATCCCCTCTCTCTTGGAGAAAGCCTCGTTTTCATTTCGAATTTCTTACTTTCTATAACTTTCTTTTAGAACTGAGGTTTTCTAACTAGACTTTGCATGTGGAAACTTGGAATGTAAGTATGGGAAATTATTCAGTGCCTGTGAACTTCCTTGTTCCATATCTAGTGGCTTGAAATCTATCTTAGGGTCAGCACCACCTTTGTCTAAACCAAGTTCTCAATTGCGGAGGGTGGGAGGGGGGCGGAATTCTCCCCTTCAGAGTTTCAGGGGTGGGGGAATTGTGATCACAGATTGGCAGGCTAAAGACTGGCTCTAGGACCACACAAAAGGCAGTGAGCATCTGTTCGCATTACTGAGAAGTCGGGTTGGGCTCTCTCTCTCTCTCTCTCTCTCTCTCTCTCTCTCTCTCTCTCTCTCTCTCTCTCCGGTAGCGTGTGTGTTTGTCTTAGTATTTTGTTGCATATTGTTTGGGATGCACCTTTGGAGTCAAACAATTTTGGAAAGGGGGTGGGGGGTGTTGCGTGGAATGACATTCTGACACATGGTGAAAGAGTGCATGGGACAAGAAAGGATGAGAACCACTGGCTAGAGACTTGTCTTAGAATGCCCTCATGTTAGTTCTGTAAAGCCCCCTGCCTCGAATGACAACAACTCTCGAAGTTTATATTCTATTTATCTGGTCAAGTTCAAGTTGAAATTGTTATTTAACGTTTTAGCCATAATCATCTGAAAATTGAGGTCTAGTAACCTTAGGATTTAGCTGTGATAACTCTGCAAGGTCAGTCATATCGATACTGTTAACCCTCGGATTTAGTTCCTGTAATCTGTGATTTTGGCAACAGTAATCTAAACATGTTATTCTGAAAATTCATAGAATAAGTGACGAACAATCTTGGAAATAACCTGTAATAGTCATCTTGGAAAGTAATTTTGACAGCCCTGGAATTTATCTCCGATAGCCACTGGATTTTGCCACAACAACGACAGGATACATGACCCAAATAGTTCTGGAAACTGGCGCGATTACTCTTAAGAGTTAGTTCTAATGACCTCTAGATTACTTAGAAGGGTAAAATCTAGATGAAAGTGGTACCAGAGCAGGATTTCACAGGTTTCTGTAAAATAAGAGACATCCTATCCCAACGAGTGACGAGAAAGTTAGAGAGATTGAACAGCTTAATGAGGAGCATGTAGTAAACACAGCCATGC
Source organism: Macrobrachium nipponense (assembly GCF_015104395.2). Classification (NCBI taxonomy): domain Eukaryota; kingdom Metazoa; phylum Arthropoda; class Malacostraca; order Decapoda; family Palaemonidae; genus Macrobrachium; species Macrobrachium nipponense. The sequence continues at coordinate 13,400,148 of NC_061110.1, read as the reverse complement.
AGTAGAGGGTCGAAGGGACTCTGCCTACAGTGTGCCAAGTATTGTCAAAGGGAGAGGGGGGATCTTAACTATATATTGATCCCTAAGGTATGTATATGCCTATAGTAGATTCACATCAACCATGCCTTTGATGTCTAGGCCAGTCCCTTACGACGCTCCTGATTGGCTGTTGATAAGCCAATCACAGGACTGGAAACTCTCAGTGTCTCTAGAGTTCACATAGGCAGGATGTATATTCCACCTCTCTTTTCCAAAGTATCCCTCAGGAGAGGTGGAACATACATCCTGCCTATGTGAACTCCCTCGAGAGACAGAGTTTCCAGCCCTGTGACTGGCTTATCAACAGTCAATCAGGAGCGTCGCAAGGGACTGGGCTAGACATCAGATGCACGGTTGATGTGAATCTACTGTAGTAGGTAGGCCTCCTTGGTGCGCAGGATTCTGCTTCTTTTGAACAGACTGGTGGTGACCTTTAGTATAATAATGCTTCTCCTTCACTTCCCTGTATTGTTTTTCCCTTCTTTTTCCACTTTTCGTAAGATAAGAAATGCTGTGTATTTTTTCCCATGATTACTTTCCCTGTTACGTTGCTCTGTAATGGCTTGTTCTCAATTCTTATAGACGTTTTATATCTCACTTTGTCATTTTGTTTTATTCTTGTCAAAACTGCTTGTCCTTCCCTGTCTTAGTTGACGTTTTCATTCTTCTAATTTTTTATTTATTCCAACCAAACTTGTCCTTTCCTTAATCAACTACTGATTTTTTCGTAACTTTTCTTATTTTCATCTTTACTGAAGCCATGTTTTGAAGTTTCCATTCTTCTTGTGTCTTTCTTTTCCATTTCATCAAAGCAGGCTTACTCTGCTCAGACCTCTCTCTCTCTCTCTCTCCCTCTCTATCTATCTCTCTCTCTCTCTCTCTCTCTCTCTGTCTGGGCATCGTGCGCACGACTGACTTGTTTTGTTTGGTTTTTACAGCAGTTGCAATAAGACGTGACAACAACACATCACCTCAGACCACAGGTGAGTGAACGTTGGCGTGGGAGATGTGTACAGTTTCCTGTCTGGGTTTTCTTTTCATGTTTTCTCGTTTATTCCCTCACCCCCCACCCCCTGGGCTTTACCCACAACCCCTGGATTCGGGTCGGTTTGGTCTTTTCCTTCTCCTTGTCCTGGACTCACGAGTACTCCATGTGTTGTTTCTGAAAGGTTGCTTTTCTGACAGTCTCTCTGTAGACCTATGTGCTGGGGGCTAGGGGTGTGGTGCCAGGTTCGTATTTTCCTAATTTCCTCCCTATTAACCTTGCATTCATTTTTTGCCTTCTGGGCCTTGGGTCAGTTTCGTCTCTTCCTCATACTCGTTCTGTATACTCACGAATTATTTGACCTGATGTGCTCAAAACGCCTGGAGATTTGTTAAATTAATGGCTACCTGCTCATTGCTTCCTCAGTGGAGGATAACTGTACATATGGTATACCCTGTTAGTAAGGACATTGCTTTGTTGTGTCTAAAATCTTTTGAGTGTTTAAATCAAAATAATGCCTTAATTAGTGAAAAAGTTCTGTCTGATGTACGCTTTTCATTTTAAATAATGACCTTCATTGTAAAATAAACATCTGTGTAGGATTGCTGAAAGTGGTGTTTTCAGCGGGTTTATATAAATGTGAATATTTAGAAATGAGTCATAGAAAGGGCGCCTCTCTGATTTTGATCTCAAGAGCGAGACAGAGAGGAAAAGTAAATTGCTGGCATTCAAAGTGTCCACTAACAAATCAGGCGTAAGCTTCTATTATTATTATTATATTATTAAATCTAATGGTTACATGCCTGGGTGATGAAACCGTATGACGCAGGATTTCGCATATGATTTTTCTTTTTATCTGTCAATGTTAACAGGAGTGCTTCTGCTCTTTATGCCAATTTGAAAAGGTATTTAACTGGTCCTTGTGAATCATTTCCTTTTTCAAGCAATGTTTGGTTTCAAACCAAAGTATTTTAGGTCCACTGGGGCTGACAGTCCTATGTCTGCCGTAAATCTGTCATACCTTTATTTATTGATTGGTTAGCAAATTCTTGCAACGTCACTTTCAGAATTTTATGCCTATAGTACTTGCCTTAAATCGTATTCTGTTGAGGTATTTGAACTTCTTACAAAACAGGCTTTGCTTCCTTTGTTTTATTTTTTTCAAATGCACCGGTGACTTCTTAAGCCATAATATTTGTTATTCTGAACCTTCTCCTATCAGTAGCTGAAGCTTCGAAATTGCTGTTATTTTTTTTTCTGACTGCTACACATGTGACTAACAGCTAATGCACCTAATTTCCAAGTCCAGTCTTCAAGAAGGAGGTCTAATAGCTATGTTTTTGCTCCCTGTGTCAGTGCCTCAGAGATTCTTGAAAAATCTAGACCCCATTCTGTATTCAGACACCACCACTTCTTGCAGTACCACCTTATTAATCTTGCACTCTGTTACGATAGACTTTTAACCGAAAAAACCAATAAAATCCATATAATTATAAGATAAGCAAAACTGTATTGATATGTAACAATAACAGATTACCAGATCCCCATTGCCGGCTCTCTCGTCTTGTAAAAGACCTTTGATTGTTTATTTGTTTCTTCATTATTGTCTTTTTCAATATGCTTTTACCGTCATAACTCAACAATAACCTACTACATAACGTGATTGTGGTTTAGTTTTAATTGTACCTGTGAGTAAATATATCTGACACAACTGTTCTCTCTCTTTTCAGAAACAAGAGATTTCGGCCCCACACCCCAACAGCAGAAATGGCCAGAAACTGGAGAGAACCAAGAGGGCCAATGAATTCGACGCAGCAGATGACATCTCATTAGCTCCCCAGAAGAGGATCAAAAGAGTTGACCCCATCCCCCCAACCAACTCCCCAGCAGAATCGAGAAACCTCCACGACAACCAAGCAGCTTATTCAGACATTCCCTTCGATTTCCAGCCATTTCCAGATTTCCAGTATCCAGTTTTCCAGTATGAGAAAATCAGGCCCACCATAACCCCGAGCAGGGAATATAATGTTTCACCATATCCCGCCAGAGGAATCAATAGGAAAGTTGAGGTTCGCACATCCGACGACGATTTCATCGTCCCAGAGAGCCAGAGATTCTACCCAAATTTTAACCCCCGATTCACCCCAAGTCACCAGGGTCCATCCACCCAGTCGTTCTATCCGTCCACCCTCCCTACACCAAGAGGACCTGCCCCCAGAACTGCGAGGTTTAATGGCCATGGGCCTGGCTTCAGAGAAAGTTCGGGGTTCAGAAACAACGCAGGCTTTAGAGATTTCCACGACACGTTCTATGGACCAGGAACGCGGGAGGCTGTCAACAGGCCAGAGTTCGTTTTCCCCAGCAGCAAGAGACCTTTGCATCCTGAAAATGAACCACTAGACAATACCTTGCTTGGATCAGGGAACTTCGAAGTTTTGAAAGGTGGCACATTTTACGATGAAGATGACCCACACATATATGACGGTTACGACCACGACCAACTCTTGCACGGAGATTACTATGGGTCGCATTCCCCGTCCAACAGGCCTCACACAAACAACCACGTCGATGATTTCTTTTCCAACTTCAGGGACTTCTCCGAATTTGCAGCCAGGAGGTCTGATGAAGGAGAAGGAGTGGATGATCACTCATTCTTTGGTTCTGAGCAAATCAGTCATGTGGTCAATATCTCTCAGCCATATTCGCCTGTTGTGTTTGCTAATGAAACCTTCCCGAGTGATGAGGGTTTGGCGCAGGACGGCGCCGATAAAAAGGAACTGTCCAAAACGCCAGACCCCTCACAGGCCAAAGAGGTACCCAAAGCGCCAAGCAAAGAAAACACAAAACAAAAGCAACTCAAGCTACACAGGCAGCCAAAGAACATTCAAGAAGTAATGGAAGACTTAGAAGCTTCCGAATCAAGTGATAACGCTGTAGTATCGTCTTCATCCACGGACGAAAAAGATCCTATGATGGCTATGTTCTAGCATGTAGTACCTAGAAAACTCTATCAACTAGACCCACCTCAATTTTATTTAAATATATATCACTTTAAGGAAGTCGTTGTCATTAAGAAAAATGTGTACTAGTCTTTATAATATCTGTTATTTACAAATGAGTGTTAATACTAAGGCTCCTGGGACGAATAAAGGAAAGATGTGCACATCAGATGCAAATAAGTGATCAGTGTGAATGCATATAGGCCTAACGCATGTTTTCCTTACGTATGCAACTGAAAGAGTTCTTCTGCCTCAGTCAGGCGCCTTCCCGTTGAGAGGTGCTGCTCGTAGTTGAATGGAACTGGATTCTGGAATGTGAGTCCTGATCTCTTCTTGTTTCGTGTGGTCAGTCGTTGTCTTATTGAAGTGTGTGTGTGTTTTGACAATAACTATAAAACGTTGTTATGTATTAGTAGTAGTGTTTATCAGTGGTTTGCTCCTAGAATTATATTGTTGGAACTTGTAGTTTAGGTGATTTTTTTGTATCCTGCCGGATTCTCGTCATTCACCAAGCTATATTTTTTTGTTGTCCTTGTTTGTTAACTCCTTCTTTCTCAAGCTGGCCTTGAGAAATTCTACCTCTCAGTGAGAAAAGAAGTTTCCGAATTACAACAGAATTTAATAGGTTTTGCGTTTCTTGGACTGATTTTGAACTGTCTCTGATAATCAAGTTATACAGACAGAATTTCTTCCCTCATTGCAGAGTTACTATAATACTTTATTGCCAAATGATATATTCTCACCATTTCGACTTTTATGAATGTCATAATTGTCCACTGCACTGTATAAATATCTACTGCAATAAAATGATCAAAATCCTAATCTTGCGTTTTATTTTGTAGTTTCCTTATATTATTGCCGTTGAACATCATTCTGCTTTATACTAAATATTCTGAGGGTTCTCGGTCAATAGCTCTGCCACGAACGCACGTTTGAATATTGAACGAAAACACACTTTAATAAATATACAATACGAACTGTAATACACATTCCTAATGCTGGGACCTCAATCATTCAAGTCGAGATAAAGGAAGCAAATCAAATCAATATACAAAACCAACGCTTGCACGGAAAATAAAAGGTAGCATTCTCAATGAAAAGAAATAGACGTTAAAAAAAAAGAAAACTTTAAGAACAAAGGCCCATCCACAGTAAATATGCTGGAGCTAAATTGCAATTATAAAAGGGAAAAGTGAAGACATGAGACGTGAGCTCAGAATCGCTTGGGGAAGAAGAGGAAGCTGAACTAAATGGCAGAGCTTATGTATATATTTAATATTTCGGGGTTATTGTTGCAGAAAAGGGTAATGCACAAGAATTAGAATAAACATTTTGAAGTAATATGAAATAAAGTAAAACTAAAGATGATTAGAACTGTAATAAACAAAGAAATAAAGCTCTACAACTCACGGGAATATGTATACTATGCCCGCAACTGCGTTTGTGGAGCAAGGAACTACAATTCTTATCTATTAAAATAAATTTGGGGATTTTCCTTTATTTACCTTTTTGTCTATAAGAAAAACAATACTACCTACAGGCGGGCAAATGCAACTTAGGGGAAAAATGGCCATTTTTCTAAGGCAAGTTTCATTTTTATTGAATTTTACAGGATAACTAATTAAAAGATACAATTCTAAACGAATTAGCCGAAACATCAAGACATATATATATATATATATATATATATATATATATTATATATATATATATATATACATATATATTATATAATATATAATATATATATATATATCTATATATAGATATATAGATATATATATCAACTACTCAACCATAAAAATTTTCAAAAAATATAGGCAAGTTTTAAGATTTTAAATGTATATCATATGGATACAAAGAAAAGATGAACTGAAATTTGATTATATTACATTTTGTCCTACATAAAAGTGAAAAAAGATGTAAAGGCGTACAATTTTATTAGAACATAACTCGCGTTCGTAAACTGAAATGCAATATGAAAACAAAGTAGAAAACACTTAACATCCCTATTCCTATTTAAGGCGAAAATGACACTAGCCATGAATTAGCGCGATTCGACGCGACGCGTTTGGTGTGAACACAACCTTAGTAAGACGTTGCATATATGTTTAATGTAATATGCAGGCAGCTTTCTGAACGTCGGAAATATATGAGACTCCTTGTAACACATTAAAAATGGGATGTAAATAAGCAATTCACATTTCACAATTATCTTATTATTTGAGAACATAGAAATAATAAGAATTGTTTTGAATGAATGCGGTTCAGCGACCATTAATCACCTGGAATTTAAATTCATTCCCAATTCAGTAACAGAACAAAAGTAAACACAGCTTTGATTAACCACAAAGTCATTTTCCAGGGAATCCATGTTATGTGACTGGAAATTCTTTGTACAATTCTGTGACGGACGGTCAATTTGAATCACAGTAGTTTTAAAGAATGTTGTATTCCAATAAAATACGCAGCACTCTTACAGTACTGTGTAACCACACTATATCATCAAATTGTTTTAAAACTGAAAATTTCATAGAGATGATGAAAATTTGAATTCCATTTTCAAGTGTTCAGTCATTGACTAACTAATTATATAGTATACTACCGGGTGTTTCGAATTAGAGGCGCCCCCCCCCCCCCCCCCCCCCCACCACCACCACTCCACAGAACAAACGGAAAGTTTTTATGAAGTTTTCTGCTATAGGCTATCTCCAAGTACATTATCTTAAGTTTCTATTAAGTCATTTTTCATTTTTCATTTCTTGTATTTTCAGACTGAGTGACAGAGTTAGATACAGCCATGGCTAATGACTTGGAGGAAATCAGATGGATTGACCGAATCCGGGCTACAACCTTCAGAGAGGCCAGGGATGCTGGCGCATCCTTCATTTCACGTTTCTGGATAGCTAAATACTAGGAAAATCGACTAGTAGAGTTATGGTAGATGAAGGCGAAGGAGAGGTAGAGAGAGAGGTAGAAACTGAATGCAAAATAGGATGTTTGAAAAGTGGGACCCATAAAACCAGCGCCTTCGACACAACAAAATGTGATGAGGCAAGTTGTAAGTGTTGAACCTTGATCCATCAAGTGGGTGGTTACGATGGATCCTGGGTCCTGAATCAAATATTGGTGGAAATACAATAAAAGCTCAACTTATCACTACATAAAGAAAAAATAATTTTAGGTCTATTTTATGATGTAAACAGATATTACTATAGTAAATTCACATCACTGGTGCATCTGATGTCTAGGCCAGTCCTTTACGATGCTCCTGATTGGCTGTTGATAAGCCAATCACGGGACTGGAAACTCTCAGTCTCTCTCAAGAATTCAACATAGGCAGGATGTATGTTCCACCTCTCATGAGGGATACGTCTTTCAAAAGCATCCCTCAGGAGAAGTGGAACATACATCCTGCCTACGTGAACGTTCCAGCCCTGTCATTGGCTTACCAACAGCCAATCAGGAGCGTCATAAGGGACTGGCCTATATATCAAATGCACGGCTGATAGATTGAATAATGTGCACTACTAATTTTATTCCACATAAATGTCATAGATGACATGATAATGGATTAGCGTTCTGGGAAGATAGAATACTTAGTCCGCATAATAATGATTGCCACTTTATCTTTACAAGTTTTGCAGAGATGCAGGTATATATATTATTAGAAGTTTCACTGCCTATGAAACGTGAGCTCCAAAGATATATTTTTGAAACTCTGGAAATTACCTTTGTACAAATCAATTAATTAAAAGCGAGAATTCTGGCACTGAAAATCCTTCGTTGAAAACACTGAGTATCGCACTTGTTTAGCGTACTACCTACTAGCGATGAAAACTGTTTGCCCATAGGAGATTGTGGAGGTAATTGATCACTTGTTTACTGCACCTATTCGTAGGATATGATGATCATGAACTTCGCACATAGGGATTTGAAACGATTTATATCTATTTCATTATACGTAAGGTACATTACCAATATATATATATATATATATATATATATATATATATATATATATATATATATATATATATATATATATATATATATATATATATATATGCAGAAGCCAGGTACTATGTCGTACCTCTAAGTAAATGGGGATACAATCCACAATGAAGTAAATTTCTCTTGTAGTTTAAAATATCAAATATCTTGTAAAGGATTAAGCTTTCGACCATCAACAGTTGATGGTCGAAAGCTTTAATCCTTTACAAGATATTTATATTTTAAACTACAAGAGAAATTTACTTCATTGTGGATTGTATCCCCATATATATATATATTGTTACGAAATGCCAAGTATCTGGTTACTACACTTACCATTCATTTATTGTTACCTCACAAAAGCCAGGCACCTGAACCCTCATCACAGGTAATAAACGACTGAATACTCTAAAGGCAACAGTGATCCTTAACAACTTACCAGTATTGCAGAAAATCAGACTAAGTTCATCAAAAAAGTGTGGTAATTTGTACGTAATTAAATTAATCAAAGGCATCACTCCATCAACAACTTTAAAAAGTTTAAGTATTTCCCTGATTTCAGAAGTCTAAGTACTTCCCTGGTTCTAAGTCACTTCAAGTAAATTGAAGAAAAACAGATTAATCACCGCTCTATGTTTCTACCTAACATAATCATAATCATAATTAAATGGCAAAATATCTGGTGTAAAAATAAAGAAAAACACTTATAAGAATTTTAAATACAAAAAATTTTTTTTATTATTAAAACTCAAAGTTACAAGTGAAATTCACAATATCAGGGAAAATTACTGTTACTTGAAAACAAAATAAAGTTTAATTAATTCTTGAATCAATTAAGTAAAATTAAATCAAAATTAATTTATCACAAAATTCAAGAAAATTAATTCAAAAGTCTTAGGCAATAATTGAAAATTATAAATTAATTCACAAGTGCTAAACAAAATAAAACTTGAAAAGAATTCTAAGTAAATGAAATTAAATTCACAAGTGTTAAATTTAATTAAATGTGCAATGATAAGCAATGAAAAATAACTAAGTCAATTCAATTGTGAATGCAAATGAAAATATAAAATAAAAAGGCACACTTCAATAAGAAAATGAACAAGTGCACAAAAAATGAAACAAACACAAAACACAAAAATTTGCAACGTGTAAAAGTGTAAATCTTTTCACTCAAAACATTGTAACCATCAGTTTTTACCAAACCTTCGTAACCATCTGTTATTAGTTATTAGTAAACCACTGTTCCTATCTGTTATTAGTTATTAGTTGCAACTAATAAAAATATAACACACTTTACCCTTTTGGTATACCAACTTCTTTCTTTGCTGCAGTCTTGTTTTACACTTTCTCAAAAACCAGACGCTGTTACAACAACAATGTTTGTTCAGATTCCACAAAAAACACTATTTAACACAAAATAAACTCTAAGAAATATCAAATATGAAATTCTCAAGTTACGAGTCACCAATTTACGTAACGTTAATATAATCCCAAGGATGTCGAGGGAGAGAGAGAGAGAGAGAGAGAGAGAGAGAGAGAGAGATATCTGAATGCCTCGAGTATCTGAGATCTAATGAAATCTTCTCCCTTGCGGAAACTGGACTGGGAAGATGACACAAAACGTTTTTGGCACAATTCTTTCTAGAAGCTTCAAAATCTTACGCAATTTACATACAAATGTGTAATCTGCACGTGGCACTCGGCAAAGGACATACGCGTATGAGGACCAGTCTGTTCAACAAACACATACTCGACTCGATCGACCGAACAGCAGAAGCCCCTTATCTTACTTGATGACAGATTCTCAAAACACAAATGAAGTCTCGAGCTCGCTTATCAAATGTGTTGACAGATTAGGAAAGCAAACGGAGATCTCGCAGTTCCTCTAATCTCACAGTGGTGACATAATAGGGAAGCAATCGTAGTTTCGAACGGACAAAGAAAATCTCTCTCTTTCTACATTCTACGTTATATATACATTCTTTTACATTATGTTATGCAAAATCTGAACACACATTTAAAACATCCTATCTCTAAGCTATCTAGGAATCTGAAAAAAAATGTTGGCACCAATTCTTCATAACATTTCAAAGAGGGGAAATATGCATTTTGAAGTAGCACTATATAATATATATATATATATCTATATATATATATTATATTATAATATAGATATATATATAGTATCTATACAAATATACATATTATATAATATAATTACAATATATACACAACAAATATACATGTAGTTATATAATTACATTATAATATACATATCAGTAATATACATAGTATTATATTTATATATGTATATAATAACAGAGACGACATTGTCTCGTTATTCATTTTGGTAGCGAATGGCCATAGGGGCAGGGAACCGGTATTGGCAACACATTTTCTCTCTCTCTTCTGATAGACAACAGCTCTCTCTCTCTCTCTCTCTCTCATTCTACCTCCCCTCCATCTCATTAGGTCATCAAATCAGAGTCGTGCTACAAAAATAAGCATTTATTTAAAAGCAAAGTATTAATTGAATAACTCAGATTCTTAACAGAATTATTAGATGGAATGTTAGTTCAAAGTCCAAATAACTCAGATAACCCTCGGTAATTAACAGTCTACACAGTAATTAGTCAACACCATTTCTCCAAAGAATAATCCCACTCTTCTCCAGAAAATAGTTCCCTCTACTAGAATCGCCTGTTAAAAGAACAGGAGAACAAACTGATAAGCATACACAATTCTAAATACAAAGTCAAAAGATTAAATGAAATAGAACATCTTTACAAAATATCAAAAATACAGTCAAGCCACACTTTCGGCTAAAAACAGATATAGATATAAATTTACACTCACCCATTTTCCGCCAGTTTCACTTCACTAAACAAAAGTACTGTTCAGAGAGGCCATCTTGGCGCTGCCTTCTCTCCCCGTAACAGTCTCTCTATGGTTTAGTTACATTGCCAATAAGTAGGAAAGAGGCTCACACGTACACACAAACTCACACCTATCGTTCACGCCCAGAAACCACTCATATCCAGTTTCAAAGGCACCTTTGACATACACACATAACGACAGACGAGCGTTGACCTGCTTAGGTAAGGATTTTAATATCACACCACCCAAAAGGACCTATCAGCATTCCAAAGCTGAGATGTTCTCTGTCTCCATGGGAAGCTAAAAACGATGATTCCCAATTTCTGAGGAATGTCAAAGCACGTGGCATACAACGATGTCTCATACATATCATATCATATTATATTATTTAAAATATCACAGCGAATCCCCCTTTTTATGTTACATATATATACATATATATGTATATGTATATATCATATTTAAATACATTATATTTACATATTTATTTATATACATGCACTGTATATATACACAAATACATATACATATACGTATATATATATAATATATATATATATATATATATATATATATATATATATATATATATATATATATAAATATGAGAAGTATTATTTTTTCCTTTCTTATTTGTCCCAGATATATTTACAGATAAGTTCGTAATAAGGATAACAGCATTTATGTATCAGTATATAACTCATTAATTAATCATAATAGGAAATAATTTTATAATACATTAACAGATATGTGTAGTACATTAATCATATCACCGTCATATTCTGATAAGAGTCTTATCTTTTATAATATTGTATTTGAATGAGAAATTGTTTAGAAATTGTTTTTAAAAGTAAAGAAAAATATATTGCAATTTGTATATGATAAATTTACATGAATGCGCCATGAAGAAATTGCTACTGAAAATGCAGATGTGGAATCCGCATCGGCATACAAACTTAGATAGCTGCCCCGTAGACTTTTTATTCCGCATCGCACGACGAAAATTCCTCACTTCGGCAACGCTGTCAGGGTTGCCGAGAAGTCGCACATCACCGAGAAACTAGCTCCGCACCGGGAGGTGTAATGATAATTGCCAAGCAATGTTTATGTTTGCTACACTAAATTTACGAAATAGTCACCTGGCCTTATATTACATTAAACCGTATCTTTACCAGCATATGAGTTGGGTTTATTAATTAAACCATTTTGGAGTTAGATTTTTTTGAAACATTACGTAACTTTAATTATAGTAAAATTTAGAATCGAACGAGATACGCGGACAGTGTTCAGTTTTCAAGTTGATTTATTACATTCGATATATATATATATATATATATATATATATATATATATATAATTACTGTTTTATAGTTATGATTGTTATATGTGATTTGCTGCGTAAATTAGGCTACAAAGTGAACACGGGCAAGTAAATTTATTCATAAAGTTTTCAGCAAAAAGTGGGAAGTTACAAAAAAAAGTGCACTGAAATTTATTTCTTTACTAAAAACGGTTGCTTTTCATTCATTTCTTTGCGTTCCCCACAGAGTAAGTTGACAAGCTCCATAAATCCTTCGATATTCATAAGTAGTTTATTCTTTCTTTTCTTTTTTAAGCCACATTTGTCACTTTAGGTAATATGCTATGTTTAAATCAAAACGTTTGCTGAAGTAATAATGAATAAATTAAAACAATACCTAATATATTAAACCATAGGTCTAGGCTTAAAACCAAGGTCATAAGCATTGTAAACTGACAAAAACGATATGAAACATGTAGGTCTATATGCCACCTTTTATGATCCGGATATTTTGAAATGAGATATTTCCCCAAGAGAATGGACAGCATATTATGCATGATTTATGGTATACATGTGGCAATCCTAAGCCAATCTTGAATGCCCTATTCAGGGCTATGAGTTCAAAAACTTGGAAAAGAGCACATAATAATTGGTCCTTTTTTTAATATAAAGAAAATCCACGATTATAATACACCACTTCCTAGCATACTGATATCGAAACTTATTCGGTTATAATCAGTTGAATTACTTCAACTAGTGCAATTGCGTAATACATATTTGCAGTTGTTTTCTCAAAAAATAAATAAATAAATAAAAACTCATTAAACATGACTACGTTTACAATAATGTAAGTCAGTCTTCACCCTAAGATTAATTCACAAATTAACCAAATTTTACTAAACTATGAATGAATTGTAAGACATCACGTTTGGGTTACGTCATCTGCTGTTGTCAAAATCGGTTCTTAATTGACAATCGTATCTGATATTGGCGCGTGAACACTAGAGACTAGTGAAAATGGTCCATTGTTCAAAAATATTTGTATTTTCAAAAATATTATATAATTTCAATTATCTTTATTAGTGGAAAAAAAGTTTTAAAAGCATAAAATATATATGCGGACCTACAGCGCCGCATACGTGAGGAGTGCAGACTTCAGCTCTGCATTCAATGACTCCCCCTCGAATCTTCTCCGCACTTTTGATCGTTTCTCCGCGATTTGGCAACACTGGATAAGATTAACATTCCTGCATAAGATTAACGAAGAGAAGAGAGACCTTGAGAGAGAGAGAGAGAGCAGAGAGGAGAGATAGAGAGAGAGAAGAGAGAGGGCGGGTGGGGGGGGGGGATCTACAAAGAGATCTAATTAAAAAAAAACGACAAAAAAAAAAAAAAATCTAATAAAATACATAAATATTAATTAAAAATAGTTAGAAAAAAAAAAAAAAAAAGGAAAAAAAAAAAATTATGTCAAAAAAAATAATGAATCTATTGAATAGTAAATTATATGATTAAATAAAAAAAATAGAGAAAAAAAAAAAATATAAATAAAAAAAAAAAAAAAAAAAAAAAAAAAATTACAAATAAAAAATGAATTTATAATAAAAAAAAAATGAAAATATATGAAGAATAATAAATACAAAAAAATTATAATAAAAATAAAAAAATTAATACCCTGCGAGTGAGAGAGAGATTTCAGCAATTTATAACACCAAGAGACAAGCAGAGTTTAAAAAATGCTCAGAATATGTCCTGCTATATTTTGATAAATCGAAATATCTCTCGTGGAATATAGAAAATCAACGAAAAATCGAGAGAGATGAGAGGAGAGTATGTGAACTGGGTATGTCCAGATATTGTTCGAAATACGGAGAGAAGTCTAATGCAGGAATAGTCTTCTTGTTATTGTGGGCTGCCTATTCACTGATGGGTTCTTCCTGACTACTGTTGATGGAGTTGAACAGCCCAAGAAGAAGGAACTGAAGAAGAAAATTGCGGCTTGGTGAGACACCATCCGGTGCTAGAGAGAGCAGCAGGTGAACTTGGACAGGATAATTCTTCAGCTGCAACAGAGGCTCGACAATGAAGAGATTCAGAAGGCGGGCGGAAGGGAAGAACACACTCGTGTGATCCAGATCACTCAGGAGGTGTTGCAACAGCAGGCCTGGCAAGAAAGGGTCTACTCGCTTGAAGCTGACACGTTGTTCCTGAAGAAAGAGAACGACGAAGAAAAGAGGGAAAATCGGTAGCTGGAAGACAAGATCCTCAAGATCACGATGAAAATCAGCAGCTGATGGAAAAGACAAAGGAAATTGGGGAAGAGAAACGATGCCCTATGTGAGAGGATAAGGGAAGTGCGGTTGGCAGAGGCAAACAGCCAGGTTGAGAGGCAAGAGGAACTCGCACAACAGAAGGAGAAAGACCCGGGCTCATCCAGGAACAAAAGGACGCGACCGAAAAGCGCTAATCCGGCAGGCAAGACGTCGAGGTCAGGTTCGAGCGCCCACAGAAGGAAGTGGAAGACCTCAGGTAGGAAAAGTGTGGACTCCAGTGTGAAATTGAGGCTGCAAAACTCAAGAGGAAGGAGCTGACATGCCTTCTAGAGAAAGGAAATCGTGGCTGGAGAGGAAGACCGGTGTCCAGGGCGAACGGAACGAAAAGCTGGAAGATGAGGTTGGACAGCTGCGAGGAGCGAAGGAGAAATTGGTTTACAACCTGAAGAACCTGCAGGGGAAAAACAGACGCCTGGAGAAAGACAACTGGAAACTGAAGGAGCAGGTGTTCGTCTTAAAGGAATGGCATGATCTCCAAGGAATGGCGCGATCTATAAGGAATGGCGCTGGCCTCACAAAGACGGATGACATGTGAAAAATTTGAGGACAATGTTTGTTGTATGGAAAGTTTAATGTTTATTTGTAATAAATTTGCTTCGTTGATCCTTGAAGGAAGTTGAAGTTGAAGGGAAATAAATATGCTAAAATGTTTTCTTAATTAAGAGTTTTATTGATACCTGAAAGGGAAAGGAAGATGGAAGGATTGAAGAAAACGTGAGGAAAATGACAGGATTGGTGGAGTGCCAAGAGAAGAAGCATGGGATTCAGAGGGCCCCAGGAGAACGAAAGGATTCAGAAAAGCCCGAAGAGAACTGAAAGGATTCAGAGAAGCCTCAGGAGAATTGAAAGGATTCAGAGAAGCCCCAGGAGAACTGAAAAGATTCAGAGAAGCCTGAAGAGAACTGAAAGGATTAAGAGAAGCCCCAGGAGAACTGAAAGGATTCAGAGGAGCCCCAAAAGAACTGAAAGGATTAAAAGAAGCCCAGAAGAATTGAAAGGAGTCAGTGCCATATTCTGGTTCTAAGACTAAGCAAAGGTGTTGTCTATGATGGGACAGGCAGGCGAGGCCCGCCACGCGACCCGGGACGGGCATGGTGGGGCTTGCCATGCGTCCCGGGATGAGCAGGCGGGGCCCGCCACAAGTCACGGGATGGGTAGGCAGGGCCCGCCACGCGTCCCGGGACGGGCGGGCAGGACCCGCCATGCATCCCAGGACGGGGGGCAGAGACCACTACGCGTCCAGAGACGGGCGGGTGGGGCACGTCACGTGTCCTGGGACGGGCAGGCGGGGCATGCCACACATCCCGGGACAGGCGGGCGCCATGCGTCCCGGGACGGGCAGGCAGGACCCACCACGCATCCCGGGACGGGGGGGCAGAGCCCGCTACGCGTCCCGAGACGGGCGGGTGGGGCCCGCCACGCATCCCGGGACGGGCGGGCAGGACCTGCCACGCATCCCGGGACGGGCGGGGGGGTCTCCGCCACGTGTCCCAGGACAGACAATGGGGCCTGCCACTCGTCCCGGGACGGACAAAGGGGCCTGCCACGCGTCCCGGGACGGACAAAGGGGCCTGCCATGTGTCCCGGGACGGGCGGGCGGGCAGGGCCCGCTACGCATCCCGGGACGGACAAAGGGGCCTTCCACGCGTCCTGGGACGGGCGGGCAGGGCTCACCACACGTCTCGGGACGGGCAGGCAGGGCCCAAC
>NC_061110.1:13343912-13381412 GCF_015104395.2 Macrobrachium nipponense | reverse complement strand
ATCGTTCAAATCCCTATGTACGAAGTTCATGATCATCATATCCTACGAATAGGCGCAGTAAACAAGTGATCAATTACTTCCACAATCTCCTATGGGCAAACAGTTTTCATCGCTAGTAGGTAGTACGCTAAACAAGTGCGATACTCAGTGTTTTCAACGAAGGATTTTCAGTGCCAGAATTCTCGCTTTTAATTAATTTGATTTGTACAAAGGTAATTTCCAGAGTTTCAAAAATATATCTTTGGAGCTCACGTTTCATAGACAATGAAACTTCTAATATTATATGTACCTGCATCTCTGCAAAACTCTATCTTCCCAGATCGCCAATCCATTATCATGCATATGAGTTCATTGTTTTATCCATTTCGATACTTTATAGTGACCATATACAGCAGATGGCCTGTAAATGAAGAAAACATGAGTGGCCGCAAATCGCGTGATTATATATCGAATTTTTTCCCCCGGAAAACTGCTATTTACCAAAGAAGAAACTGAAGTTGAAATTTGTGAAACTCAGGACGACAATGAATTAGTGGATTCACATGATTCACATGATTACATATTAAAAGTCTTTTTTTCCTGAAGATTACTCATCTTCAGACGAAGCTGATGATGAAAAAAAAAAAAAAAAAAAAACTGTGAAAATTAGCAAGACAATAGTGTTATATTATGTGACACGCAGCCTCAAAATGTTAATAATGATGACGAGGAACAGTGCACGATTATATTGTCAGATAGTGATGAACACATCAATGCAGACAATAGTGTTATAATATGTGACAGCCTCAAAATGTTAATAATGATGCCGAGGAACAGTGCATAATTATATGGCCAAATAGTGAAGAACACATCGACGATTCAGATATTACACATATCAGTGACAGACTCGGATGAAACATTGTTAACAATTAGAAAATTAAATAATTTAGTTTACCGAGTAAGGTGTGAATTTCGTTTTCTTTGTTTTCGTATACAAGGCCAAAAGTAATCGAGCAGCGCTTGAAAACGTAACTACCATAGATATAAAAGCCTAGATGCCGCATCGGGCGCTAGCTGAATAGGCTGGCGCACGTCATCAGGCCCGCCATCTTGGGGCGGTAATTCAAACAATGCAGCAGGCTGCAGTATATAACGTTTTTTCGCCACTATTCGCTTAATATTGCACGGATTTTCTTGTCTGATGGCTCGTTACAAAGCTTACATAATTCCCTACAAGGATCTAATAAAATAAAGTTGTCCTTATTGTTTGAAAGTTAACTTACAATGACTTTGTTTTAGCAGGTAGGGGGAAGGGGGCTAGTTGTACACAAATGTTAATATTACCATAACTATTGCTATAAACAATAATTTGAAATGCTGTGATAAGACAGCCTACAAAAAAAAAAAAAAATGGTTTAAAACAATATTGTTTAAGGGCCATTAGGTCAATAGGGTAAAATGTTGGACACTAATTTGATGTTTCTAGATTTCTTTCACTGCATTATAGCCTATGTAATATTAGTGTTAATCTGCCCTTGTAATAAGAACTAAATGGCCAAGCAAGGCACATAATGTTTTTGTTGATGTTTTGATATAGCCTGCTGATTTCATATCAATGCATATAGATTATCATTACAATGTAGTATCATAAACTGTTGGAAACAGCAATGAAAAAAAAACTTGTTTAAATGCTGGGAATATTTATAAATAAATGCACAGATGTACAATAAATGTTATATATACATTCAATGTAAGAACAAATATCATGAAAATAAATCATTGTGCAATACATTTGAGAGTTGTTACTTCAAAGCATAGGCTTAATGACCATAAGGCCACCCACAGCTTTAAATTTTAAAACATGTGTGACCACAACCAATGAACAGATGAAAACAGTTAGCTTGAAAAAATTAGACTGGCCGGTTATGATTGTGGTCTAGGCTGAAAGGCTCGGTTGGGGGGGGGGCGGGGGGGGGGGGGGGGCGGTTACTATGACCGGGTATACAGGGTTGCTCGTCAGGATTGGCTCATTTTGGCAATTTTGGTCTATAGAAGTATAGAGATGCCCCAGGCCCTTATCCCAAAATAAGGTATAATAATTTGGGTCCTTGACAACACAGGTCTAGAGATGAGCTGATATTGAACTGTTAATGCTTGCCATGATGATATATCTTAGTCTGAGCAAATTAAAGGTAGTTTTGTGAAAAATTAAGTTCTATATAATTATTTCACCATATAAAATTAGGTCTAGAGATAGGTCACTTTTGCCACTAGACGAGGTCTCTTGATACCCGCTAAATTTTCCAAAGCCAGGTCTAGAGGTCAGAATTCACTGAGGAGCATCCCGTTCCAAAAAAATGGAAGAACCCCCACCCCACCCAGGCTCAAAGGAGCAGGCAGAGATGCAAAGGCTAGATAACACAGAAATCCTAGTTATTCTAGGGCCTACTGTAGTTTATTTTAGGCTCAACCCTACAGTTTTATGACTTAAACTTGTAGGCCTGTGCCAAAAATTATATTAGGGGATTTTTTAACAAAGCACTTCGAGAGACAAAGATTTTACTTAAGTTGCACAGATCCATAGCTGTAGGGCGGCCTACTTTAGTCATCTGTCTTATCACAGCATTTCAAATTATTGTTTACAGCAATAGTTATGGGTAAATATTAACATTTGTGTACAACTAGCCCCCTCCTTCCCCCTACCTGCTAAACAAAGTCATTGCAAGTTAACTTTCAAACAATAAGGAACAACTTTATTTTATTAGATCCTTGTAGGGAATTATGTAAGCTTTGTAACGAGCCATCAGACAAGAAAATCCGTGCAATATTAAGCGAATAGTGGCGGAAAACGTCATATACTGCAGCCTGCTGCATTGTTTGAATTACCGCGCCAAGATGGCGGACTTGTTTGACGTAGGTCCGGCCGCCGAATGCGGCATCTAGGCTTTTATATCTATGGTAACTACAATATGGCTAAACATTACACGGTAAATATTAACGAGAAGCTGCAAGAAACCTCGTCAACTAAAGAAGTAGCAAGAATCTCAAGTTAATAAGCGTGAAGGAAATCAGTATTATAATTAGCAGGTAGGAGTTATTAAGGTAATTTATAGGATATGAGTAGGAACCTTGAAGGTCCAGGGACCATGTAAACAAGGAGTATCCATTCCGATGATGTATATCTGTCATGGGTAGGTAGTTACCTAACCGTTATCTAAAGTTTTTGTGTAAAAGTAAAGTAACTTAAACTATTTTAATTGATTAAGGTAGTATATAATACCACTGCATTGAGTGAAGCGGTATTACTTTTTATACCTACTGAAAATAGGTATTTGGATTTAAAGGACTTAGCCTATTAAAGCAGTCAAGATGACAGATGATAGGCTACTTGTAGACCGCAGTAATAACCGGTGAGACTTAAGTAACTTTTTTCGCCGTATTACCTACCTGGGTAAACATTAAACTATGCCTATTAGTGTTTGCTAGGGATACCAAGAGGTTTCTCTCCAAGAGCTTTGGGAACCTCTGTTTGATAGTATAGCCTAGGTAGGCAAAAGTACTACCTACTATAGTAGTAGGTAGTAGATTCACACATCAACCGTGCATTTGACGTCTAGGCCAGTCCCTTACGACGCTCCTAATTGGAGCGTCGTAATCACAGGGCTGGAAAGTGTCTCGAGAGAGTTCACATGGGCATGATGTATGTTCCACGTCTCCTGAGGGATGAGCCTAGACGTTAAATGCACGGTTGATGTGAATCTACTATAGGTTAGTTACTATAATATGACTCGTGTTGATACTGGTAGTCCAGATGAACTCATTTTGTGGCTATATACTAGCTAATCAATGCTTTGGAAAGGTAAATGACCAAACGGTAACATATCGGCCACCTCTCTCGGAACAGCCACTTCCCATAAAAGCTCTTGAATTATGCCATCATTTCGCAATTTAGAAGAAAACGCTTACTTCGAGAGGGGCATAGAGGTCTCATTGTGCTGCCATGATGGGCCACAACTCTGGACTGATGCTCATGGCAGCGAATTCAAGTACTATTTTGGGGAAGGTGGCTGCATTCCGGGATGGGTGGCCGCTATGTCGCCGCTCGGTCATTTACCCTAGTAGTATCACGTTTGGGATTTGAAGATATTTTCCTGTTTTAATATGTATTTTGGACATTTCACATCCGTTAGGCTATGTACATAAATAACCAAACCAACCACACTTGACTTAATTTAACTTACATAGGGTACCAGATCTGTACTGTAGGGTTAAACACCACCGCAGGCCAAACAGGCCACCTACAATCAACGCTTGCCACCCTCCGAAAAAGTACATTATAATGCGTCCTGACACCGGAGATGGGCATCAGTCGCGACTTGTTGTTGGTGAGAAACGGAGCTAAAGACCTCTACTCTCCTTTCGAAGTAAGTATTTTCTCCAAAGTTAGAAATTAAGGCCAAATTTTAAGATTTAAACAGAGGGTACTGAAAAGGGTGGCCACGGCAGTGGAAATCTCACCAAAACGCTTTAGAAATTTTTACTTACAACTAAAAATGTTTCGAAGATTGACGCCATCTCGATGTTTACGGAGTCGCTTGTGTCAACAAACTTTCCATTTCCTGTGATAAATCCGCACACCACTTGTACCCACAGACGCTGGGCACTATTCATCACAACAATCGAAACCAGCAAACAAGTTAGGAGTAAACAACTGTTTTGGTAGAAGATGACGAGAAGCGTGCTCTTAGCTAATTTTTATATAAATAGTAAAACATCAATATTTTACATATTTATGATGATTAATTTGAAAATATTCGTTATTGAAAAAGTAAATAGACTCTGACTCAAATTTAAGTAATTATTTTTCTGAATTAGAACGTTCTTTTAAGTTCTGTATTAAGACGTCACGACATCTTGACTTTCGTACATATTGTAAATAATTGCTATACCCAACTGTCTTGCAGAACAGTTTACCAGTTATTCATGCAGATTGTTATCAGCTATTCATGTAACTGTTATAATCGTAATGTGCATATATATCTTTAGATATATGAAGATGTTTTACTGCAGGATTACCGCCGTAGTGTGACGCAATCCGTTTTCGGTCCCTGGGCCCTCTGTCTGTTTTTCGCACCATAAGGAAATTATGGGGCCGAATTTGCAATGACCAGAAAGTCGTTAAAAGAGGAAAGTTAGCATTGAGGGGCATATGTTTTGACTGAGAAAAATACAAATTTATTCAATAGCTAGCTTGTAAAAAATACTTGGTTATAAAAACTTGATTGACAACTAAGCAGCATGTCTACTATGGGTTTCAGAGACAGTGCAAGCACGTTTTTGGGCAATACCTATTTCTGTAACGAACACTCGTAACAGAATGAGATTTTGCTATAGTGCATTACACCCAGTGCCGTAATTTATAAGGGTATCGTGAATCACTAATCGTAAAGAATAACGACACTTGTCCTTGTACCAAGAGACAAAAACTCCATTATGCAGAAATGGATATGAACACGCGTATAAAGCTCCACCTACCCCTCCCCCCCCCTTCCATCGCCACCCCTTTCCTTCTCTGTTCCTGTGCCTTCCTTTCTCTGTTCCTGTGCTCTCTCCTCTCTCTCTCTCTATCTCTCTCTCTCTCTCTCTCTCCTCTCTCTCTCTCTCTCTCTCTCTCTCGCCTATCTGTGGCCATTCGTGTTGACCCTCCAAACTGGGTATAAGACTATACACAAAAACGTTGAAATTGGTGAAATTAGGCTATGTACTGGAAGTATATATACATAAATATTAAAGCAATTTTATCATTATTGCATTACTATGACAACTAGAATTCATGGAAACAGTTTATAATAATGAAACGGCGTATGTGTGAAGCCTCCACTAATGTGGCAACGATGATTTTGCCATTCTTAGCATGCAAACATTAAAGGTTACATTTATTTCTGGCATACGATTATTAAAGAAATTCAAAATACTAATATAGACTGAAATCAATGAAAAGTGCCAGCAAAAACAAAAAAGCAAAAAAAAAAAAAAAAAATATGTATATAATTCAGTTATCCGTAGTCGTTCCTCTATGCACGTATCCGTAATCGTTCCTCTATGGTTTTCGGCAGCCAGATGTACGAAAACGTTAGAAACATTTGATTGTATCTACTTTAGAAATATCTGTAATTTTTCGGGGTAATTTGGTTGCAAAAAAGGGATAATATACATGAATTAAATCAAAATTTTTAAATAACAAAGTAAATTTAAACTAAATAACGAGTAAAGTAAACAATTTAGGGAATAAAACTTTGCAGTTTCATCGTCTGTTGTTCGTAATTGTGTTTGTGGCGCGCTCTTAGAAACCAGGAACAGCAACGGGTTTAAAGTGCAATGTGGAGTGAACCGAGACCGAAATGTGTATAATAACAATGAAATAAGCACTGTGGAGTTTCAGTTGAGATGGCAGTAAGGATAAAAACCACCGATTACAAGGTAAGAATGAATTCAGTTCAAACCATAACCCTGGGAATAACAAGTTTCATACTTTCACTAATATAGGCAACAAAATGTTGTTTTATTGTGCTGATTACAACTGCAGTCTTGAGTAAGATCAATAAACGTTACATATATACGCTAACATTGTTCAAATGAGTGCTGGGAAGGCTGGGGAAAGATGGTGGCCGTCACTGATCAGAACCTTCCATGCAAAACATAGCCGCCATATTGGATTTCAAAACTGCCTTGAAAACATATTTTACGAAGAGCTCACATGCTTATTTTAGTTCGTATGGGGCTTTCATATATCACATTATGTTGACGAAACTTCAGTCTTTTTATACATTCAACTTCCCTGCCAGATATATACTTAGCTATAGACTCCGTCGTCTCCGACAGAATTTCAAATTTCGCGGCACACGCTACAGGTAGGTCAGGTGATCTACCGCCCTGCCCTGGGTGGCAGGACTAGGAACCATCCCCGTTTTCTAATCAGAATTCTTCTGTCGCCGGACCATCAACATCGTTGTGGTTCCTCTCGATTGGTTTTTCTTTTTTCACCGGCAATTGATATTCTTGACCGACTTTTGGTGACGTATCTGGATTGTTGGATTGGCATACGCTTTTGTGGACTGTTTTGTGGACTTGATTTTGGATTTTTCTTTAAATATGTCTGACTCTGGTATGGTTGTGAGACGTTGTGTGAATGTAGGCTGTAAGGTGAGGTTGCCGAAAGCTTCGGTAGACCCTCACACGGTATGCAAGAGGTGCAGGGAGTATGAATGTTCTTTTACTAACTTGTAAAAGAGTGAGAACTTGAGTGAGAACGAATGGAAGAATCTAACTAATTATTTAAAAAAGTTAGAAAGAGAAAGAGCGAGGAAGGCTTCTCATAGAAGTTTAAGTAGTTCTAGATCTGAACTAATTCCAAGCTTGGGATCTTCCCCAAGGGTAAGTATTGCTACTTCTCCTTCCATTGCAGCCCCTTCTCCTATTGCAGAACCTGTAGATCCAGCGAAAGAACTTGCAGATCTAAAAGCAGCCTTCAAAATAATGGAAAACAAAATGGCTGCCATACAAGGTAAGGCTAGTGATTTGTCATTAGACAGTGATATAAGTGTCCCCAGTGTAGTGGAGGGGGGCCATCTGGTCGGTGGCTCAGCAACGCTCCTAGGTCTAGACCTCTTCCAAGCTCACATGCCCAAGAGGAGAAGGAATGTCGAAAGCCGAAAGGAGGTTGTGGAGAATCCCCACCGATCAGGTGTCCCTTCGGCGGTTTCTGTGACACCCCAGACTGCCAAGGACCGCTATTGTAAAAGCGTCCTACGTGAGTGTTTCTCGCGTCGGGATCTTCATCACCGAGACGTGATTGGAGAGATTCCGATCGATCTCGGCCTCTCAAGAGGAGTTGGAGGGCGCCGACTATTGACTCGAGCCCTGAAAACTTCCCTGAGGAGTCTCCATCGGGAGTTTAAGAAGGCGAGAAGAGCCATTCTTCCAACCAGAGTGAGAAGGAGGCAGGAGGTGGAGGCTATGGACTCATCCCCTCCTCCTTCCCCTCCTCCCGAAGAGGATAAAGAGGAGGCTACAAAGAGGTTCATGATGGCGATGCAGGAACAGATTTCGTCATTTGTAGGAGTCCTGTCAAAGGAGCCTCCTAGAAGGAAAGACACTTCCCTTCCTATTAAAAGATCCTCCAGACGTATGGAGGTATCTACCTCCAGGATCGATACTCCTACCCGAGGTGAGGTTTCCTGTGACGAACCTGGATGAAACAATCAGACGTCTGGCACCGGCCAGGAGTGAGGAGTCACCCAGGAGGCAGGAGCCAAGAGCAGGAGTGAGGAGTCAACCAGGAGGCAGGAGCCAAGAGCCAAGAGTGTGAGGCATCCAGCCGGCAAGAGGCAAGAGCCAGGAGCTAGAGCCAGGAGGCAAGAGCCAGGAGGCAAGAGCCAGGAGGCAAGAGCCAGGGAGGCAAGATTGGCAGGAGTCAAGAGGTCAGGAGCCAGGAGCCAGGAGGCAGGAGTCAAGAGGCAGGAGCCAGGAGTCCGGAGTCCGGAGTCCGGAGTCAGGAGGCAGGAGTCCGGAGTCAAGGAGGTCCGGAGTCCGGAGTCCGGAGTCCGGAGTCAGGATGGCAGGAGTCCGGAGTCCGGAGTCAGGAGGCAGGAGTCAGGAGTCAGAGTCAGGAGCCAGGAGGCAGGAGTCAGGAGGCAAGAGTCAAGAGCCAGGAGTCAAGAGTCGGGGACTCGTTCCTGGAGGTTATGACTCTTCGCCAAATGGGAGCTCCTCTCCTTCAGAACATAGGAGGTCTTGGAAGGACTCTTCCTCAAAACGGGAACGTTCTCCTTCGTCGGATCGAGGGTTAGACGAGTTGTCTGACGACGATCCTCCTGCTAATGAGGGACTTTCTAGTTACAAAGTCTTGGCCTCTTTACTACTACAAGAGTTTGGAGATTCTCTTAGTCCTGCAGCTCTCCTTCCTCCTCGTTCCGTTCCTTTTCGAGCTCAGCTACGGCTAAATCGTCGGCCTTCTTGAAATGAAGCCTGCGATATCAATGAAGAAGGCACTCCATTCTTTAGATTCTTGGATGGACAAGAAGAAGGAGTTAGGAAAGACGGTATTCTGCATGCCTCCTTCCAGATTGCACGGGAAGAGAGGTATTTGGTATGGGACAGGAGAGACTATGGGTCTTTCTTTACCGCCTCTGCAGAGGCCGACTTTTCCAGTTTAGTGGAGGCCTCTAGACGTCACTCCTTAGGATCGGTCAGAGCGACGTGGAGCACTTCAGAGTTGAACCACTTTCTAAAGGGACTTTTTGTCACTTTAGAGGTGTTCAATTTTCTGGATTGGTCGCTCGGAGTTCTGGCCAACAAATCTAAGGATCCGGAGTTTCTGAAGAACCCAGAAATTCTCCATAGCGTACTGTCCTGCATGGACAAGGCAGTACAGGACGGTTCAGGTGAAGTGGCTTCACTTTTCGGTGATGGTCTCCTGAAAAAGAGATCAGTGTATGGTTCCCTTTTATCGAAAGGGGTTTCTCCGAGCCAGAGGACTGCCTTACTGTTCGCCCCGCTATCAGATCATCTGTTTCCTTCTCAGTTAGTCAAGGATATATCTCGCTCACTAACTGAGAAGGCGACACAAGACCTACTTACTCAAACGTCCAAGAAAGGACGACCGGTAGTGGCGACGGTTAAGAAGGAACCTCGTCCTACTCAGCAGCCCTTTCGTGGAGGTGCAACGGCTCGTCCCCCTGCCAGAAAGAAGAGCTCTGAAAAGAGAGGAAGGTCTTCATTTAGACCATTCAAGAAATCTAAGTGACTTGTTGCTCCTCCAAGCACCAGTGGGCGCCAGACTCCTGAACTTTGCAGGAGTATGGGAACAAAGGGGAGCCGACCCTTGGTCAGTGTCGGTCCTGAAGAAGGGATATGTAATCCCCTTCGACGACAAACCGCCCCTAACATCTACGCCTCGGGAACTGTCAGCGAGGTACAGAGACCCGTTAATGCGAAAGACTCTCCTTCAGATGGTGGAGCAAATGTGGGAAAAAGAGGCCATCGAACTGGTACCAAGATCCACCACACTGCCCCGGGATTTTTTTACAATCGCCTTTTTCTAGTACCAAAGGCATCGGGGGGGTGGAGGCCAGTTCTGGACGTAAGCACGCATCTGAAATCGCTTCGTACAGAAAAAAGAAGTTTCGTATGGAAACGTCCGCCTCTGTCATGTCGGCGCTTTTTTTTTTCGACCCCCAGGAGATTGGATGGTCTCTCTGGACCTGCAAGACGCCTATTTCCACGTTCCCATTCACCATCAGTCAAAGAAATATCTTCGCTTTGTGATAGGAGACAAGATCTTTCAATTCAGGGCTCTGTGCTTCGGTCTGTCTACAGCCCCACAAAGTATTCACCAACCTGATGGCGAATGTAGCAAGATGGCTTCACCTAGAGGGGATAAACATCTCCCTCTACTTGGACGACTGGCTGATCAGGGACCAAGTCGAAGAGTCAGTGCTTGGAGGACTTGGGAAGTTAACAAGGAACATGATAGATTCGCTAGGGTTGCTCGTCAACCTCGAGAAGTCACAACTGATCCCCAGCCAGAACTTGGTCTATCTGGGGATCAGATGGATTCTCGGGGTTTTCGGGCATATCCTTCGCGAGAAAGAATCGCTCGAGGTTTGTCGAGAATCTCGAGCTTCTTAGAGAGAAAAGGACAGCTCAGCGAGGGATTACCTGAGCCTTTTAGGGACCCTGTCCTCATTGGAAAAGTTCTTCTCGCTAGGGAGACTTCACCTTCGCCCTCTTCAGTTTTTCCTCAAAGAGGTGTGGAGCTGGAAAGACCGGGTCAACTCTCGGACATCTTCCAACTTCCACAAGAAGTAAAAGATCATCTGAGGTGGTGGATACCCTCAGCTTCAAAAGAACGAAGGCTTATCGCTTGCTCTGCAGAACCCAGACCAAGTGTTGTTTACCGACGCTTCGGAGAGTTCGCGGGATGGGGAGCGACGCTGGGAGCAAGGGAGGTGTCAGGCACTGGACAAGGGAAACAGGTGTCCTGGCACATCAATTGCAAGGAACTTGTGGCCATACACCTAGCCTTAAAGTTCCTTCGAAAGATAGTCAGAGACGGGGTAATACAGATCAACTCAGACAACACCACGGCTCTGGCTTACATAAGAAAGCAAGGAGGCACGCACTCGTTCTCCCTCTATCAGTTGACAAAACACCTGTTAACCTGGACGGAAGAAAGAGGCATAACTCTCCTCACAAGGTTTGTTCAAGGGATCAAAAATGTGAGAGCGGACAGACTGAGCAGGAGAAACCAGGTCCTTCCCACAGAATGGACTCTTCACGAAGAAGTGTGTCGAAAGTCTTTGGTCCCTGTGGGGGAGACCTCACATAGACCTGTTTGCGACGTTCCTCTCCAAAAGAATAGAGACCTTTTGCTCTCTAGTAGAGGATCCGAGAGCCTTCGCAATAGACGCGTTTCTCATGGATTGGTCGGGTGTGGACGCTTACGCCTTTCCCCCGTTCAAAAATCCTGGGGGAAGTGCTCAGGAAGTTTGTAGCTTCGAAGAGCACGAAGTTGATACTCATAGCCCCATTTTGGCCAGCCCAGGAATGGTTCACGGAACGGTACTGGAGTGGATAGTGGACTTCCCCAGATCGCTTCCAAAACAGACACGATCTACTCAGACAACCCCACTTCGAGAGGTTTCATCACAACCTCCCAGGTCTCGCTCTGACTGCCTTTCGACTATCGAAAGACTTGTCAGAGCGAGAGGCTTTTCTCGCGAGGCTGCGGGCTCTATCGCTAGAGCCCGCAGAGCTTCGACGAGAAGAGTATACCAGTCAAAGTGGGAAGTCTTTAGGAGGTGGTGTAAGGTTCAGAAGCTGTCCTCCTCCAGTACCTCTATAGTGAATATTGCCGATTTCCTCCTCTTTCTGAGAAAAGGAGTCACACCTATCTGTCTCGACAATAAAAGGATACCGAAGCATGCTGTCTTCGGTTTTCAGGAATCGAGGCCTAGACATTGCTAACGACAAAGATCTACACGATCTAATTAGATCTTTTGAGACGTCGAAAGCAGCTACTCCTAGAACACCTAGTTGGAATCTAGACGTAGGTCCTGAAATTCCTTTCATCGGAACAAATTCGAACCTTTACATCTGGCGTCCTTCCGCGACGTCACTAGGAAATGCTTGTTCCTGGTGGCTCTCGCTACAGCCAAGAGGACGAGCGAATTACACGCTCTGGATTCCACGGTGGGGTTCAAAGGAGATGCTGCCATCTGTTCTTTCCAGACAATGTTTCTGGCAAAGAACGAAAACCCATCAAAACCTTGGCCCAGAAGTTTTGAGGTAAAAGGCCTATCTAACCTGGTAGGCAGAGAGATAGAAAGACTCTCTGTCAGTGAGAGCTCTTAAATTCTATTTAGAGAGGAAGAGACAGATGGGAGCTTGTCAACAAGGTCTTTGGTGTGCAGTGAAGAACCCCAAACGACTCATGTCCAAGAACGCCTTGGCTTTCTTTGTGAGAAGCGTTATTACGGACGCTCACAAGAACTGCTCTGAGGCATCCTTCGGTCTTCTAAAGGTCAAGACGCATGAAGTAAGAGCAGTAGCAACGTCTTTGGCGTTCCAAAAGAATATGTCTCTGAAGAATATCATCGAGACTACATATTGGAGGTGCAATTCAGTGTTTGCATCTCATTATCTGAAGGACGTTGAGAGTGACCTATGAGAAGTGCTTCTCCTAGGTCCTTTTGTATCAGCAGATACAGTACGGGTCTTGGAGCAAAGACTGATCCTTAATTTTGTGTTTTTTATAGTACATAAACCCTCTTGTCAGATATGTGGCTTGGTTTTCTAGTAGCAAGCTCACTACTGTCGCACGGGAGCAGAGTGTCATTGCTGGTAGGCGATCAAGGGTATGTATGACTAGTTAGGGGAAGTACAAAATTTTTTTTGTATATTTTGTAATGAAAGTGTAATTATGTTTCGAGTTTTTTTGGTTGTTTGTGAGGAGTTCGGGGATGACTCCTTACAATCTTAGAAACTAACATGGATGTTAGGATCAGGTGATCGGGATCGGTTTTGTGCTCCTTGAACAAGGTGTATTGTCATGTAAGTGGAATAGCACCCAATGACAAACGGCCTTTAGGCTCTGCCGAGTAAGTGGATAAGACCCCATTGGCAGACCCACAAGAACTCTTAGCCATAGATCATTATCTCGCTGAGGCTCTTGAGGCTAAGCAGACTACAAGGCAGTAGCCGCGAAGTCTTCAGCCTAATAAGGTAGGAACCAAGGTTTATATACCTACAACATATGTTGTTTACCTGTCTATTTCAGTAGTTAGCTGTCTCTACCCACCACCAATGGGTGCTAATCAGCTAAGTATATATCTGGCAGGGAAGTTGAATGTATAAAAATGATATTGTCATGTTACAATAAAGTTTTATACATACTTACCTGACAGAATATACGATTAATAGCCCACCCAGCCTCCCCGCAGGAGACAGGTGGAAGAGAAGAATTCTGATTAGAAAACGGGGATGGTTCCTAGTCCTGCCACCCGCCCAGGGCAGGCAGGTAGATCACCTGACCTACCTGTAGCGTGGTGCCAGCGAAATTTGAATTTCTGTCGGGGACGACGGAGTCTTAGCTATGTATATATCTGCCAGGTAAGTATGTATGAAACTTTATTGTATTATAACAATATCATTTTACGAAGAGCTCACATGCTTATTTTAGTTCGTATGGGGCTTTCATATATCACATTATGTTGACGAAACTTCAGTCTTTTAAATGGTATGCTTAGAGTTGCAATTGTATTCTTGTTTCACCAATTAAATATCGAGTGAACAAGACCCGTCCACCGTGATGAGGGTTGGCCTGCCGTGGTGTTTTACCCTATGGACTGATGCTTACAGCAGCGAATTCAAGTACTTTTTGGGGGAAGGTGGCTGCATTCCGGGATAGGTGTGTCGCCGCTCGGTCATTTACCTTAGTAGTATCACGTTTGGGATATGAAGATATTTTCCTGTTTTAATATGTATTTTGGATATTTCATGTCCATTAGGCTATGTACATACTAAATAACCAAACCAACCACACTTAACTTAATCTAACTTTCATAGGGTACCAGATGTGTACTGTAGTGCATGACATTAGTTTGAGAACATTCCATGAACTTGCCTCATTATCCATGAATACGCTAATGTAAAAATTCTGGATGCTTGATGTACCTAATTTTAACACTACAATATTATACACTACTATGTCACATATATTTCCCGGATTTCTTACTTTGCTATTCATCTTGGTTTTTTCAAAATTCAATCCTCAACAGTGAATGGTTGACAATGCCTGTGTTTAACCTTATGTCTTAAGTTTCTTAGGTAATTCTTGGCAATAACTCCGCACGGACTGCAAGGAACGGTTCCGCAAATACGAAAACCACTAGGGATTGGGGCATTCTTCTCTCTGACCCACCTGTGAGGATCTCCCACTGCTGTGGTCATTGCTTGTTCCCAGGGCAGGATGGTGTGAAGCCGAAGGACATGCCTGCTATAGTCATAAACTCTTTCCCCGCTGTGCCCTCTCTTGTGTCTGCTATGCTTAATACTCTAGACCTACTGATGAGATTGTCAGTTATACATTTTTTTATTTTATTTTAAAGGAGAGGACTGGATGTGCAGAAGCGCAAATTTGTACTTCCCTGGACTACAGTTCAGCATGATTCTTTGGGATTGGCCCAGTATGTCTAGGGATATGCCTATTACAGTATCTGTCATGTCACCAGTATAACTACTCTCTTGTGCTAGTAGGTACTATACTGGTGTGGCCGAAGCCTGTTATCATCCAACACAGGGCAAGTAAGGTGTATGGTTACTTGCTCAGATCAGTCAGTGGGGCTGGTCTGGCATGTTCTGTTACTAGTTCTAGACTTGTTTGCATAGGAGTGAATCAAACTTTGTCTCTTTCATACCTTCTGATCATGACTCAGGATGTTCCTTTCTGTGCACTTGTCCTCATGATCCTCTGAGCAGATGTGTGGACGGTTTTTTGCCTCCTCACCCTTCACTTCAGCAGAGGGCCCTTCTCAACCTGTTGTGGAACCTGTAAGGCACTTTGTGAGCTCATAGGGCTCATTTGTTATTGCAATGGCCTCAGGAAAGCAACCAAGGCTCTCCCTTGGTACCATGTGTCTGTTGAGTGCACTGTGATTTTCACTTTAAGGCTGATTGTCGTTCTGTTTGCCCAAGTACTCATTTGTTCAGGGTGTTCTGAAGGTGGTTGGTTCTCCGATCTCCAGATCAGAACTTTTTGTATCCAAGCTGCATTCCCTGCCTCGGATGCATCAGGGTAAGTATTATTCTTCTTAGGATGCAGATGAGCAATCTCTACCAGAATGCCTTCACACATTAATAATTGATATCTCATGCACCATGGAATCTGCTGCAGTGGCTTTGTTTCAAGCATCATTGTAGATGGACCCTTGCCTCAACACAGTGCCAGACTTCACCTTCTCTGGTGCATCACCTGTGGAATTTTTTTCCCACGAGTCCGTGAACTTGGACGTACTTAAGATACTGCGAAGCTGTTTTGTGTAAGTTGTCAAGACAGGTTTTAACTTTTGAAGGCCAACTCTTGCCTAATATGGCTTTGACTTTAGCCATTGTAGTCAAGGCCACCACAAGATAAGTACAATGTTGTTGATGAGATGGGCCCGTTACTGCAGTGTCCTACAATGAAATGAATTAGACCTTTACATATTACAGTAGTACCTCGAGATACGAAAGGCTCTACTTACGAAAAACTCGAGATACGAAAGCCAATGCGAAAAATTTTACTGCTCTACATACAAAAAATTTTCAAGATACGAAAGGTTGTTGCTGTAAAGTCCTGAGATTCGCCCGGACCACCGAGAACAATTTTAAAACTCCCGCGCCGCCAACTGAGTAAACTCGCCACCATCCTCCCGCTCTCCCATTGGTTCTTGATGCTAGTCACCCCATAAGGTCCTGAACTTATTCATGCAATACATTTAATAAAAAAAAAAAAAAAACATTAGGTAAAGATAGAATAAAGAATAGAAATGAATGGTTATCATACTGTTTGGTAGTTTCAGTAGTTGAAGAGAGATAATGAAAATTTATGGCTTACTGTGTAAAAGTGATTGCTTGGCGATCGTTCGATACTAGTAAGTGCTGGATGTAAACAGACGTTTGGAAGCTTTTTTTTTTTATTATTATTATAGTTAATGGTTACGTACTTAATAATTATTTGAAATGAGTACATGCAATACATTTAATAAAAAAAATGTGAATTAGATATCAGAAAATATAAAATAAATCAGTCTGCCAACAAATAGGTATTTTTTAGAATTCTTCTTCTGTTTTATTATTACCTTACGTATTACGTATGTTTCAACTTTCATTACAGCTGTCAGTAACTCGGTATGTCCATTAGGTAAAGATAGAATAAAGAATAGAAATGAATGGTTATTATACTGTTTGGTGGTTTCATTAGTTGAAGAGAGATATTAATGACAATTTATGGCTTACTGTGTGCTAGGAAAAATGATTGCTTGGCGCTCGTTCGATACTCGTAAGAATGTAAATCGATTGGAAGGTTTGTTTTTTCTTTGTTTGTGTATTATAGTTAATGATTAATTAATAATTATTTTAAATGAGTACATACTGATTATTTATACATTTTATTGGCATATTCTAAGCTTTTAGCTCTTAGGTTTAGATGTCAGAATCATAGACAGGCTACAGTAGCAACGCTAACATAGGCTAGGCTTTTTGCTAGGGGACATATGCTAAAGTCCTAATATATGCAGTAAAAATGGGGTTGAACATTACATGCAGTTCAATATTACTCAAGTATGTACAGTATTTTGCCTTTTTGGAGACATATTTCTTCCGTCGTAACCCTAGAACATGTGTTTTAGGCCTGGAAATATAATTTACTGGGGTGTTTTTGGAGGGCTTGGAACGGATTAGCCATTTTACATGTAAAATGTGTTCCAAGATACGAAAAACTCATAATACAAAGGCCGTCTCGGAACAGATTAATTTCGTATCTCGAGGTACGACTTACTAGTTTATTCATAGTCTGGTCTGAATGGCTGAGATCTTTCCAAGCAAAATCGAACGGTGAACTGTTTCAAAATCGTTGCTTACCTGTCCACACATGCAATTCCATGTAAGTTGGTTGGAAGAACTTTGGTTAATTCCATCAGTTCATCCGTTCTGGTGAGTGGACTGACTCCGCCCATAAAATGTTATCTACACCTAAGTTTTAACACCAGATTTGTTGAACTGACAGAAGAATTGACTTAAACGTAAATGAATACCTGGCCTTAGTGTTACAATAGTGTAGGTTTGACAATTTAATAATAATGCAGTATACTGTACGACTCTTTGAATGCCTGTAAAACTCTGAATAGGGCTCAATAATTTTGCTGGTGTAGGGAGTGCCTTTGGTGGAAAAATAGCCACTGTAAGCACTGTGAATAATTCCTGCATCAAGAACTCCAACATTGCTGTCAACCCTCCTTTGTAAGCTGAGTTAGAGAGGAACTTTCACAAGGCCATCAGGCTCATTTTTGATGATAATGGCAAACTAGACTCTTCATCGAGTGTCCCGTTTAGTGCATATTGGGTTTGCCTCAAGCTTTGCTGTTGTCTCATTGGGCCTGGTCTCTGCTTGTTCTTTGTGTATTAGAGGAAATATATTTCTAGGTTTGATAGTTATTTATCCTGTGGTTGTTCACCCAGGTTGCTTCCCCCATCCTTGATATGACAGCGTAGATAATTGTCCTAGTCCTCATATATCTTTCCACATACTCTTACAGTACTTGAAGTTTTAATGAGTACAAAGATCTTGTGGACCCTCAAAGACAGCCTTTGTTTTGAGATTAATATCTTGTCTCTTTGGGATGAGAGTTTAAATACCAGCAAGAGGGAAGTATGTATCAAACTGCATACTTGAATGCAGTTTCATATGCCTTGGAAGAAAATAACTTTTATTGGAATTATTGGTTGTTATCTTTAAGCAATTGTTTGGTGAAGTGTGGTGTTTGTGGTGAACTTGAATTTTTTTGATGATTTTTTATTTTTCTTATGAATGTTGTAGTAAGAGAATTTACTTCATATTGTACTTGAACAAGTTTGTTTGTCCAATTCTATTCAGGGTGGAAACCCTGATATTCTGTGTTGGTTTTTATCAAAGAGAGCAACTTCATGCTTTTGATAAACCTGAATTAATGCATGTTTCCAGATACAGTTAGAAGTATTTTACTTTCATTTTGTCTTGTCTGTAACAGTACAGTCTGTCAGTTTGAGGCTGTGCTTCAAACTGTTGGCTGCCCCACAGGCATTCACTCTGGTGTTCTCTTTGGACCATTTGCTCAGGATTTCTTGGTAATATCATCTTCGTGATTGGTTGATTTTATCGTCCACCAAGGTGAAATTACTATGAACTTGGAAGTCATGATCTGGGGTTCATGATAAACTGAGAGAATTCAGATTTTCATCTCGTGTACTGACATACAATACTACATTCTCTCCCTCTCTTTCTGAGGTGTAGAATTGCTAGAGATTCATGTAATAGCTGGCTTAAATATCAATAAACTAAATATAATTTGAAAAGCCATTCATCATGGTTTTACATGCTGCAGAAAGTTTTTGACAATTATTTTCTTGGTTTATATGTTTTTTGGGGGGCTTAATCCAACCTGTCAATTTTAATATATTTCGTTTTGCTTCTTTGAACATATGTTAAAGGAGAGCTGTTCAGCTTGTAATGACACAAAAGAGTAACATTCCTGAGGAAAAATAACACTATGCATTGTTCACACTGCATCCTTAAACATTCTTATACATTGAACCCCGTATACGCACAATTCAGATTCGCGGATTTCTCTATGGAACGTACATACCCATTATCCACGGAAACTTCACCTATTCATGGTATTTTTTTATGATAAATATCCACAGATTCCTTTTTTTTTCATCATTAAATGCATGTTGTGAGAACATAAAAAAAAAAAAGGTATAAACATTTTTGTGGGGTTTTCTTGAGTTTTAACTGACAAAATAGGTAGTTTTAAGCATTTTTATAGGGGTTTCAACTATTTGCAGATTCTAGCTATTCATGGTGGGGGGGGGGCTGGTATGCATCCCCCGCAAATATGGGGGGAACACTTTATCTTTAAAGTTTTTATCTGCAGTTGATGTGACTAGCATTTCTCTTTCTCTCTCCCTCTTGTACAGTAAGCGTCAAAAGTGAGGCTACAAATTTCAAAGGATTTAGTTTGAAATTCAAACAAACATCTCCAATGCCTCTGTAGTATAACCCAGAACTATATTTGCAAAGTATTGAAATAAGTCTTAGTTTTAGAGATATTTTGGAAAGCACTGTTAAGACATTAGATGTTATCTGTAGGCTAGTAAGATAAGGTCTTGGCTTATTCACTAAATTCACAAAGCAATAAGCTAGCTTTCCTTGCCATGTATCTTCATATATATACAAAAGCATATCATCTATACAGTACATGACAGCTATTTTTTAAAATAGTGCTAAATCCTTTCCAAATCTCTTTAATTAAGAGATTTATGCTTTTAATTGTCATCTTGAATGGATCCACTATGGAAAAACTGACATAAACTCATTCACCATCCTCTCATTTTGGAGGTTTTTGTTCTGAGTGTGAAATTACTTACAGGAACCAAATACAGTACTATGGGGACATGGTACTTGTCATCTGAGAAAATGCTGATGCCACATACGAAGGAAGAATGAATATACAACGTATGCACTACGAGGCACGAAAGTTCCAGTTTTCTATAGTAATGAGTATTTGTTTAGGAGGCAAAATACTAAAGTAAAAACAACAGATATGCCTAAAATTTTGAGGTAACATGAAAGAATTGGAGTTGTGTTCAGGAACTCAATAACTTTAAGTTTTAGAAAACATTTATGTCTAAATTCATCCCTGTGAATTATAAGGTAAAGTAAAAAATTTCTGTTATTTTCAACTATATTTCAAATATTGAAAATACAAAAGCTTAAAACCCACATTTCCTTGGAAGTACATACATAATATATATATATAATATATCCAATGTATATACAAATACACACCAATAAATAACCATAAATACAAAATAAAAATCCAACTTAAAACATTTCACTGCGAATCATTACTAACAACAAATCAATGAGAAGTGTGACAGGTGAACTGTATGAAAATGCTCATGATCAAAATAAATCAAAAATTATGTACAGCACAAAAGGACGGGGCCCTCCTTTCGATAATAAAGCTTTGCATTGTCCCCTCTCTACGTTAGGTGTTCATTACGCTAGAAGTCGGACAGTTTTCTGAAAGAAAGAGAATTTTTGGTCAGGCATCATGCACATGTATCTTGAATTAAGAGTTGAAAGTGGCACTCCTGAGCCACAAAATTAGTTCAATTTGGTACAGAGTATGTTTCCAAAAAAAACTATGCATCTAGCCTCAAGATGAGTCCAATTGCACACATGATCACTTCATAACGCAATAGCTATGGCTGCCTAACGAAAGTGGTCACTGAAATTTTATAAATCTGAAATTTTCAATTACCTCTTGATTATCCAGCAAAGGCCACAGTGAAAAAAATATATCTGTAATCATATTACATTGATAATTTTTCCAACTCAACATTTTGTGTATATAAAGATCACTAACACTACGTACTTATCAATTCTACTTAATTTTTCCACTTCAATTTTTAATCCTCAATAATTAATGGATGAAGCAAGTAAACTTTAGCTGTGTTTACAATAGTAGTGGGAAGATTTTATAATCATAATCTAATACCAACACATTTCCAATGATCAATACTGACAAAGTAAAGTATATGAAGACATTTAAACTTTTGAAATCTTGCCTCCAAATATTAGTGCAGTTCTCACTGAATTACCAAAAACAATATCATAAAATTATAACAATGTTCTGTAACTGACAATTTGGGTAATTTTATTATGGCTATCATATTTGACGTTATTTACCTATAATCATTTATAGTATAAGTATTTTATACGAAATAAAAACAAACCATTGCCTTACTAGAAAAAACTGTGCTATATCTTAACAAAACAGCCAAAATTTTTTTTTGGTTACATGAGGAACAAACCTTCGATCTTAACAATAGGATAATTTCCAAGCCAAAATTTTTTTTATCTTGTAAAAGTATGTACACTTCCACGGATTTTTTCTAATTGTTATTAGTTTTCATTTGCAACATATGCTAGCCGTATATCTCCAAGGAATTGCTCATGTTTTGTGTAAGTTATTTTTGTCGGTTATGTAAGTCATTAGCAAAACGTCCAAGTCTTAAATTTTGACTGTTTCAAACATTAAAATGAAATTGGGATTTGAAAACTCCCCAATCTAGTATTTATTTCCCATGATGATACATACTAGCTCTTTTCAGGCGAAACCATCTTGGTCCAAGGTAGCTGTCCACATAATAGAATGACCATATTTTGAGGAAAGAAAGCAGAAAGGAAAATAAATGAGAACAATAATTCAATAAAAAAAAACATGCATAATCTGCAATACAAGTGAGAAAAACTATGGAAATAGTGCATGAGTAATACTGGTCTATTGAGCACAAGTGCCAGTCATGATGAGCATAGAATTTGTCTATGGTGAAACATTCCAACTGGATTGAAGACCTGTTTTACCTGCTACTACTGCCACCACACTACAATATATCAACCATAACTATTAGAGTTGGCAATAACGACATAAATAACAAGTATGTCTGCTATTACAGTTTTGTTAGGACATGTTAACTTGGGCTCACTCCCTTTTACTGGTTAAAACTCATAATTCCAAATGCCAAACCAAGTCTTGCATACTTTTCAATTTATGAGTATAACAGAGCATTCTACTTTTTAAGCCTGAAATGCAAGCAAAGACGACGACTACTGTACATTGTTGACTTGGAAATCCATCTTTCCTTGAACTGCAAATATTTTAAATTCCTTAAGGCCTGATTGGGACAAAAGTTTAAATTCAGAAAGCCGATTTAAATACACTTGCTTCTAACCTAGTCTAATGATCATCAGTATCTACCAGTACTACAAAGCCAAGTCACTAGAATGTTGAAGTTGAGTATATTTTAGTTTAACCAGACCACTGAGCTGATTAACCCTGTTACGCCGACTGGACGTATTTTACGTCGACATTTTTTGTCTCCCGTGTGCCGACTGGACGTATTTTACGTCGACTTACAAAAGTTTTTTATAAAATTCGCGGAAAAATACTTATAGGCCTACCAGCCTAAAACTTTTGAATCACGCGCCTTGGGGGATGCTGGGAGTTCACGGATCAAGGTGTTGTTTTGTTTACAATCGTTACGCAGGCGCGCAAGTGCGAATTTCTTTCTTGCCGCACTAGAAAGTATCTGTGACACATCTCGGAAATTATTTCATCACGTTGACATAATTTTTGTACCATTGTAAATTAGCCGTTACATGAAGTATTATATATGAAAATGTGTGCATTTTTATGTAGAATACAACAATAAAATACTTATGATTGTAGCTTTTATCAGTTTTGATATATTTTCATATAAATAACGATAATTGACAAAATTTCAACCTTCGGTCAAATTTGACTCTACCGAAATGGTGGAAAAACGCAATTGTAAGCTAAAACTCTTAGATTTTAGTAATATTCAATCATTTACCTTAATTTTGCAACTAATTGGAAGTCTCTAGCACAATATTTCGATATATGGTGAATTTATGAAAAAACTTTTTCCTTATGTCCTCGCGGTAACTCTTCCGAAAAAAATCATACATGCGATTATGGTAATGTTTGCACCATTTTAAAATTAGCCGTTATATAAAGTTTTATATATGGAAATGTGCGCAATTTCATGCACAATACAACTAAAAACAACCCATGGATGTAGCTTTTATCAGTTTTGAGATATTTTCATATAAATAACGATAATTGCCAAAATTTCAACCTTCGGTCAACTTGACTCTACCGAAATGGTCGAAAAACGCAATTGTAAGCTAAAACGCTTATATTCTAGTAATATTCAAGCATTTACCTTCATTTTGCAACAAATTGGAAGTCTCTAGCACAATATTTCGATTTATGGTGAATTTATGAAAAAAATAACATTTTCTTTACGTCCGCGCGGTAACTCTTCCGAAAAAATCATACGTGCGATTGTGGTAATGTTTGCACCATTTTAAATTAGCCGTTACATAAAGGTTTATATATGAAAATGTGCGCAATTTCATGTAGAATACAACTAAAAATAATTGAAGGTTGTAGCTTTTCTCATTTTTGAAATATTTGCATATAAATCACGATAAATAGAAAAAAAAACCACGTTCGGTCAAATTTGACTCTACCGAAATGGTCGAAAAACGCAATTGTAAGCTAAAACTCTTACAGTCTAGTAATATTCAGTCATTTATCTTCATCTTGAAACAAATTCGAAGTCTCTACCAAAATATTTAGATTTATGGTGAATTAAAAAAAAAATCTTTCCTTCCCTCCGCACGCGGATTCTCCACCACAAATCACCGAAATGCGTACATCCCATTCTCGGAATATTTGCTCCGTTTCATATTAGGCATTTCATAGAATTTTATATATGAAAATGTGCGCAATTTCATGTAGAATAAAACGAAAAATATTTGAAGGTTGTAGCTTTTCTTATTTCCGAAATAATTGCATATAAAAAATATATATATAAAAAATTCGACATTCGGTCAACTTTAACTCGTCAGATATGGTAAAAAACTGCAATTGTAAGCTAATACTCTTACAGTATAGTAATATTCAATCATTTGTCTTCATTTTGAAAGAAATTGGAAGTCTCTAGGACAATATGTAGATTTATGGTGAATTTTTGAAAAAAATATTTGTTTACGTCCGCGCGTTACGAATTCATGCATTATTTTGTGATAATATTTTCTCTGTGTTGCTTTTATCGTTTTATAATGTGTTATATACCAAAATGATCGCAATTTAGTGTACATTACAACGAAAAAAAAGTAACTTGTTACCTTTAACCGTTTTGCGCTCAGCGCGATTTGAATACAATTATATATGAAATTTCTTTTTTGCGCTATCATATATCGCATTATTTATATATGATAATGATAATTTTTTTTCATTTCTGATGGTTGCATACTAAACTTCAGCCAATGACAAAAAAAGGAGCCAAAAATGAACTCTTAATCTTGAAAACTAAGCGCGCTGTGATTTTTTGAAAAAAATATTTTTTCCGCTTCCGCGCTCACTCTGAAACACCTTCGGCACACGGGAGACAATTTTTTTTTTACCGCTTCGGCGTAAGAGGGTTAACAGCTTAACTATGGCTGGCCCAAAGGATTAGA
This sequence comes from Macrobrachium nipponense, assembly GCF_015104395.2. Taxonomy (NCBI): domain Eukaryota; kingdom Metazoa; phylum Arthropoda; class Malacostraca; order Decapoda; family Palaemonidae; genus Macrobrachium; species Macrobrachium nipponense. The sequence continues at coordinate 13,357,018 of NC_061110.1, read as the reverse complement.
TATATATGATTAGATATTTTTACATAACTAGGAACCAATTGGTTACCTAGCAACGGGACCTACAGCTTATTGTGGGATCCAAACCACATTATATCGAGAAATGAATTTCTAATCACCAGAAATTATTCCTCCGAGTCCACCTTGGTAGAACAGAGAACTCGCGACTACTGAATTGGTAAGCGAACACAATTAGAATGTTGAAACTGAACAAATTTTTACATGGGGAAATTGGTCATTAAAAAAAAATGCTTATTAAAGGTATGTATTGTTTCATAGAATAGAATAACAAATAAGGAATTCTAAGAGACTTTACAAAAGGAACAAAACTTTGGACAATTTACTGTCAAATATGCAATTCTTTAATATACTGTGGAGAGTCGTTATTACATCATTTAAAATAGTTCCCTTTACCTTGGGATAATCACCACCACCATCTTCAGTGCTGTGTGACACAAAATGCCACGTGTTTCCTGTGCTTGCACTTACACACAAATGTCCACTCATTTTCTCCTGAAATCTTTGGAAAACTTGCGCATTTATAAGTTTGGGGTCTTTAGTACCCTTACCCTGTTGCAGGTGTTATCTTTGGAAACTTAACCTACCAGTTTTCAAACTGAAACACTGTCTAATGCACCTAGTAGTCTAAGTAAATTTGCTTAACAACTGGTATTATTTTTCTTGTGCACCTGTACAAAAGCTGTGTGTGTGTCCACTACAACACTCGTCCGTTGTTTACCATTTGCAACCAAAAATCAGTGAATGTAATTCATCCATCTATTTCAAGTATTATCTGGTTTGATAATGATTGTCCAGGTTGTGTACATCTTGCATAAATCAGTCTTAGGCATGCAAACTGATATGCTTAAATTCAACATTACTTGACAGTTGACTTGTGTCAGATGTTAACTGATTCTTCAGTGCTGAAAGTTTTTTTTCAGAAATATTGTACAATGACCCAGAGTAAGCTTGAGGCCTTTATGTATTTCTATACACAGTATAGAATGGACTGCCATTACAACCTTAAATTGAATAAGAAAAAGTTACGTATGTATATGTTTTTTGTTATTAAAGTCAATAAAGTTTACAAAACTCCATAATTCAGTTTTAGTAATCTGTTAACTTATAGGATAAGTGAGTTAGCTTATTGCATTTAAACATACCCTGGATCCCCTGCATAAAGTATGTGCCACTGAAGATATTAAAAAAATTGTCTACCTTGTTTCTTCTATAATGAAAATGTACCATAAATTCTGTCTGTGAAGTAGTGTCTACATTTTACAGTCTACAGTTCATAGCCTACAAATTAACTTGAGAGAGAGAAAATATATATATCATAAATTGCCCTAATGTGCCTTACAAAAAAAAAAAATTAAGCTTAGCTGCTCAACACAAAAGTAGATATAGTGGTATGTTAAAAGAATACTAGCGGCTTGCTGCCCTAACTTATTCTGCATAAAAATACCCACCCCAAGACGTATCTTTATAGTATTTTGGTTACTCAATGAACATGAGGCCTTGCTGGCTAACTCCCAATTTACTTTTCCAACAATATTACAAAATGTGTTTGGGAAACTTAATGTAGCTAACATTGGCAAATTTGTATTTGACCTTTGTTTACAAAGTAGGACCTGTGAACTTTGGTTCTACTGCATAAAATGTTGAATTCTCATCACCCATAGACATACATGAAACTGTTAGTGTTTATCTTTTAAGATATTAATATTTTAATACTTTGAAAAACTTCAACTTTAGTGAAGAGAATAACATGGTGAATGCCAGACAGAGACACACAAAAGCAAAGGAAACTAGATGTCCCCAGATGGTAAACTAGGGCCATAAAAACACACCCCACCAACAAGTCTAGAGCACACAGTAAAAACAAAGCACCATTCCTTCAATATTCGCTCAGGACAAATTAACAAATCTGAATGCAATCCAAGTGCTAAAGAAAAAAATTCAGATTCTACAACCACAAATCTAACAGAATTCTGAATGCAATCAAAGTGCCGAAAAATCAGTTTATGCAGCCATAATATCTACTTATTTCATGTCCTACATGTTAAATCATGAACTGCAAGGATAGCCAATAAAATGGTTATGCTGTTCAAATTTTCAACCACTGGTCATAAAATCTTATTCCATACAACATGAAAGCCTTAATCTTTAGTAATCTTCAGATGATCCTCATATCAAAGAATATTTTCTAAACTCGCTCACTATTTTTCAGTTACTGTGATTAAAAACACAAACACAAGCCACAATTCCTTATCAGTCAGTAGGACAGACACACAGTAGTACACACAATTATCAATTACAATGATTATTACTTTGTGTTCAGCAAACTTTAATTTGTACAGAAACTTGTCTGAGCTATTGAGCAAATCAGTTACAAGCAGCAAAGTACACATTGCATTTCAGTTTTCAAAATGGTGCACAGAAGCTGAATGGTGAAAATACAACTCTCCAGACTTACAGTTGTTTATCAAGTTTCAGCTGAGCTGATAGTTTGTTGAATAATATTCTGGCCCAACAATCTAATGACAGAAAAAAAGAAGAGAAACTGACAGTATAACTCTAAGAACAAAATTTTGACAAAAGTCCCTAACAAAGAAACCTTTATGAAAATGAATATCACACCCACAATGAAATAAGTGTAAGCATTCACTTGAGTGCACATTGACATAAAACTTGACAAAACTGAAGTTAGTAAGTATATTTGGAAGTCATTCTCTTCGCATACCTGGGAAGAGAGAAAAACTGTCAGCAATTTGTTTACCTTACTGACTTGAACCCAATGCTTAAACTATGAAAAGTTACTACAATGACAGTACATCAAGCCAATATTAATACCATAACTAAATTAAATTATGAAGCTCAAAAATAATATTTATCCCTTACTATAACAGAACCATCACATGCTCGCATTTTCTCATGTTTCAGCATCTTACTATCAATGTTTGCATCTAGCAACCATTTTTAATACAGAAGTTATGATGTTCATTAGGCCATTTTCACAGAAGACTGAACAAGCCCAACTTCAAAGTTGCTTGTTATATATTGGTACAGTTGTTATAATCATACACATAATTTATGTTACACTGCAAATGTGAATATGCACTGAATGAATGAATTTGTGAAGGCTGTTTGGCACTGTGACACTTTAGCCACAGATGCAAAATGTGAAATTAATTCACCTATATACAGAGTTGTGAAAAGTAGTTTCTTAGCTCCATGGGACAAAAAAAATTAATTCTTACTGAATACTGAAAGCCAAACAATATCTTTGAGTGAGTTATCCTTGCTATATTATCTTAATGTTATATTTATTTGAGCTGTATTATAATACCATCTAAACATGTCAGCAAAAGCATATTCTTGAGTAGCCCTAAAAACTTTGATAACAGACATTTCCCAGTAACAGTCTTCCTAAACCCATGTTGGCCAGAGTCGCTCTGGTTTCTGTTTCTGTTTTTAATTTTTACTTGTTCCCTTTGCTCTCTGCCAACTTGACTATCCAAGTATTTTTTTCTGCTTCCATGTTTGCTATTTCACAGTCTAACATTTTATAACTCAGCAGTTGGCTTGAACTAATAAAGTGGCTTAAGATTCAACACTACTACTATTTCACTGTGGCTGAAGCATCCACCTTATCAATAGAACTTGGTGGTCTGAATCAATTGCCCAATAGTAATTAAATCGATCTAATTTCGATATTACTATTATTTTTAGCCAAGCTGTAACTTAGATGGAAATGTAAGAAACTAAGAGCCAAAGTCCCCCAATATGGAAAGCAGTCTAGTGTGGAAATAAAAGTGTAAAGAATAAACTACATAAAATATAAATAAAAGATAAAAGTTAGGAGATAAGATCATTTCCTCAATGATCAACACAAAGTTCCAACAATTTCAACTACGTCAACTTGGAAGATGATTCCACAATTTGGTCACAAGTGGAATAAAAGGCTAGAATTAGCTGCATGTTGACTGTAAGGCCTTGAAAGATCTGAATGCAAATGAAGATCACAATTATGAAAAATATTTTAAAAGTATGAATAGTGAGCTAATCATCCAACAGTGCTGCAAATGAACTTCATATATAAAGGTGCTATTTCAAAAGCAGGTATTGTAAATTCTAGGAGCCAAACAAATTGCTATTTAGTGCCAAATAACTTGCTAGCTTAAGTAATGATGCCCTAAGTTTAGTAAATTAGAAATGGATATAAATGAATTCTTAGAGGAAGTACACTGTGGTCAACAAAGATCTTTTGTGCAATGTGAGAAACCACAAGAAAATTAACACATTAAAAAACAAGAAAGGCTTTTCAGAACATGAGTCAAATGTTGCATTGATAACTTTATGAACATTTTTTAAATACTTGCAAATTCAACTAAGAAGAATAAGCTTAAGCTGCTATATTCCTCCTACAAATGGCCCTCCAGGTTACAGTATTCATGAGTCACACAAGTCGCATAATGAAAAAATATAGCCCATTACCATAATATAAAATTTCTTGTCATGAGATATTATTCCTCATATGCACAGTAAGCTTAGAAATATGAAGTGTTTATATGCAAACTTCTTGTACAAAATGAAGCAAAACATATTTACTGTTTAATTTCTTTGCATTTTAAATAACTCCTACATTGAGACAAACTTGTTTTGTATCAACACAAAACAAATTTCTCCAAATATATGTACTTATTAATCATGTATTGAATTGCCCTATTTCTGCGGAGACACAAATCTCAGTTTCACCAAATTCATGTCAGTCATTTGGAATAACTCACACTGTGATAAATTTCTTTTCGTATCACCACAAAATAAATTTCCCGATATATACGTACTTATAAATCATTTAATGTATTGACCTTTTACTGTGGACATACAAATCTCTGTTTCACCAAATCCTTACTGCACAAATAATAATACTAAAAGTGCTGGCAATGAGTGCTTCATCTTCATTCTTTCTGAAGTAGGAAAAAAAAATAACAGATTTCGTCAAAACAATCTTCCTCCTCTGACCCATACTTAGGAAAATTAAAACTACTTGACCAGAGGGCCTTGTTCTCAACAAAGCTCTCTACTGTCCGGATATGACAGAGGAGGAAGCATGGAAAATGCTGACCCTTCTTTGAGGAAACCAGTGCCCGAAAGAACATGGTCTTTACTGGACAATAACAAACCGCTTCTGGCAAGGACTCCTCTAGTAGACATAAAAGATCCCATCTATACCAGCAGATGGGACTCTGGAATTAACTAGACAAATCTCATGATTATATTCATCAAATCCTTGCTGGCACTTAAGCCTCCAGAAAGAGTCCAGCACCATGACAATAAAGCCTATGAACCATTCCTGTTGAGGATTAACCTTTTAACGCCTAAGGGGTATAATAAAAATCGTCTCCCGAATGCCGGGGGGGTCTCGGAGTGAGCGCCGTAGCGAAAGAAATATTTTTTTTTTTAAATCACAACGCGCTAGTTTTCAAGATTAAGAATTCATTTTTGGCTCCTTTTTTTGTCATTGCCTGAAGTTTAGTATGCAACCATCAGAAATGAAAAAAATATCATTATCATGTATAAATAATGCGATATATGATAGCGCAAAAACAAAATTTCATATATAATTGTATTCAAATAGTGCTGTGAGCAAAACGGTTAAAGCTAATGAGTTAATTTTTTTCGTTGTATTGTACACTAAATTACGATCATTTTGGTATACAACACATTGTAAAACGATCAAAGCAACACAGAGAAAATATCATCACAAAATGATGCATGAATTCATAACGCATGGACGTAAAAAAATGTTTTTTTCAAAAATTCACCATAAATCGAAATATTGTTCTAGAGACTTCCAATTTGTTTCAAAATTAAGATAAATGATTGAATATTACTATACTGTAAGAGTTTTAGCTTACAATAGGAGCTTTTAGCCATTTCGGACGGACGAGTTAAAGTTGACCGAATGTAGAATTTTTTTTATATATATTTTGTTTATATGCAAATATTTCAAAAATGAGAAAAGCTACAACCTTCAATTATTTTTAGTTGTATTCTACATAAAATTGCGCACATTTTCATATATAAAACTCTATGAAACGCCTAATATGAAATGGAGCAAATATTACGAGAATGCGACGTACGCATTTCGGAGATTTGCAGCGGAGAATCCGCGCGCGGAGGGAAGGAAATTTTTTTTAAAAATTCACCATAAATCTAAATATTGTGCTAGAGACTTTGAATTTGTTTCAAAATGAAGATAAATGACTGAATATTACTAGACTGTAAGAGTTTAGCTTACAATTGCATTTTTCGACCATTTCGGTAGAGTCGAAAGTTGACCGAACATGGTTTTTTTTCTATTTATCGTGATTTATATGCAAATATTTCGAAAATGAGAAAAGCTACAACCTTCAATTATTTTTTGTTGTATTCTACATGAAATTGCGCACATTTTCATATATAAAATGATATTGTTATGATACAATAAAGTTTTATACATACTTACCTGGCAGATATATACATAGCTGAAGACGGAGTCAATAGCTATGTATATATCTGACAGGTAAGTTGAATGTATAAAAACTTTATGTAACGGCTAATTTAAAATGGTGCAAACATTACGACAATCAGACGAAAAAATTTCAATTTTTTTCGGAAGAGTTACCGCGCGGACGTAAGGAAAGTTTTTTTTTTTCATAAATTCACCATAAATAGAAATATTGAGCTAGAGACTTCCAATTTGTTGCAAAATAAAGGTAAATGATTGAATATTACTAGATTGTAAGAGTTTTAGCTTAAAATTCCGTTTTTTTACCATTTCGGTCGAGTCAAAGTTGACCGAAGGTTGAAATTTTGGCACTTATCGTTATTTATATAAAAATATTTCAAAACTGATGAAAGCTACAATCATGAGTTGTTTTTAGTTGTATTCTACATGAAATTGCGCACATTTTCATATATAATACTCCATGTAACGGCTAATATAAAATGGTGCAAAAATTATGTCAAAGTGACGAAATAATTTCTGAGATGTGTCACTGATGTTTTTTAGTGCGAGAAGAAAGAAATTCGCACTTGTGCGCCTGGGTAACGATTGTAAACAAAACAACGCCTTGATCCGTGAGCTCCCAGCATCCCCCAAGGCACATGATTCAATAGTTTTCGCCTGGTAGGCCTATAAGTATTTTTCCGCGAATTTAAAAAAAAAATTTTTATATAGACGTACCATACGTCCAATCGGCACCCAACAGACAATTTATGTTGACGTATAATACGTCCAATCGTCGTTTAAGGGTTAAGAGGAGCTACTAGAATCACCCATTTATTCATGGACTTGTGCAACTTAAGAACCTCGCTGTGTCAGCCTGAAAAGGGGAAATGTTCACTGAAAGACCAATGCTATTCTGTAGCACTCCAATGTTTCCCATTCAGCTGTCGAGTCCAGCAAAGTAGATCAGTAGTATACACAAAAAGCTTTCTTCAAGCTCTTGGCAAAGTTGAGAAAGGACATGATTTTATCATGCAGGTAGATTTCTTCCTGGATCTTAGGACCTAAGGAATGACCAAAGTTGGAAGAGTGTAATCAGACATCAAAACATGGCACAAAAAGGGACTACTGTAACATAAAAGGGAACAAAAGGAAACTGCTCTTGACGTAGCTAAGCACTGCCGTTGGCAAAGGCAATACGTACTTGAAAACTGGTAATGTGGACTCCATGATGTCTCACAAAAATAAAATATGGATGAATGAAAGGCTGTAACAGTAAGCAAAACCCAAAAAGCACAATGATTATTTGCTAAATCTTGACTGATATGAATCTAGTGAGAGTGGGATTTCTACATTGGCCGAAGTTAAGGCAATAAATGATTGATGGGACTTATTTTCTCCTACAAAGCACAATGCTATACGGCAGTCCCCCACTTATCAGCGGATTTGGTTAACACGCCAAGTTCCGGTTAGGTACCGATAATAGTTATGGTGCCATAACATACCCAACAGAGGCACCAATAACCGGTTATCGGCGCCATTTTCGGTTAATGTTGGGTTTGGTTATCAGAACCCTACAAGGAACGGAACCCGTGCCGATAACTGGGAACTGCCTTATACTGTTGTTACCACCGTGGACTCAATAGGTTTCACCAACTGGGTTTTTGTAAGCATAAGGTATACATACTACACAAAATAATAAGGTTAGGCAAATGTTTCGGAATAGCCTTGAATAGGTTAAGCACTCTAATATTTTATGCACCACTTTTTGACCTGTTAATGCAGGTATGAGAGAGGCTACTATTAACCTTTTACAGAAAATGGGACATAATAATTTTCAAGAAATTTAGTTTGTAGATACCGAACTTTATCTTACACCAAGTGATATTTTGTACTTGGTACAAAAACAACGATAACGGCTTACCTGTATCGAACTTTAATATCACCTCCACAGTATTCATTGATGACAAGCTTAATGAGGAAAAGATGGAAAATAACAATGAGTGCGATGATCGTTAACCAGAACACTGTTGGCAGGCCACCCCACTTGTGGCCATGTTTGTGCATAGCTATGACGTGATGCTCGTGTGGAGGAGCTGTAAAGGGAAAAATTTATGTAAATGTTATAAAACAAATCCTTGTCTAACTTAGACCCTTGGAATATATTGACTCCCCTCCTGAGGTAGTCATACTGCTTGCATTTTTCACATCCTTTCCATATAAGGCATACAAAAATATCCATAATTAGTATCCTCATATGTAGAAAGAGAGTAAAGTTTAGTATCTGATTGAGAGCCTGATCTAATTTTGAAATGCATTATCAAAAATTTTGCAATATATACACTATAGACTATTCAGTGGGTTAACACTCATGTGGCACAAGTCATGTAAAAAAAATATAACCCAAAATTACTAAAAATAAAATAATTTATATGAAAGGGAACTAAAAAATAATTACATAGAAATATGTATATGTAAAAGAAAGCACTTACCTAAGGCAATTTCTTTTACATGAATTGTATGTTTAAGTTCTTCCATGTGAACTTTATCAGATGTAATATATAATATTGCTGTTACTGGCTCTGTAAGCTTGACTGGAAAGGCTTGCCTTTCCTGCCTGAAAGATTAGAATTAAAGAGACATAGTCAGTACCTAGTACATACCAGACACATAATTCAAATATCACCATTATAAAATAGATGTTAAAAAAGTTTATGATGTATACAAAGTCCTATGGAACATGTTAAAAGGTCCATTAACTCTGCTAAGCAGGCAGCCAAATAGAACTATGAGAGTTACAGTAATATTAAATGTGTAACAAATATAAATATCTTTTTATTACTGCATATCCTAAAATATTTATCAAGTAATTAGTAGCTATTTTTACTCACTTGAGTTGAACGGGAGGATCAAGACATCCAGCATCACATGCATAGTAGTTTCTGTCAGACCTATCTAAAGCTGTGTAGAGGACTGCTTTGTAATCCTCCTCTTGCACCATTATGGAAATATTTAAATGGGTTGCATTACCATAACTTATTCGCCTGTGAAATAGACGGAAAACACAATTCACAGACTGCAAACATACTAAGACAAATTAAGTACAGTCACTATTGAAGACAAACACTTCATAACATTAAAAAAATAAATAACCATAAAACCACCTGCAATCTTGCCAAATGGTGAAACCATCATTAATATGATTAAATATATCCATAATTTTCAGTCTAACATTAAAACTAAAAGGATTTTTGATGGATGAGCACTGAAATAACTATCCAAGAATAGGTGCCACACACACTCAGTAAATCTTTTATGAGCCTTTAAAAGTCCCTTTAGTAAAATAAACTACAACAAATAAAATTCCTTAAATTATACGCCAGACAAAAGCTTAAACATTTTTTTTTTTACAAACCTAAAATTATAATCTCTGTGGAGATCCTTTGGATGAGCATTGAGTTCAAGGTGCTGGTTCTTAAAACGCAAGCCCCCTAGACTTAGCAGCATTGCTTGCATAATGCCATTGGCCCCAGCTCTCACTAACTGATGGCAACCCTGACAAGACAGAATAAATATACATACATTAGTCATCCTGTATATAACAGGAATTATGCATAAGCAGTTCCGACCCTAAACTAATAATGTAATACACCAATTTTTAAACATTACAAAATACAGAAATAAATAAAGAATACACTTTAGCTACAAATAAATATAAAGATGGCACTCTCAAATAATACAAAAATAAAATTAACGATGAACCTGTAATGTTTCCTCAATGATGCAAGGTGGATGACTTACACATTGTAACTGACAATGCTGGATTACTGCAAATTACTTCATCTATTTGAAAAACAAAGTCCTACTGATTGCAAAACACATGAAACAAAAAAGATATTCAAGCTTGCTGTGGTAGGGTATTAACTGATATCTAGCGAGTCATGAGGAAGATGCATTTACCAACCATCCGATTTTATCTTGCTCACAGACAGTAAGACAATGCAAGACAAGGTCATAAGAACTGATATAAGAGTTGATTACTTTGTACAAATAAAAATAAATTTGGAAGGCAGAGCTGGGTGAACTGGACACTTTATCAAGTGCTTAGAGCATCTTGTTTCATTTCAACCGTGAGAGTTTACATTGGCAAAGGAGAAATTAAGAATGTAATTTTCCAACATACTTATTTTCAAACCTAAAATTATAGATTTTCAACAGAAAGCCTTTTTTTAAGCATTTCAGAGCATTTTTCTTCCAAACTGTAACACCAAAATATTTTCATTCATATCAAATATTCAACAACAAAAATACCTAGTCTTTTTTTTTTTGGCTTTCAGGTCCAACTGCTTGCAATCTCGTGAATATAGGATGGATATTTGAAATTTTCTTCCAAAACAATCTTGTTTCATCACATCAAAAATTGTACTGGAAGTGTCCATTTGCTTTATGATTTTCAATTCACCCAGAAATCTTGCAGCAGTTAGCTGACTGAATAATGCAGATAATCCAGATATATTTTTAAAACCAACTCTACTATTGAACCTACACAGCCATATGTTACTTCCTTTGAATGTTTTGGTGTCACTCACTCCAGAGACCGCATTAGTTCTCATAAAGGCTGAGCACTTTTTGAGAACACATAACGTTTCCCACAAAAAAAAAAAATTTCTGTTCATATCTTTTAAATCTACAAATATGAGCCTTTTCAGCTGTCATGTGCAAAATACCTTTCCCTGTTGTAAAGGCAAAAGCAAAAGGTCAATTTCTCTCTTTAGTATTCTTAAATATACTACTTTACTGTTTGCCTGTGCCTCAAAATTTTAGCTCCAATTATCTTGACAAGAAATATTACAAGGATCTCCCAAAAATATAGCTCATAAAATATGACAAATTTTTAATCAATTTGTATTTTTCATAGCTAACAAACCTTCGGTCTTAACAATAGGATCATTCTTCTAGCCCCAGCTGGAAACCAGTTAAAAACAATAAAAGATTGTACAGCAAGGACTCAAGTACTATAAATATACAGTCTAACTATAGTACCACAAAATTACCTGTTTCTCTAAGGTGACCATCCAATACCCAACCACAGTATTTACAGCTTCTACAGAATCCAGAGGGGACCAAAGCCGATCAGCTTGACTGGAAGAATAAGAACATGAGGGGAAAATAAAACAAACAAATAATAACAAACTTCACTTTTTCAAACAAATTAATTAGTACTATTTATAATCAGTCCATTCCATGGTCATGAAACCATCTAACACTATACTGAAAATAAATTTAAAAAAGATGGTAGTCATTATTAGGCACGCATGGGTGGATCAATTTTGTGCCGCTGTTCCATGAGCTGTGAAAAAAGCAGGGTTGGGTGACAGTAAATCCCAATGTAAGTATTATAATGTGTTTAAAAAATTTAAAACACTCTTGGTTTCCAATAATTCCATATTTCACAACACACATTGTCTAATGTAACATTACTGCTGCAACCACTTAGAGTATGGCATCTCTAGTCTACTTAATTGACTTATACCTGCCTTACCTTTGCCCTTGATGCTAACCCTCACTCCTGCATCATGTATCTATGAAAGACCTTCACAAAAACAGGCACACTTGTGCCAATTGCAGAGACTGTAAAAGCCATAAAGCCTGATAGTCAATGCACATTGCAAGGCTTCCCAATTATTGATGGAGAAGTCAATACTATATTGTAAGATACTAAGGAAGTTGGTGGGAATGGCTTGATCACTGACCATGTTAATGAACACACAAAAGAACACAGAGAACCCCTTAACAATAAGGAACTTAAAAGATCTGCTCAAGTCTCCTACACAGGATGATGATGACAACTATGATGTTGAGGCAGACAACAAGCCTTGCACATACAGTGAACCTGACAATGAACTATAAAAGGAGTTTCTCCTGAAATAGAAATCTATCAATTCTCAATGTGGCACCAAAGCACATTACACTTCATGAACCCACCCAGTACCATCGACCATAATACCAATGGGCTATACTAACCCCACATACCAACTTCTCCCTGCAGCAGACCACCCTCATTACACCAGTTATGCAAGGACACATAAGATTGCTTACATTGAGAGGCAGAGAGCTTTAACACTTGGACCCAATAACCAATCGGAAACCAAGTGAGATGAGAAGACATACACCAATGAAGTTGGCAGTCAAGGGAGACTGCAAATCACCTTTATCATATCCTGCAGTGCATGGCACTGTGAGAGTACCCTTATGGGTTAATTAATTCATCGATATACTGTCTTTTGTACAAGAACCTTATATATTAAAGAACTTTAGCATTTGACATTTTACACAAACTATTAAACTAAATTGCTGTTACTTTGCATATTCCTACAGAATTTTGCAGAAAGAAGCAGAACTTTCACAAAATAAGCAAATTAACAATTACAAATTCTTCTTCCAGAAAATAAGGCAAGTAAACATTTACATATTGTACGTAAGAGTTAAAAAGGTCCATTGCTACAAACTCACAGAGTAGGATGTCCTCCATAGCATCCCTCTGCATAAGCAATATCCCGCAGAATAGAAGATCTCTGTTCCTCTGTAGTCATTACCTCATGAAGGGGAGCTCTTG
>NC_061110.1:13318612-13343412 GCF_015104395.2 Macrobrachium nipponense | reverse complement strand
GAAGGGGAGCTCTTGCCTGGACAAATAAGAAATTAAAAAAATTATTTAACCAATGAGATGATTACCCAAGAGTTAAGGAGGGACTTCAGAGGGAAGCATAACCTTTTTAAAAATAAATCTAAGACAAAAGCAAATACTGTATCACAACAGAGATCATAAAACTATATTTTTGTGAAAAATTTTAACCAGAGTAATTTCAACACAAACTAGCAAACTGATGTGAGTAAAATTCAAGAACATTTTCTGTAAACACAAAAGCACACGAGTAAACAATCTCCTTTCAACTTCACTGCCTTAGATATCAGCTTTTCTTGATTAAGCCTTTCTGATTTGTTTGGTTTCACCTATATACAGGTATTTTTCAAAGAGAAATATTCAATAATTACTGTATTTTCATATTTTCATGACTAAATGCATTTTTTCTGAAAAACTATTAAAATACTCAGGTACCACAACCATTATTATAGGGATTCTGGATACCATCTCGTCATAAAGTCAGCAGACAATACTACAATACTGCAATTAAATATGCATAAAAACAAGTAAGAATAATTTACCACGATATTACCTAAAATATAAAGAACCTTTTTTATCAATAGTAATACTATTGTATTAAGAGATAAAAAGGATGAAACCTGCATACTTCTACCCATAATTGTACATAATATGTGCTATTCTACATAAAACACAAAAATTTCACAAGAAAAACCACATGCAAATCTACACTTTAATGTTGAGATGACCTAAAATGTGCAATTACCTGTGATAAGACATGATAAAGGGTAGCATTAATAAGATCTCCATTAACTGCATTCTCTGCTTTGGAGTGGCTAATGCAGAACCCTGATGACCAAAGCTCGTTCCAGATCAAAGAATGCTCTGTACGCAGCTTTTTTATACTTCCTGTGACAGCCCGTTTCAAGACCTGAAAAGAAGACAATGTATGTTGTAGCAGCACAATTAAATCTACTTCAAGTCATTTTTATAAGTTGAATTCACTTTAAACTATTCTGTCCTAACTGATAAAAAGTGAGCAGCTAGAAAGGTGCAAATACAGCCTTACTTATTACTACAATTTCTACAAGTCAAAAACTAACTTGACAACTAGCTTTATATAACATCAAATAAAACCAAAGGGACTGAACCTTGTCTTTGCAAAATACACTCAGTAATATACATATCTAATAATTGAATCCCATTGGAAACCCATGTAGTTAAGGAAACAGTCAATGAAAAGTTCTTGGCAGAAAGATCCTCATGACCTAGACCTATTTACATCATACCTCACATTTTTCTTGTAAAAAAAAATTGACTTGTCTCAGTGGTCTATTTTACAGCTCTTTAAAATAAAAGCAGGCTGTCCACTAGCCATAGAAGGATGGATAGAAGGAGGTCACAGCCAATGAAGTAAAAAGTTTGTTTCTAGTGTACACAGATTGCTAAGACTTGATTCACATGACACAAAAACTTAATTTTCACATTTATCAGACACTCGAGGCAAGACAACTAAATGCCAAGTTTTTTACTTGTCATTTCATTTGATGAGAATGAATTGCATGGACTACAAACCAAAATGGTTTAAACAGAGGAAATAAGCTTTCCCAGTTTTAAAAAAATAATTTACAATTATATTAATTATGTTTGGATAACTGATTATGTATTGTATTACTGTCTATTATTAGTAAAAATCAGGAAAAAATGTCCTCTTATACAGTATTTGAATTTTTTTTAGCTGTACTTTCTTTGTAATTATTCTTATAATTTAATGTCTTTCCCTATGGAAACAGATTTTTCTTTTTCTGAAATAAATTATTTTAAACGTCAGTACCAATTGATTGTTTTCTACTATGCTTATATTCACAAATTCCAGTAATGCTCTACCGTGCAAAGTCCTTTAAGAAAAATTGTCTTTGGTTTCTCTTCTAATATAACTTTGGGTTTGAAGCTGAGGGTTCAAAACTGTTTACCTTGTAAACGGATCACCTGAAGAAAAGCGACCCCAACACACGCTGGGGTCGCTTTTCTTCAGGTGGAAAATATTGGGGTCGCTTTTCTTAAGGTGAGGAATTAACAGGGGTTACAGTAAGGCTGTGGTGGAACGGCGCTTCGCACCTTATCCGCATATTTAAAGATTCTTGGCAAGCTCGGTATGTTCTGGCAAGAGGTAATGTTGCGCTGCACGCGCTAGCCACAGGGGTTACAGTAGTTTTGATTATTTTTGTACTGAAATTGCAAGACAATACGCTTTTAATTAACTATCGATTGTTTGTCTAAATTTGTGTTTTTAACAAATGTTTAATAAAGTAGTTTTTAATGAATATATATCTATATTTTTTTCTCCTTTTTTCTATGATAATATTATGAGCTAAAGTGGGTCACTTGAAGATTGGAGACACCAACAAGTAGGGGTCGTTTATCTTCAGGTGGAAAATATTGGGGTCGCTTTTCTTCAGGAGGAAAATATTGGGGTCGATTTTCTTCAGGAGAGGTATTAGGGGTTGCTAATCTTCAGGTGATCCTTGTAAACATCAAAGATTATTTTCTAACTTACCGTAAGGGCACTTTGTGCAACAGCTTCCTTTACGCTCTGATACATTTTTCTAGGAATAGGATCTGTGTAATTTACTGCTGTTACAACATGCAACGTCAACGAAAGATGCGATTTGACCTGTAAAAGGGGAAAATATTAGTCACATTTACATGATACTCATCATGATAACAAATGTTCAAATATATTTTCCAATTTTCCAATCATAATACCTTACCCAAAGCCTTTTTTTAACACCATAACCTTATGTTCTTTAATGAAAAGAATAACTGGAGAGCACTTTTCCGGTTTAGGAAAATCAAAGATATCAATAATTTATTATTTTTAAAATTATGATAAAATAGTTTACTCCACATACTTTGTAATCTGCATTGAATGATGGGCACAATGGGACAAGGTAAGAGGTTATCTTTCATATAATTAAGCAAAAACTGACTTTATTGACAGTACTGTACCTCTAAGCTGGACGGCACTTTCAGCGTCACTACAGCAACAGGAATGATATTGGATGAATCAGGTACTTCTACAAACCCCTTAATAATTGTGTATTCATGCTCTCCTTCACCATGTTGTAACCTGCAAAACAAACGACCATAAGTAAGTTTCAAAGAAAAAATCAACAAATTCTAAGGCTGAGAGGATAATACATTTGCAAAAATGACTTGTAAACCTATAAACTTATTTACTCAATAATCTACAAAAAAAAAAAATGCTAACAAACCTGAGGTCTTAACAATAGGATAAATCTTCTAGCGCCAGCTGGAAACTGGTTAAAAACAATAAAAGAGTGTATTCAAAATCAAAGAAATTTAATGAAAGCAGTGAAATGAAAAGTCATGAACAACACTCATTCTAAATTATTCCTATTCAAATCATGGTAATGAGGACTTAGAAACAGTGGAGTCAGAGCTGCTAAATAAAAAATAATGTAATTAGGTCCCACCTTGGCACAAAAAGAAAAAACCTAGCAAAAACATTTTAATGGAAATAATATATACAATACTGCAGAGTAACGCAAAAGGATTTAACAGATAATCCCACTTACTTTACAGTTTCTGTGGTAGCTCCTAACCAGTCTCCCAGACCCATCTGTTCAATGTCAACAAGGGTATCTTGACTGGTGGGGTTGATAATCTGAAAAGAGGTGCTACTGGATTACAATACTTTATAGAACTATACGTAAACTTCAACATAAGAAAATTGCCTACAGTATTACTTCGTGCACTTACAGTTTTAAACAGCATCCATTCAGTACCCAGCTACACATTGCTTGCTGTCTCGTAATTACCACACATTTCATTATCTCTGTCTTTTGCCAATCTTTACCTCTTTGAAAAGAAATATTTCTGGAAACACCAACAATTCTAGAAATGTGATAAAGTGGCCTGATTTTATTACTATACAATAACTACTGTCATCACCACCTTTTAATACAGTATCAGGCCAACAAAATCCTCTGAGCTTCTTGATTTGATTTGAACACATTTTGGATATACTAATTCACAATGAAAGGTTTACTTTCATTTATATTCTTGCAGGTATGAGGAACAACCAGTCCTTTTCCCATACCACGTGGTGTGTTGGCATTAACTGTCTTAAAGATAAAAGTATTACGTAACTAAATCAGTTTACTATATAAATGATAAAAATTTCTTTGATTTTTCTCTGCTGGAAGCACTGCATTCAACTGAAATGTGAGTCATGACTAATAACTTAGCAGATTTTTCATCATAATACCACTGGCTATTATAACCATCACTACTCCATCCAGCTGACCTTCACCCATCTGCACATATGGATCAAGTCTCTGTTCTGTGCTCATCACATTTTCTGATAAGACTTTTAACCTACTTCAGCTGAAAAATTTTAATTGATGGATGGCAGAAAGGTCATGTATTTTAGGGGAAAGTTAGCAGTGGAGGAATGAGATGACCCTTACCAGGATAAAAGAGCATACAGAGGGTCTTTTCCTCTTTCAAAATCTATCTAGTTGGTTTAGATGGGAACCATCTGCATGCAATACTCCAATTATGGTTAATGGGCTTGCAGAAAGTTTTTTTTCTTATGTAAACATCATATGGAACACTAATATTTCATATAAAAAAACTTTTTGACAAAATAGATTATGTTCAATGGCATACTATATTAAAGATTTGTGTTTATAATAATACATTTAAAATCTTGAGCACTAAACTTTTGAGACTTCCTGTGCAACATCACTGTTATGCAGTACTAATTTAATTAGACCAATAAACCAAATTTCTCGACTTCAAAATGCTTCATATCTTTACCACAACTTTCAAAGTGATACCAGAAACTAATCCTTTGATTGCTTGCTATTTTGTCAGGTGGAATCTTTCAGCCAATAATAAGACAATGCCCTGTGTATTCTCAAATACAGTACATAGCAGGGCACCATTTCTGAACAAGGCCATGATTTCAGGGGATAAGGATTAAAAGCACATTAATCTTCATGAGTTCAGATAAGCATACCTTAATATCTTGAAGGAGTAATGCTGGCATTGCTCGATGAGCATAAGTTTGGTATGTCACATCTATGGATCCTACAGCTGGTTGCTCCCATGACTGCAGACGATGCACGACTCCAGTTTTATACTCTGTTACAATGGCTTCTTTAACAGAAGCCCCTACAATGAAGAGTACAAAGTAACTTGAAATAATACTTGACTCTCTTGTTTTAACAGACTGTTTGTATATCAGGTTATACATCACAAAGCACATACTAACATAGTCAACAAAAGTAAAATTCACTTGATCATCAGGACCAAAATCTTAATTCTCATAGAGCTCAGCCAAAACACTTGCTCTGAAACTTGTTTCTGACACATTAAATTACAAATTAAGTATTATATCCGAGATTCTTCCTCACAAACTTACCATCAACTGACATTAAAGTTATTGGACGATAGTTTACGGGCAGAGAAAGAGTCCTCCCATTTCTAATATATATTGGACTCTCCTGATCCAAGGAAAGGCCCATGAGACCATTACCAACATATGGGATGAACGGTCTCTCGTCGTCATTTGCAGGGACGTGCAAGATGTGAGCGTCATCTTCTTGAGAAGCTTGCCAGAAGCGATCTAATCTCACAGACAGGCTTCTACTTGCAGAATCTGGAAAAAAAAATACATTAAATCATAAATTCAATACTTAATCAAAAGTTTTACAAGCGGCCAACGGTTAACGGCGCAATCGCTCAGCGGTGAATCGGTTTTACGGCTGTCGTCAAAAATATTCATTAAAAAATTAAGGCACTTTAAGGTATTTTCACGGCACAATTTTCAGTTAACAGCGCCGCCAGCGCCGTTGTCTAATGAGTTCATACATTTGTAAAAATGCCATTCAGACCATAAAGGTTATGCAAATTATATTTAAAAATTTTATGGAGAGTTATTACATAGGTATTAGGGTAAAATATATGCCTCTGACACTGTTCTATGCCGAAAATATCGAGTTACATAAGTGCAAATTTACCTATGGATGTGTCGATTTATAAATGTTCATGCTTTTATGTTTAAAATTTGTATGAAAATGTATTACGTATAAGGTATTTTTATTTCTGCACAGAAATATGATACGAAGGCAGCTTTTGAAACTGCCCTTCACGTTATCAAATATGATGTTTTTTCATATTCGTTCTTGAAAGCTGTCGTCTGCTGCTCTTCCGAAAATATAGAGTTAAAATGAGTACAAATTTAGCGATCGATGTGTCGATTTTTTAAATGTTTATGCTTTTATGTTTCAAATGTGTATGAAAATATATTACGTATAGGGTATTTTTATTTTTGTACATAAATATGATACAAATTAAGGCAGCCTTTGTAACTATGCTCCACGTTGTCAGGGGATGTTTTTCATGTTCGTTTTTGTCCGCCACTGTTCCGAAATATGCATGGTGTTATTTTATTAATTATGCATCTTTTTATAAATCCTTTAAAAAGTTATAAATTACACTGTATCCAATAATAATGTATGTATTCTCAAATTATTGTATTATAAAATACTACGCCAAACCTAAGCCAGTATTCCGTGGAGCGGCCAATGTTGTGGTTTGAAATCAGCTGATGGCGAATACGAGTCTGTTTCGTCATAACGCAATTCTGAGCGAATTCTCTTGCTTCTAGTTAGCATAAACGAATATCTAGATACTTGACTTATATGAGACAAGGTTATTTTTCCTTATACAACGTATTTTTAGGTGGAAATATGAATTCAATGTCTCGTTGTGAATGTGAACTACTTTTTTTTTTGTTAACAGATTACGTTGGCGGCATGTTTAATGCGTGAAAAATTAAGCAATTCCGTTTGCAATTCTCCTTTATATCATCGTAATACGAACTTTGATTTATTTATCTTATATCAGCATGAAACCAACAGTAAAATGTGTTCTTTCAAGCACAGTAGTTTTGATTAAAATGATTTTATCTCAATTTTATCTATGGTTGTGTTTGATGGCATACGTTTACTGGAGTTTTATCCTTGTTGCCGATGTACGATAATAATCATTAGCAGCTTGAACAGTTTTCTCAGCTTCAGTTATAAATAGGTTTATATTTAACAGTATATTTCCCAATTTATCTTTGATCTGTATTGATCTTTGAACTATAGCAAATAAAGTTATTACATTAAGATATCTCAGTTCTATTCTATACATAACGCCATTTATAACAACTACTGTAATAGTGTACTGTAGTACAATGATTGAAATACAAGCCAAACGATGTTATCCAATTCAGTTGTACTTAGAAAAAAAAGTAGTTTCTCGTTCGGTCATTCATCATGGCTGTACACATTCATGCAACGAGTATAACGTTAAAACCATACTTTCATCATTCTCTTTTGCTGTTTTTGAACTTATGTAACTGGAAGATGGATAAAGTTAGGCTATTGTAATTTGATCCCTCATAAAATCGGACTATCGTAAGACGAATTATCGTAACTTGAACACTACAGCTACCTGTACACTGTATAAACCTTATTATAATATCTTTACATACTCTAGACACCCAAAGGATTAAAGCTAGGCTTTTTTCACTTTACAGTACGTATTTATAATGCTATAATGTACTGTACAGTACTACTGTACAGTAAATTCTACAGTACTATACTGCATAAATATAATTTGACTTATTACGCAAAAGGTGTACAACAGCCGTAGGTTTTAAAATCGCTTAGCATCAAAAATCACTTCGTGTCGGCGGCCCGGAACGGAACCCTGCCGCTAACCGAGGGCCGCCTGTAATTTCATTCTCTTAGTACAAATGTACAAGACTATATACAAAAAATTGGTGATAATAAAAATGAGGAGCTATTTATTAATTTTTGTGCTACAGATAATTTGGTACCTAGAGGTTACTCTCTTCCAATAAAAGGATATATATAAATACACTTGGACTACTCCAGACAGTGGTCATCATAAGACAGCCTACTATTCAAGTAAATTTCTCCAGTTTTAAAGTAACAGAAATGTATACTAAATAATTTTGTATCATTTTATATGATACTGCAATAACTAATATGTAGTTTCTCATCAGCATATTCACAACAATACTTTTCAAACTCTTTTGAACTCATCTAGCTAGGCTATGGAACTTCTCATCATAATCTGGGTTGGCCTTAAATTACTAGGAGAATGAGGTTAAGGATAACTTGGATAAGTGAGGTATTAACATCCTGTAGACATGAATGATTTGTTCTTTATTGAGGAATTAAACATAGAACAAGTAAAATGGGAAGGAGTTTTCATCAATGACTATAGGAAATGAACTTGATGCATAAAACATCTGTTTTACAAATAAATAAATGTTACCTTTCAAAATATGTTACCCTTCAAAGTTCTTTCACTTTTAACTCTGAAGCAGTACTGTAATCAACAAAGAAATAATTTAAGCCTAATAATCAGCCACACAAACCTTTAGCTACTACATTCACTTACCTGTGATTGAAGGTTTTGTGTTAAGGACTAAACGAAAAATCGATGGTCCACAATAAAGGAGGATTACAAGAATAACTAACACTACCAAAACAGCTTTGCGATACCTGGAAACATAAAATAACCATCATTTAGTATTTGGCAAAAACCTAAGGGATACAATTTTATATTTTCAACAATTGAGACTAAAATGACAATTTGTCCAAAATTGCATTTTTCCTAACTATACAAACCTGAGGTCCTTTTACAATAGGAAGGTACTAGCGGCAGCTGGATAGTTCGTAAGCTTTCGAACAAGGGGTTCGGTAGTTAACTGCTTGTCCGACAGGCGCGCGCGCGCGACTGGGAGGTAAACAAATCACTTTTGCTTTTGGCCCAAGCAAAAACTGCAGAGTGAGGGGTGGCATGAGGTGGGACTATGTGTAAAAGGACCTCAGGTTTGTATAGTTAGGAAAAATGCAATTTTGGACAAATTGTCATTTGTTCCGACACGGCATACAAACCTTCGGTCCTTTTACAATAGGAAGACTCACTTCTTGGTGGGAGGAATCTGAGTCTTTTGTGAACAGACTGGTGTTCGCCCAACCTTGGAATGCCTTCCTGGTCGTAAGAGCGAGGGAGGGATCCAAGCCTCTGTCCGATTGATCGGGTCACCGCAGATCAATGGTCAGACCTCTGGACCGAGTACTAAGAGAGAGGCAAGCGTATCTCTTCGTACCAGCAAACAAGAACAAGTTCCTATTTGCAAGAGGCAACATAAAGTTATGGTTTGTCTCTTGTTGGCATCCACTTGTTCCCCCCCCCTTGTAGGAGGAAGGTGGTGGATATTCGCTCCCATCCCTAGTGAAAGGGATAGGAATGGGGCTGCTTGTCGAGTATCTCAAACCGGCCATCTCATCCTTATCCACAGCAAGGTGATGACCGTATCCCTCTACCCCACTAGGTAGAGGGGGAGAAAAAGATATGAAGAGAAGCCAGTCACTCTCTCATTCACATATCTATTCTTACAGTCACACCAGGACTTCCGATGCTGTTCAGCCTGCTAGGGTCTGGGTTAGCTACACAACGTGTTGAGCAGCCACCACGGGTCCCCCAAGGAAAACGATCCAAGGACCTGTGGGCAATATCCAAAAGGTAGAAGGAGGTGCCAGTGGTCTGGTTGTACCAGACCCCTGCCTTCAGTACCTGCGCCACGGAGAAGTTCTTGTGTAACTCGAGGGAGTGTACTTCTAGGTCATCTTGGTGCTGACGAAGAGTCTTCAACACTCAGCCTGGGATGTCGAGTTTCTTCAGAAAGCGCGGTCGCGCTTTCACAGGACAAAGCAGACATCTCCTTCGCATCGAAGGTCGGTGAAGTCCATTAGGGAGGGGATTGTGAAGGACTCTAACCGATCGTCAGGAACCGAAGGGTTCAGAGTCTTCGCTACGAATTCGGTACGAAATCGAGCGTCACGAATCCCCATCCCCTGGATGCTTGACTTCGCAGGAAAAGTCATGCAATTACCTCAGAGGAAAAGAAGGGAATGGTCGTATGACCTATCCCTCTTCTCGACTTCGGTGATGTCCTGTACCCATACTGGTCTATCCGTCTGCAGCGAAGTGTTGTTCTCGGTAGTGGATAGGACACCGACACTCAATGGTGGGTGTCGATGGTATGGGTACTGTGACAAGCCGTTAGGACGAAGAGACTGTTATGGAACAACCGAACTAAGTCCACAGCGAAGTTCGTAACAGACTTGGGGCGCTCTGACAGCTGCCGACTGACTGCGTTCGGTAGGAGGCAAGTTGTCCAAGCACCCGAGCAAGTCACGTGACCTTCGCCTTAAAAGGGTTAGCCAAGAGATTAAACAAATAATTTGTTCGTCACCGATGCCAGAAGGCAAGGTGAGTGACTCTCTTAAGGCATGTGCCCAACAGGCGAAAGTCAATTGCCTTCTAGAGACCGAGGTCCCTGATGGCAAGATATCTCATAGTATAGTTGATTCTCGGCTAAGGAGAAACAACACTATGTGTCGTTGAAGACGAAGGTGTACAGAAAAACAACCTGCACGTCTTCCAGCTGAACCGAGAGAAGGATTCTCAAGATTCTGAACCTGTGCTACAAAGACTGAGAACGCTAAACCGCTATTCATTGCTGTCCGGTGAGGATCGTAGTTGCAATAAAAGCGGAGCGCTTTTCAGTAATGAAGACAGGGAAATACTGCCTGAAGAACTGCTTCTCATGGGCTGAACATTTGGAAGTAGAGCTGTCAGGTCGGAGAGTAGCGATGTCTTCTGACATATCTGTTTAATTCGGGGCGAGCAATGAATAATTGCACACCTACGAATACGAGATATTTTGAAGATAAACTCAGATGTCTGCAAAAATCATTCGCATTATCGCGGTGCGATGCAGCGGGAGACTAGTACAGACTTCTGTTACCGTGCGGTAAACAGAAAAGATGAAAGAGTCCAAGAGATATCTCTGTTGAAAATTCTCGCAATGTCGAAGGCGATGAAATCGAGCGTCACAGCAGTAGATGGTCCTTCATTATTGCGAGAATCCCCGTTAATCAGAGACCTAAGTCCATGATTGTTGGGCAGAGATACGGTTCGGTAGTCAATCAAACCAGGGGAGAGAGAGACGTAACCGACAGTGCATTCTCCGAGACCTATCTGATACTGAGCCGCTATCAGGCAGTTCAATACGCAGTAGCTCTCGGTGACTCGTCATCCTGATTTGTTGCCAGGTAATCCATTATTCCACGAAGGAATGCGTTCGGCTAGAACCATCGAGCATAAAGAATACGCTCGAGCAATTATATTTAAACGAAACGGATTCGGTAAATACAAAAAGCTGATTTGGTGTTGTCATGACAATACCAAGTATCTAAAATCGAAACTGATAACTGCTGGGAGGTTGCAGGCAACCCCGAGTTGCAGTTCAATTAAGATACAATTCGTCTCGGTCACAAACCGTAGAGTTAACTACGGTATGCGCCTACCCCCCGGACAATTCAACTGTTAAAAGAATCATGTCGCGAGGGTAATATACGTAGTATATTTGTAGGTTTCTGTACCACGACCTCCATCCTAAATTCTTTTCCTCTCGAGGAATGAGAATAAGGATTGGAGATCGACCGCCTTCGTTCTCTAGTCAAGAGAGTGAAGGAGAAGTCTTTCCCAAAGGAAAGCTTCAATGGTGAACAGAATACCGAAGACGATAGTTCAAGCCAAACTGGAAGTTCCCGTCCGTTCTTCTCTATTCCAGGTTAATCGCCTACTGTGGAGGATACTCTTCTTTCAGCAGCAGTCCTTCTTCCAAATGCTAGAAATTACAGGAATTCGAGCATAAGCGAGGTTCCCGATTATCGTGTAACAATTATCGGGGATTCTCGCTCACTTTGGACCATGGTCTCGCCTAAGTGTTTGGAGATCGTAAAAAACTCGAACACTCTGAGTGCGCTAGAAATTCCGTAGAATTCTAAGCACTCTGCGAAACCCCCACCGAATTCGTCAAACGATATCGGCTGGTGGTCCTCCCGATTCCCGTAGAAATCGAGAAAGGGGCAGGATCCCTCCTCAACGACCGGGGCTTACGTCAGGTAGGACCCGAAGGTCCCCCCGGTAGCGCAGCCCCTAACGTGGGATCTTACAGAGAAATATCTGTAGGATCCCTCCCCTTTCCCTCGTAGCCGTAAGGAGAGAGGGAATGGGGGAGGAATTGGATACTGGCTCGCCTTCCCAGCGGAACTAGCAGTTGGAGAATGGAAAAGGAGCAGCCATCGCCTTACGGCGATGGCCTCTCAGAGCCTGGGAAAACGTATCGTCCCAGGAGAAAAACGTTTTCCCCGAGGAGGGTTACGAACTCATACTGTAGGTAAGGGTCTGCCGCCACTGTGAACGTCGTCTGGGTGGGGCTGATCGACACCTGACAGGAGAGAGCCGATACCGTCCTCCGACTCATTCCAGTCCTCGTCGAGGTCGAAACCTCAGGAGGACCTAAGGGGTATTCAAATACGGTGTCCGAAGACACGTAGAAACGCCTCTGTCGCAGTAGAGGAGGTGAAGTAGCTTGTTCGACCGGCCAGAACTGAGAGCGCCTTCTTGTCCGGAGACGAGAGACTACCTGGTTCAACACAGTCGGCAAGCTCCGATCGCGGCAGACCCACCGTCGATTTGGGTTCCCTCTCGGGGCCCCAAAACGACTCGAGCCGAGACGTGGCTCTGCTGGTGGGAGCGGCGATCCTTCCCCGAGGTCGTTGTGCTGACGAATCAGCGCCATAACCTCGGCAAAGTTCCTCTGGATCTCGGAAGTCACAGCATCTTGCAGAGTAGGACCGTTAAGCCCTTCGAACAAGAGCATATTCCGAGAACCTTCCTCCTAAGAAGGGGGAACAGCGACAGCCCTCTCGTTCTTCTCCATCCACTTGCGCATACGTCCTGGCCGGTCCAAGAACCGTGCCTGGCACGTAGGGCGTCGTGGTGGGATCATGAGGGGCGCACCCCTCACGATCACTCCTCAATACCTCGCTCCTCCCGGTGTAACCCGAGGAGGTTGAAGGTAGGGGAGAGGCAGACCTGACGCTCCCTCCTCGCGCTGGCAGAACCAGCAGGCTTGGAGGGCTGCAGGCGATCGTCAACCCGCGGTGGCGATCGAGCTGCAGGCCTGGTCGAACCGTCTCGCTGTGGAGAACGGCTGGACTGAGCACAGCGGCCCCGATCTCGAGTGTCAGAAGAGCTGGTGCTGGTTGCCGTACCCGATCGCTCTCTGTGAGAGCGACGGTCAGGCGACCTGCAGGCTCCACTGTCATAGTGAGACCGGTGCTTGTCCTCACGGCACGTCACGTCGCTGGTTCCAGCCGTGGCTGGCACCGGCGAACGGGAGGACCTCTTCCCAGCCTCAGCCCGTGGCCGGTCGTGGACCGTCACGTCCCCGGGTAGTAGCCAGCTGGTCGCCGCGAGAGCGAGAGCTGGTCTGGTGAGAGTCGCGTGAGCGGCTGTCACCAGTCTTCCGCCCCGTGCCGTGAACCTGACGCTGAGCGGACTCAGAGGTCTGGTTCCCTGGCTGCACGGTCGCTGGTAGGCGACCGTACACTCGGTACCTCCCGCGAACGAGAGGCCGAGACGGACCCTGATGCGTGGCAGAACCACTGACACCAGGCGAGGAAGTACCGGTGTTAGCCGGTACCCTCCTCTGGTCCCCGTAGTCTTCTTCCTTGCGGAAGAAGAGACGGGCCCCCGCTCCCCCCGAAGGAGCAGGAGGACCAGCGGAAGGAACCCTCCCTCCCGTCCCACCGAGGTGAGACGGGTCCCGAGAAGCTCCCGAGGGAGACTTCTTAGGAGGGAGGAGGCAACCTTCTTCTTCCTCGGCTGTGAAGCCTTAGAAGTCGAAGGGGAAGAGGCGGCAGCCGACGACGATGAAGAAGATGAAGACGAAGACGACGACACCTTCCTCCTCTTCTTCGTCAGCTTCCTCAGGACAGACGTAAGATCTGCTATCCAGGGCGGAGCCGGGGCTGCTGTAGCCGAAGCCACAGGGCCCGGACGCACCTGTACAGACAGACCAAAGTCTGGGGTAGTACCACCACGAACAGGGAACACGTCAGCAGGTATGGGATCTCAGGAACGCAGCAGGCAGCCAGCACAGCATCGGTAGGGACAGCCAGCGCAGACAACGCAGGGACAGCCAGCGCAGCAACGGCAGGGACAGCCAGCGCAGCAACTGCATGGACAGTCAGCCCAGAATCGGCAGGTACGGCAGGCAGCACCGGAAACACAGGAAGTGGAGCAGCAGCCAGCAACATCCTGGTACCGGCGGCAGGTCCAGGGGCGAGCTCTAGGGCAGCGGAAGTGTGGTCGCGGCAGCGCGGCAACCACGAGCGGTTCGGCGGCACGCCCCCCTCTCGGTACGGCGAACGGCACTTCACAGCGGCTGTAGGCAAGACTGTTACCACGTGATGGCAAGATACACCAGGTGAGGAGGGACGTCGTCACCTGAGCGTGGTCACCACTCCATGGGTGACCGCAGTAGGCCCAGACATAGAACGCAGCCCCTGGACACTACGCACGCCATGCAAAGGAAGGACGCCCATACCTCACCAAGGTCCACCTCGTGGCAGTAGCACCTGCGGAAATAACAGTAGTAGCGATTAGTGGGGGGGTGAAGTCCCTCGCGCGGGGGGGTGGGGTGAGCCCTCTCCGAACGAGTGGAAGACCCCGAATACAATTGTACATCGGGCACCGAGCGCCCTCCCCCACGCTCGAACGGATGGGCGAGGAGAAGAACGCAGATAACCTCCCCCCCCCAACCCCCGGGGAAGGGCCATCTGTGGGAGCAGAGCGGGGGGTGGGGGGGGGGGGGGGGGGGGGGGGGGGGGGGGGGGGGGGGGGGGGGGGGGGTTTTGGGGGGGGGTTTCTCGTTCCCACCCCCGCACAGCACCCATGTACCCAACAATAATAATAAGAGCCCGAGAGCAATCGTGCCCTCGGCCCACGAATGGCAAGGGCATCATAAGGATCAATTCCCTGACTGAGCGGAACTTTGAACCAAATAAATATTGATGCAATCATAATAAAAGGAATAAAATGAAAAAGAATCTTGCATTACGATTCACTTCACAATGATAAGGGCTCGGATCCGAGCGCATTTTTGCGCCCTCGTACCGAGCGCAAGGGTAAAAGGATCCATTCCCGATTATGAATGGAAACCTTGATCCATAATGAACTTGATGCAATCAAATATATATGAAAATGAAAAAGAATACTGCGCTTGCGATTTCACTTCATACAAATAAAAGGGGAAGGATCAATTCCCGGGAAATAGCGGAAACATTGATCCAAGTAAACAATGCAATCTCAATAAAATATGAAAATGAAAAAGAACTGCACTTGCGATTTCACTTCATTCAAATAAAAAGGGTAAAGGATCAATTTCCGGGTAAGCTCGGAAACTGATCCAAAATGAGTATTGCTACAATCAAAAATAATATATATGAAATGAAAAACAAAAGAATACTGTACTTGCGATTCCACTTCCATACAGAATAAGTTTTCGTGCCGAGCGCATTCGCTCGGCAACGAGCATACAGGTCAAAAAAATATATAAATGAAAAGAGCACTTACTTACGATTTTCATCTACACATTTCCAACCAAAATATACGCTCGGAGCGAGCGCTCTCCCGCCCTCGGCACCGAGCATACACAATACGAGGATCATTTCTGGGAAAATGAATTCCCGCACTTACGCCCTTCAGTCCCGGCACTCGGGTAATCGGAGGGCGTGGTGAAACCAAGATCCTTTAATTCACAATTGAATTCAATGGAAATAAATATGAAATGATTGTACTTACAATTCAGTTTCACTAGATAAATAGAAAAAGAAAAACACAACCATGCGAAAGCAACGACGATGAAGCGGGCAGAGAGCGATGATACACGTCCACACGCCAGCAGGCCGAAAGCAAAAGTGATTTGTTTACCTCCCAGTCGCGCGCGTGCGGTCGGACAAGCAGTTAACTACCGAACCCCTTGTTCGACAAGCTTACGACCTATCCAGCTGCCGCTAGTACCTTCCTATTGTAAAAGGACCGAAGGTTTGTATGCCGTGTCGGAACAAATTTACATTCAAATTTTGAAATCCTGCACTAATTAATTTTGTCACTGGTACACAGATGGAACTGAATCTCAAATACCAGACAAAAGCAAAAGCATAAAATCAATTATATTCTCTTCAAAGAACTTACATTAGTGGAACACTAGCTGTCATGTGCCATATCTTTCTTCTTTAGGTAACCTTGTTAAAATGCCTGTCACATCAAAATAAATGAGATAATTGAAGTGATGGCCTGTTCTGCTTTGGATCTTTCCATAATATGAGATACAGAGTAAAGGTAGTACATTTAATGCTCCTGACACACATTAGATTTAAAAACTACGAGAATTCCTATACGTATGCCCTTACCACACACAAAAATACAAAAAGGGTGTAAAAAACTGCAAAAGCAGCACAGACTATCAATAATGAACTCTTTGGGCTTGGGGTCTTCATTAACATAGTGTTGCTTATCAGGGAGATTTCTGATTGAACCTAAATCAAGCTTTATTCGGCAGACTTCAATTTTGTATTATTATCTGATATTTTATCCATTTCTCATGAACACTAGTACTTACATTAAAAACATAAATCACGCTGTGAGCAAAACGGTTAAAGCTAACTAGTTCATTTTTTTTTTGTATTGTACACTAAATTGCGATCATTTTGGTATATAACACATTGTAAAACGATCAAGGCAACACAGAAAAAATATTACCACAAAATGAGGCATGAATTCGTAACGCACAGACATAAAAAAAAAGAGGTTTTCAAAAATTTACCATAAACCAAAATATTGTGCTAGAGACTTCCCGTTTGTTGCAAAATGAAGGTAATTGATTGAATATTACTAAACTGTAATTGTTGTAGCTTACAATTGCAGTTTTCAACCATTTCGGTCAAGTTAAAGATGACCGAAGGACGAATTTTTTCTATTTATCGTTATTTATATGAAAATATTTCAAAACTGATAAAAGCTACAACCATGGGTTGTTTTTAGTTGTATTCTACATGAAATTGCGCACATTTCCATATAAAAAACTTTATGTAACGGCTTATTTAAAATGGTGCAAACATTACGACAATCGGACGAAAAAATTTATGATTTTTTTGAAAGAGTTATCGCACGGACGTAAAGAAAAAGTTTTTCATAAATTCACCATAAATCAAAATATTGTGCTAGAGACTTCCAATTTGTTGCAAAATGAAGGTAAATGATTGAATATTACTAGAATATAAGAGTTTTAGCTTACAATTGCATTTTTCGACCATTTCGGTAGAGTCAAAGTTAACCGAAGGTTGAAATTTTGGCACTTATCGTTATTTATGAAAATATTTCAAAACTGATAAAAGCTACAACCACGAGTGGTTTTTTTGTTGTAATTCTACATGAAATTGCACACATTTTCATATACAGTAACCTCCCCGTTAACACGAGTTCTGTTAACACGATTTCGATCTTACACGAGTTCAAAATCATACAGAAAAATTCTGCTAACACGTAATATTCGATGTTACACGATTTTAATTTTCCGCTGAGAGCAAGAGCGCGGGAGGTGGGGCGAGAGTCTGACTCACCCCACCTTTCCCGCGCTCTCTCTCTTTTGCCTGCTGGCTCAGTGTGAAGCCAGCCCTCGCAGTGAGAAGAGCCAATACATTCTAGCATTGGTTAAAAATATAATGAGCGTACTTTACTACAGGTAGTCGTCTACTTACGACGGCATTAGGTTCTGGCAGAGCTGTCGTAAATTATCTTTCAGCATATTGAGTAAATTGAATCATGTTTGTGCTGTCTTTTTATCCTTTTTACCATATTCAAACACATGCGTGTACATGTACGTATTTGTTCGTTTGCATTTTCATTGACAACTTACTAGCCTACATATACATTTTATATCATCCCAAAAATGTGCATGTATAGTACCTATTATTACGATTAGCATATGAAATCTTATCATGCTCGAACTCCTTGATTAATACTTACTTTTATTACTGTATTTAACATTTTTATTGCAGGCATTCAGACCATCTGTCTGGTCTGTTTACATTTTCTTATCCGCCATTTGCATTGACAATCGGCTACACGTATTATATACATACTTTTATTTATTTATAGGTTTGAATTAAATGCATATTTTGTTATTATATTTGAGTTTAATTTGCAAAACAGAAATACAAAATGAATTACTAAAATAGAATCTTACCATTTTCGAAACAAAAATTTTTACTTCTGAAAAATATAAACAAAACATCGTCTGCTGTTTTCTTCTAGCGACCGTTTGTTACTGTTGCCAACACGTTTCTATGTAGTACGTAGTAATACACAAAGTTTTATTAACAGTATGTAAATTATTTTTTCTTTATAAATTTAAAGGCAAACTACAGTAATGCATAGATAGAATTGATTTACAGTACAGAAAAA
Source organism: Macrobrachium nipponense (assembly GCF_015104395.2). Taxonomy (NCBI): domain Eukaryota; kingdom Metazoa; phylum Arthropoda; class Malacostraca; order Decapoda; family Palaemonidae; genus Macrobrachium; species Macrobrachium nipponense. Next base: position 13,324,914 of record NC_061110.1, on the reverse strand, counting down.
ACATGAACATACAGAAAAAATAAAAATTACGAAACATTTGAAATTTGAAAAAAAAAAAATTATTTGTCTGCTGGTGGATGGCTGGGGATCGTCCGGGTCATCCGATTCCGTGGTAGTACTACTGGTAGTGGGGACGGTATACTGAGATGTTGGTTTAAACATAAACATGCTTAGTTTTGTTTGTTTTAATGGTCCGTTTTTTCTTCTCTTCATAAATTTCTCGGAGATGAGCGCGCTGACGGTAGCGGGAAAAACTATCGTACGCGCGCTCGACGTATTTTAGCCAAATATAAAATTAAATATTATTGTATATTATTATATTGTAGCTGTCATAAAGTCGGTCTGTCATAAGTTGCATAGTTCGTAAGTAGACGACTACCTGTATATAAAAATATATAAATAAAGTGTTTTTTTTTCTGGCAAAATCCCAAAATAGATTAAGTTTCCCATTGCCCTGGAACGTTAACCCCCTTATTTCCATTATTTCTTATGGAGAAATACTTCCTGTTAAACACGAATTCGGCTAACACGACATCTCCAGGAACGTAACCTCGTGTTAACGGGGAGGTTACTGTATAATACTCCATGTAACGGCTAATATGAAATGGTGCAAAAATTATGTCAGTGACAAAATAATTTCCGAGATTTTAGTGCGAGGAGAAAGAAATTCGCGCTTGCGCGCCTGGGTAACGATTGTAAACAAAACAACGCCTTGATCTGTGAGCTCCCAGCATCCCCCAAGGCGCGTGATTCAAAAGTTTTCACCTAGGAGGTCTATAACTATTTTTCCGCAAATTTAAAAAAAAACTTTTATATCGACGTATATACATCCAATCGGCACCCAACAGACAATTTATATCGACGTTTAATACGTCCAATCGGCGTTAAAGGGATATTTTATTCATACAGCATTCTCAATTCATGTATCAAATTCACAATGCCTATCAAGGTTTTCACACAACATCCCTGGGTGCTACCTGTTCCCTGGAAGCAAATTCCCGCGATGTATACAGGAAGTCCTCAGTTATCAGCGATACGGTTTTAAGGCACCAATAATAGTTATATGGTGTCATAGCATACGTAGGAGAGGCGTCATAAGGGTGCCCAGTTATCGGCACCATAAGCGCCATTATGGCGCCATGAATGGCTGAGTTTCGGTTAACGTCAGCTTTCGCTTATCGGCACACCCTCGGGAACGGAACCCCTGCCGATAACCAGGGACTGCCTAGACTAGTATTGCACCAATCCAGTTTTTTTTGTTTTTTTGCCATGCCCCCGAGGTTTGGTTAGGTTGGATTGGGTTAGGTCAGTTCAAAGAAGTATAATATAGGTAATTTGGTTGTGGGAAGCATAATGAGATTATTTTTTAAGGAGATTCTATGGTTAGTTTTTAAGATATGGCGTCTGGCTTTTTCAGGGAAGATCTGGCAACCAATTACAGTTGAGAAGTATGCTCCCTGGAATGCTAATTTTCAAACCTCTTTTTGTTAGTGCCAAAATTTCATTTCCATTAACAAGACAACCCAGCCACCATCATTAATACACCTTCATTGACTTGACATCAGCAAGCTATGCATGGTCCAAAAAATGTAATTTGACAAAATGGCAATTCTAATTCTAGGACGACTCTCTCACCATTTGTGCTTACTGAGTCACAGCTGTGACCCACAACATATGATAACATGATACAGTGAGTGAGTTGAGTTGAGTTGGCGGGGGGGGGGGGGGGGGGGGGGGGGGGGAAAGCAGCATGATCAATCCTTCAACTTCTCAAGCTGAATGAATTTTTCCATGGTCTACATAACATGAGAACATGCCTAGTGAGCCACTTTTTTCCAATGAGCGCAATACACTGGAGGTCCCCCAAATATTTTTTTTTTTTTTTTGCAAATATATCTCTGACAGTCCTTGATATTTTTAAGCATATGTTGAACCTTTCCTCTTTGGGAAATACAGAATAAAAAGAACAGCACCTGTTGTGTCATATTGCCATCACAAATTAACAATAACTCTTCCTCTATATAAAGTGGCTTTTTCTTTTCAAAAGTAATAAATTTCACATTTTATATTTTTATAAAAACTCATTCATCCTTCTTATCCAGTCTTATTGACTAACTAACTGTTTCAATTAAGACTTTTTTTTTTTATCCAATGAAATATTTACTATACTGTTTTGATAGATACAGCCTCCTAGCTTTGTAAATTTTATTTTAGTTATTTTTTTTAATAAGTTGTTTTGATAAATACAGCCTCTTAGCTTCTTTGATTTTATTTGAGTTATTTTTTTTAATATGTACAACACAACCACATCCCTGTATTCTTGGCTGAATCAGAATATCTGGGACACATACCAAAACAAAAGTCCCTTTTTTCACCTATCTGAGAATGCATCTGGGCACCTCAGTGCCTCTACAGGTGAAAAAAGGTCATTCTGGTATAGGCTGAACCAGCTACAGCTCGAAGGGTTTAAGAGGTGGAGCGAATTCCAATAAGAAAGGGTGTTGAGTGATGAAAACATTTAATTTCTAATTAACTTTTTTTCTTTTTTTCTTACATAAACCCTTGCTTTATGTCCACCTCAGTAGCGACCCAGGTGGGGAGGACTTATATTGCCATCAACTTACAACTGGGTCTATGAAACTTCCTCTCAAAGGTTAATAGGAGCAAAATAATTCTGAGGTTTGTAAGGAGTCCTGATCTAGAAAGGGCCTTGTTAATCAAGCAATGAACTGTATTCCAACTTGTGAATGAAAGTATATTCCAAGGCAAAAATGCTTATCATTGTTATAAGGCAATGTTGAAGATATCCCAGATATCTATGCCTAAAAGTCAAGGAATGCTGTATAAGGTTGAATAAGATAATGGCTTTGCCTCATATTGCCTCATTTTTTCAGTCAAGACAAAACTTGTCCTAATGCTAAAATTGTAAAAAGTGTCAAGCAAAATCGAAAAATAGTAGCCAGGTTTTGAACTGCACAAACATCTGAAGTGGCTTTCAAAGAAACCAAAGTTGCTTTGGTCCTAAACTCATCATACTTTATCTTTTTAGCTTAGATGCTTCCAATTTCAGCAGTGGTGTAACTGTTTTAGACAAAATGGGTTAGTGTTCTGCGATTGAAGAGTACCACACGGCAAAACCTGAATTCTTAGGATGACACAGAGAATATTTTGAAAGATTATCTGGTTTCATCTCGATGACAGAGGATATGAGAGATCCTGTCTTCTCAGAGACTATTGGGAAAGAATATTCCTTTCTCCTCTCACACAGCATGAGTGAAAAGCATCACTATGGCAAGAAGAGGAGCCACAGTTTAATAGAATTAGCTTTACTGAAAGCATGAGTACGTACCACACAGGATGATTTTAAAAAGTCTCTACGTACATCTGATGGCATGCTGTACAAGGGGGTGGCACTGATCTAAGACCAGAGTCCTCTTAGCTGACAGTTCTATTAGAAGATAAAAGCAGCTGCATGATGTGTATCAGAACTGTGCTACAGGGTTAGTGTTCTGCGATTGAAGAGTACCACACGGCAAAACCTGAATTCTTAGGATGACACAGAGAATATTTTGAAAGATATTCCTGTCCTCTTCACACAGCATGAGTGAAAAGCATCACTATGGCAAGAAGAGGCAACCAGTTTAATAGATTACTTTAGAAAATGAGTCCGTTTTTTACACAGGATTTGATTTTAGTCTTACGTAACTTTGATGGCATGTGAAAGGGGGTGGCACTGATCTAAGCAGAGTCCTCTTAGCGACAGTTATTAGAAGATAAAAGCAGCTGCACCATGAGTGTATCAGAAACTGTGTCAGGTTAGTGTTCGCGATTTTGATGAGTCACGGCAAAACCCGAATTCTTAGGAGACAGAGAATGAGATATTCTGTCCCTATCACACATGAGTGAAAAGCATCACTAGCAAGAAAGAGGGGAGCCACAGTAAAGAATTAGCTTTAATGAAAGCATGATAGTACCACACAGGATGATTTTAAAAAGTCTCTAACGTACCATGAGGCATGCTGTACCAAGGGGTGGCATGATACCAGCTTTAGTGACAGTTCTATTAGAAGATAAAAGCAGCTGCATGATGTGTATCAGAACTGTGCTACAGGGTTAGTGTTCTGCGATTGAAGAGTACCACACGGCAAAACCTGAATTCTTAGGATGACACAGAGAATATTTTGAAAGATATTCCTGTCCTCTTCACACAGCATGAGTGAAAAGCATCACTATGGCAAGAAGAGGAGCCACAGTTTAATAGAATTAGCTTTACTGAAAGCATGAGTACGTACCACACAGGATGATTTTAAAAAGTCTCTACGTACATCTGATGGCATGCTGTACAAGGGGGTGGCACTGATCTAAGACCAGAGTCCTCTTAGCTGACAGTTCTATTAGAAGATAAAAGCAGCTGCATGATGTGTATCAGAACTGTGCTACAGGAACATCATGAAAACAGCAGCATTTGTTAGCATTATTTGAAGCAGTCTGTAAAAGACCATCAATCTAGTCATGAAGACATTGCTCCATCTCATTATGGAGTTGACAATGAAATCAACTACAATGTACTTATTGTAGATGATTTTATCTCTAGTTTGGTGTTTCCCATAAGCACAGATACTACTGAAGAGCCCTTCAATCTCTTCCTCGGAGTTCTTCAATCCTCAATATCACCTCTGCTATAAAAGGCTCACTAAAAGGCCAGATAATCCTAACATGTTTTGCTATTTAAACAGCAAAGTACATCAACGATAAGTAAAATATGTTATTGTTATAATACAATTAAGTTTGTTCATACTTACCTGGCAGATATATATATAGCTGTATTCTCCGAAGTCCGACAGAATTTCAAAACTCGCGGCACACGCAGTGGGCGGCCAGGTGGTAGTACCCATTCCCGCCGCTGGGAGGCGGATATCAGGAACCATTCCCATTTTCTATTCATATTTTATCAGTGCCACTGTCTCCTGAGGGGAGGTGGGTGGGCACTTAATTATATATATCTGCCAGGTAAGTATGAACAAACTTAATTGTATTATAACAATAACATTTTGTTCATGAAACTTACCTGGCAGATATATATATAGCTGAATCCCACCTTCGGATGGTGGGAAGAGACAGAATAGGATTTGTAGGAAACTTAAATTAAGTAGATGATATACACCTTGGTTCCTCACCTGTTAGCAAAGTAGACTCTGTGATTACTGTCACTTCAGCCTGCTTGTGCTTAATCAGAGTTGCCAGCCAGGTGGAGACCTGTAGTGCTGGTGCGCTCTGGATGCTCTGTCAACGGGGACGTGACCTCAATGTGACAAGAGCATAGAGCCATACAAATGAGGGCAACGAAGCAACTGACCACCACCTGACCAACTATCCAAGACCCCCTGAACACTAAGCTAAGAGATGGGAGGTCTTCACCAAAGCCTCACCACAACAAAAAACACAACAAACTAAAAACTAACCTAACCTAACTAAGGGATAGGGAGAGAGCTACCTTCAGCCCCCAAGACTGTGTCTGCAGAAACGTATGGCCCAAGAGAACAACAGTCCTCGTATATCGTTCTCACATCTCTCAAGTAGTGTGAGGCGAATACTGAATTGCTCCTCCAAAAGGTGGCGTCAAGGATGTCCTTGATCGACATGTTCCTTTGGAAGGCAAGCGAGGTTGCGACAGCTCTGACCTCGTGAGCTTTCACTCGCAAGAGGCTCAAATCGATCTGTGTGGAAGACGAATGAGCCTCTTTAATGACGTCCCTCAGAAAGAACGCAAGGCGTTCTTGGATAATGGTATATCGGGTCGTTTGTACCGAACACCAGAGATTATCTGAGGGACCTCGTACTTCTTTAGTCTTGTGGACATAAAACTTTAGAGCCCTGACAGGGCACAGGACTCTCTCAGGTTCTTGGCCCACAAGGCTTGTCATACCCTTGATTTCAAAGCTCCTTGGCCAAGGGTTCGACGGGTTTTCATTCTTTGCTAAGAAAGTGGGACTCAAAGAGCAGACAGCATGTCCCCTTTGAAGCCCACTCGCTTACAAATGGCCTGAATTTCGCTAACTCTCTTCGCCGTCGCCAGAGCAGTTAGGAAAAGAGCCTTCTTCGTCAAGTTCCTAAGAGACGCTTCATGTAGAGGTTCGAAAGGACTCGACATTAACAGTCTAAGGACTAAATCCAAGTTCCAAGAAGGAGGCCTCGCCTGAGGTATCTTGGATGTCTCATAAGATCTCAGGAGATCGTGAAGATCCCTGTTATCAGACAGGTCTAGTCCTCTGTGTCGGAAGACTGCCGACAGCATACTCTTA
>NC_061110.1:13233486-13318112 GCF_015104395.2 Macrobrachium nipponense | reverse complement strand
GAAGGGGAGCTCTTGCCTGGACAAATAAGAAATATGATATTGTTATGATACAATAAAGTTTTATGCATACTTACCTGGCAGGTATATATATAGCTGTATTTTCTGAAGTCCGACAGAATTTAAAAAACTTCCGACACACGCAGTGGTCGGCCAGGTGGTTAGTACCCATTCCCGCCGCTGGGAGGCGGGTATCAGGAACCATTCCCATTTTCTATTCATAATTTTTATTTCCACTGTCCCCTGAGGGGAGGTGGGTGGGTACTTGAATATATATATATCTGCCAGTTAAGTATGAACAAACTTTATTGTATCATAACAATATCATTTTGATATGAACTACCTGTCAGATATATATTATATATAGTTGAACCCCACCGTTGGAGGTGGGAAGGGACAGAATAGAAGGATTTTGGGACACAAATGCATGCAGATGATTTACATCTTGGTTCCACCTGTTAGCATAGCCGACTTCGTGATTACTGTCACCCAAGTCTGCTTCTGCTTTACTAGAGTTGCCAGCGAGGTAGAGACCTATAAAGCTGGTGCACTCCAGATGATCTGTCAACGGGGGCGTGACCACAATGTGACTAGACCATATTGACCATACCATGAGGGCTAAGAAGAAAATATATATATATATAATTATATATATCACCACCTGACCAACCTAGCCAAAGTTTAATGTGTGTTAACTAAGGCTTCAGAGTTAAGAAGTCGCCGTTGTCAGCGACTCCACAACTAAATTAAGAGCTCTTCCTAACCATTTTCTACAGGATAGGATGAGTAGTACTTCTTGCCCCCAAGATTGTGTCTGCAGACACGTATGGCCCTAGCGAGCAGCAGATCTCATATGCCATCTTCACATCTCGCAGGGAGTGTGAAGTGAACCCAGAGTTGCTTCGCTAAAACATGGTACTCAGGATGTTGCTGAGTGCCATGCTCTGTTGAAATGCTTCCGAGGCCGCGCCCTCACCTCGTGAGCATTCAGATAAAAAGCTTTCAAATCTTTGTGCAAACACAATGAAGGAGCATTTTTTGAAAGAACTCCTTAACCCTAAAACCAGGGTGTACTTCGATATGGGCAAGTCTGGTCTTTTTCGGAACACTGCAGATTGCCCGACTGACTTCGACTTTCTTGATTTTAAGTAGATAAAACTTGAGAGACCTGACAGGGCACAGGACTCTCTCTGGCTCCTGCCCACTAACTTGTGCCATCCCTTGCTTTCCAAGATCCTGGCCCAAGGACAAAAAGGGTTTCCATTCTTAGGCCATAACGAAGGGCTTAGGGAGCACACCTCCTTGTGTTCTCTAAAGCCAAAACTTGTGACGATGGCTTAAAATCTCACTAACCCTCTTTGTCGTATCTAGGGTGGTTAGAAGAAGGCCTTCCTGATCACATACAAGAAGTTAACAGGCAGGAGAGGTTCGAATGCTTTGACATCAAGAACTTCAGACTACGTCTAAGTTCCATATTGAAAGCTTCGATCCGGAAATGCAGTCTGTACTAAAGTCAGGTGAACGACCAGTTGACCAGTCAGACGAATCAAGGACAGCAAGGCTGTACCCTGAAGACCAAAAGGCACTATTCTTAGCTTGAAGGATGAGTGTCTGGACTGCCTGGGCGATTCAATCTAAGCAAACCTTGGGGGTGTATCAACGCAACCCAACGTCGTCCGCAATCGACTTCGTCAATAAGAAACTCAGGGCTACTATATGTCGCCTGATCTCGCACGAGTGTCTGACTCCGAGAAAACAGGCGAGACAAAAAGTAGATGGTGAGCTAGAATCGAGATTCCACAGACCTCAATGATCGTGAAGGTCTTTGTTGTTTGACAGATGCAAATCTGTCAAACAACATTCTCTGTTCGCACTGGCAGAATTTTCAAAACTCTCGGCAACCGCTAGACCACTGGTAGTTCAGGTGATCTCCCCCACGTTCCCGTGGCGCTGGTACTTGGAACTATTCCCGTTTTCCTCAGATTTTCTCTGAACCCTGTCTCCTGAGGGGAGGAGGGTGGGAATTTAATTATATATACCTGCCAGGTAAGTATGCATAAAACTTTATTGTATCATACAATATCATTTTTATGCATGACACTTACCTGGCAGGTATATATATAGCTGATTGACACATTTGGAGGTGGGTCACAGACAGCAACATCGTCATAATTCAAAAATTAACTAATTTTTAAAATTATTTATTAAGTTCCTTACCTGCTAAGGTAGCTGACTTCGTAGGTCCTGCCTCTTAGCCTGCTAAACCTTAGTAGCTCTCAACTAGGATGTGACCTGTTTGTTGAGAAAGCTAATAACAAGGGTCTGCAACTGGACGGGACCAATTTGTTGACAGGAAACCCTAGCCCTCTCTTACCAGGGGCATTCATGCTAGGATAAGTTAGACCACCTGAACCACACACAAAGCTAACGTAACACATTACACTTCACATACTGAAGAGGAAATAACCCTCTCAGACAACCATAAAAAGAACACCACTTAATTAAAATACCTAGCATGTTAGTAATGCTCTTCGTTGCTGCCGTCGATCGAGACGATTCGTACGGACTTTTGCAATCCTGTAACGAACCTCTAGATGATCGTTACATTCTACGCCTGTTGTTATAATAGGCTCTTTCTCGTAAACTCGAGCAGGGACCGAGAGAAGATACTTCTTAAGATATGAGAGCTGTGGAATATCAGAGTTGATGTGGACCACTGGTTCCAAAAACTCGTTTCGAGGACTGGAGGGACGACCGAATTGCATTTACTTCTTTCAGATTAAGATCCAGGACATCTGAAACACTATCCAGATGTCCGGCACCTTCTTTCTAGCATGACGCACTGAGAGATGTTCAGAATAATTCCTAGATCTTGAATAATATTTCAGTTTCCCGGTAGGAAAAAACTGTGGTCTGAATTGCAGTCTATTCGGGGAAACAAACTTCTTCAGGAAGGAAATGGTCCCCAGCAAGCTCATCCATTCCCTCCCCGAGAGTATGCTTACTTCCCTATAAGGCTGCGCTTTGCCTAAGCAGGAGAGCATATAAAAGTGCAATGTTGCGGTAGACTCGTAGTTCTATACCGTGCGGTAACGAGCACCGAAAGGATTAAGAGATAACTCTGTTGAACATAGTAAGGCAAAACTAATGCAACGTTTATTATTCTTCACGTAAGAAATCCCCTCAATCTTAGGCTAAAGTCCGTGATTGTAGGACAGAGATACAGTTAGTCAGTCAATCCCGCAGGAGAGACGTAACCGCCAGCACAGAGATACGGTTAGTCAGTCAATCCCGCAGGAGAGAGAGACAAGGAATGACAGCGAACGATCTGTTACTGGCTCGGTTGGAAGTTTGGAACTTGGGACAGTCAGACACAGCAGCAGCCAGCAGCTTACGAACGTCGTCTCTTAACTTTATGTCTGGGTTGCCAGCTACCTATTCTACGAAGAAATAGGTCCGTTATTTTTGAACAAAAAGAGACTCTCAAGCTGGTATCTTTAAGCGAAACAGAAAACGCTAAATATATAGATGCGTTTGTGTCGTCAGAACACTACCATACAACGGTAAAAGATAAATCGGAAACTCCTGGAAGGCTGCCGGGAGTGACGATTAAATGTCCTTAAAAGAATAGTAGACAATAGACCTCTCGGTTGCCATCCAAAGAGGTAACTACAGCAAGCGTGTATGACTTGAACCAACCAGTAGTAAAATAACGCAAGGCAAAAAAAATTTTATTATATCACAATAAAGTTTGTTCATACTTACCTGGCAGACATATATATAGCTGAATTCGGAAATACAGCTACATACATATCTGACAGGCAAGTTTCATGAACAAAACTTAGAGAATCGAAGCAGACAGCTCAAGCTTCTTAAGATACTGGACATAAGCGTCATTGACGTAGTCTACAAGTCTATTTCTTGTACGAGTCTGCGAATGAGGAAGGGGAGCTCTTCCGAACCTTGTCCTTATTCGCTTACGCAATATCAAGTTAATGAGATGTTTGTCAATGTGAACTAACCCATTAACGGTACAGAGAGATATTTTGTCAATGAGGGGAGACCCACTTACTTGACAAAACGATAGTATATTGTCAATGGGGGAAAGTCACTGAATTGACAAAACGTAATCCAGGAAGTCGAGCCTTTTATTTTTCGATTCCCGTCTCAAACAAGGAAGGGACAAGAATCCTGTTAAGAGACTGGGCTTACGGTAGGTAGAACGACAATGCTCAATCGGCATGGAAGTCTCGACTAGAAACTAACAAAATCTATCATCTGAAAAACCCTTTCAGATGGTCTAAAAAGCTTTAAATTTATTGGCAGTATGGCAAAGGAAGTCCTGTCTTGCGCTTTCCTGAAGAGCGTCCTTTTGATGAGTGCCTTTGCAAGAATCCTACTGAACGTTGCCGAAACTCCTGACGTTCAGGACGTCGAGCCTTTACATAACCCGTAACTGTCTTATCTCAAAGTCTTGACTGAGGTAGAGAAAACGAGATCTTCCCTTCAGCTTTCCTTAACTCCATCCACCTTTGCGAAAAGCAATATAATATTGACAGAGACCTCTTGAATTCACGAAACCCGAGGTCTTGCTGGGTTTCGAAGACGAAGTTCTGTTCACTTTCTTGAGGCTCAAATCTTAAACAAGAGCTTGAAGAGTTCAACAGAAACGTTCTGGTGCGCGCTCGGCGTCCACTGGCGAGGACGCTCGGCGTCCTGGTGCGCGCTCGGCGTCCACTGGCGATGGACGCTGGGCGTCCTGGTGCGCGCTCGGCGTCCACTGGTGAGTGCGTTCTTCCGAGCGTCCTGTTCAAGCCGATCGTCCAAATAAGCGTGCAGAAAAGCGTCACGCTCCTGACAGGCGTCAAAACAAGCGAGAGAAACTGCCTTCTTTTTCCTATTTCTTGGTGGTAAAGAAGTACACGTGATCAGGCAACTTTCGCCTTCTTACTTCTCACAGAAACACATAACGAGGGAGAAGGGACGTGAAGCGTCCTCTTCTATAAAGCTTCTAGAGGGCGCGAGTCCTTCCGAGAGCTCCAAACCCTTGTGCGGGGGAGGACGCCTCGGAGGACGAGAAGCAATCCTTCAGGATTCGTGCATGTGCACGCACTTTGGCAGTCTGGGGATTTTCATCAGAAACTGCCGAAGCACGCCAGATCGGTGGGGTTCCCTGTAACCCTCCTTCGGCTTTCGACATGCCCTCTCCCTTGGTTCTGGGAGTTCGACAGAGGTCTAGACCTAGAGGCGTTATAAGGGCCGATCTGACGCACCCTCCACTACACAAGGGCCACTGTCACTGCACTTAGCCACTTCACTATTGCTCTCTAAAGCAAGCACTTTCGATTCTAAGTTACGAATCGAAATAGTATAAGAGAAAGGGCAATAACCTCTACAGACACTGTTTTAGGGCCCGAAGGCAACATTACAGGGTTAGGCGTAACAAAAACAGAAGTAGAACTCTTCACAACAATGAAGGAGAGCGACCACCTCTCGCAGACATAGTCATAACCCGTAGGCCATACTACAGCGTTAGGCAAAATAAAGTCTACCGGAAGGATTAGCAGTATCACTACCCTGACTTTCGTAATTGATTAATTGCGTACATACTAAACAAACTTTTTCCTTACGGAATTAGACACGTTTACTGATTAATTGCGTACATACGAATCATACTTTTTCCTTACGGAAATAGACATGTTTACTGATTAATTGCGCCCCCAAGTGCGGAACTACCGAAGCTTTCGGTAGCCACACCCTATCTTTGCAGACAACACCCTCTGAAACTAGCCTAACTAGATTCAGATATCTTATGCAAAAATGAATCAAATTCAAATCAATTTAAGATAGCGTATGCCTAGCCACAAATCCAAGAAATAAATAAATTAAAAGATAATTAGGATACTTAGCGGCAAATGAAGTTTCCAAAATCCTAAGCCGGAGGTACTGAAAACAGGTGTTTTCAGTACCGGCGACAGAAAATTTATGAATAGAAAATGGGAATGGTTCCTGATACCCGCCTCCCAGCGGCGGGAATGGGTACTAACCACCTGGCCGACCACTGCGTGTGTCGGAAGTTTTTTAAATTCTGTCGGACTTCAGAAAATAACAGCTATATATATACCTGCCAGGTAAGTGTCATGCATAAAATTAAAAAATTATTTAAAACCAATGAGATGATTCACCCAAGAGTTAAGGAGGGACTTCAGAGAGAAGCATAACCTTTTCAAAAATAAATTTAAGACAAAAGCAAATACTGTATCACAACAGAGATCATAAAACTATATTTTTGTGAAAAATTTCAACCAGAGTTATTTCAACACAAACTATCAAACTGATGTGAGTAAAATTCAAGAACATTTTCTGTAACCACAAAAGCACACGAGTAAACAAACTCCTTTCAACTTCACTGCCTTAGGTATCAGCTTTTCTTGATTAAGCCTTTCTGATTTGTGGCTTCACCTATATACAGGTATTTTTCATAGAGAAATATTCAAAAATTACTGTATTTTTATATTTTCATGACTAAATGCATTTTTTCTGATAAAACTATTAAAATACTCAGGTACCACAACCATTATTATAGGGATTCTGGATACCATCTCGTCATAAAGTCAGCAGACAATACTACAATACTGCAATTAAATATGTATAAAAACAAGCAAGAATAATTTATCATGATATTACCTAAAATATAAAGAACCTTTTTTTATCAATAGTAATACTATTGTATTAAGAGATAAAAAGGATGAAACCTGCATACCTCTACCCATAACTGTACATAATATGTGCTTTTCTATATAAAACAAAAAAATTTCACAAGAAAAACCACATGCAAATCTACACTTTAATGTTGAGATGACCTAAAATGTGCAATTACCTGTGATAAGACATGATAAAGGGTAGCATTAATAAGATCTCCATTAACTGCATTCTCTGCTTTGGAGTGGCTAATGCAGAACCCTGATGACCAAAGCTCGTTCCAGATCAAAGAATGCTCTGTACGCAGCTTTTTTATACTTCCTGTGACAGCCCGTTTCAAGACCTGAAAAGAAGAAAATGTAAGTTGTAGCAGCACAATTAAATCTGCTTCAAGTCATTTTTATAAGTTGAATTCACTTTAAACTATTCTGTCCTAACTGATAAAAAACTAGCAGCTATAAAGGTGCAACTACGTACAGCCTTACTTATTACTACTATTTCTACAAGGCAAAAACTAACTTGACAACTAGCTTTATATAACATAAAATAAAAGCAAAGGGACTGAACCTTGTCTTTGCAAAATACACTCAGTAATATATCTCATAATTAAATCCCATTGGAAACCCATGTAGTTAAGGAAACAGTCAATGAAAAGTTCTTGGCAGAAAGATCCTCATGACCTAGACCTATTTACATCATACCTCACATTTTACTTGCAAAAAAATTGACTTGTCTCAGTGGTCTATTTTACAGCTCTTTAAAATAAAAGCAAGCTGTCCACTAGCCATAGATGAAGGGATAGAAGGAGGTCACAACCAATGAAGTAAAAAGTTTGTTTCTAGTGTACACAGGTTGCTAAGACTTGATTCACGACACAAAAACTTAATTTTCACATTTATCAGACACCCGAGGCAAGACAACTAAATGCCAAGTTCTTTACTTGTCATTTCATTTGATGAGAATGAATTGCATGGACTACAAACCAAAATGGTTTAAACAGAGGAAATAAGCTTTCACAGTTTTAAAAAAATCATTTACAATTATATTAATTATGTTTGGATAACTGATTACGTATTGTATTACTGTCTATTATTAATAAAAATCAGATACGAGCGTCCTGTGATACGAGTGCTTTGAGACCCGAGGTGGAATTCGGTCCAAATTTTGCCTTGAGACCCGAGCTGTGTCCCGAGATCCGAGTTGGTTTCGGGGGACGCCACCGCTAGTTGGCGTTCGCGGGCAGCATCAGCTGGGAGCATCCCACGAGCTCACTCGCACGTGTGGCCGACAGATTTAAGTTGTGTTTGTGAGCTGTACTCGTGTTTTCGCTGTTTTTTCACGAATTAGTGAACTTTTTTACCTACCATCATGGGGCCAAAGAAAGTACGTGCAAAGGAGAGTGGTGAAAAGAAGAAGAGAATGCTGCCGATAGAGGTAAAGCGAGAAATTAAAGACATGTTAGCAATGTGGGAAACACTTTCGAGTTTCATTGAACAGAAACATCCAGAAAAAGTTTCGACTAGTCGTGCTTCAGCGTTATTTAATGACACTTGTTTGACTCATTTCCGGAACATTCTAAAAGGGAGGCAGAAGCAAAGCTCTTTGGATAAATTTTTGTTAAAGAGAAGCGCAAATGAAAGTGCCGAAAGTGATTCTAAAAGGCAGAAAACAAGTGCTGATTAAACTTACGTATCGCTTAGGTTAAGTTTTAAGTTTAAGTGCATTTAGTATTTTTTCAAATTTAAGTTAAGGAAAGTGCAAATTTTTATTAAAGTTAAGGAAAGTGCAAATTTTTATTAAAGTTAAGGAAATGCAGTTTTAGTTTACATTTTAATGTTATCATTTTGTGTTCGAAAAAATGCTGTTTACGTAACGGGACTAGCCCCTCCCTGCTCCCTCCTCCTCCTCCTCTCCGCCACTCGACTCCGTTAGCCAGCCAGCCACTCGCCTGTCAGCAAGGTAAGATTACGTGTTCTTAACTTTTTGTTGTGTTACGTAACTTTGTTATTCATTGCTAAATTTTAGTTTTAGTTTACATTTTAATGTTCATTTTTACATTTTCTGTTAGGAAAATTCCTGTTTACGTAACGGGACTAATGTAGCCGTCCACCCCTCCCCCTCCGTCACTCGCCTCCCTTAGCCGCCCGCACGCGACTGTCACCAAGGTTAGATTAAATTAACTTTTTCTTTTCTTTATTTTACTTTAATTCTATTCATTACTAAAATATATTACTGTATAATTTTTTTGTACTATATTTCTACATTTATATGTGTGTTTTCTTCATTATTTACGATGGTTTGGGGGTATATTTCATAGGTCTGGAACGGATTAAATACATTTCAGTTAATTTAAATGGGAAAAATTGATTTGAGATACGAGTTTTTCGAGTTCCGAGCCCGGTTCCGGAACGAATTAATCTCGTATCTCAAGGTACCACTGTACTGTATTTGAATTTTTTTTAGCTGTACTTTCTTAGTAATGATTCTTATAATTTATGTCTTTCCCTATGGAAACAGATTTTTCTTTTTCTGAAATAAATTATTTTAAACGTCAGTACCAATTGATTATTTTCTACTATGCTTATACTATTCACAAATTCCAGTAATGCTCTACCATGCAAAGTCCTTTATGAAAAATTGTCTTTGGTTTCTCTTCTAATATAACTTTTGGTTTGAAGCTGAGGGTTCAAAACTGTTTTACCTTTTAAACGGATCACCTGAAGAAAAGCAACCCCAACACACGCTGGGGTCGCTTTTCTTCAGGTGGAAAATATTGGGGTCGCTTTTCTTAAGGTGAGGAATTAACAGGGGTTACAGTAAGACCGTGGTGGAACAGCGCTTCGCGCCTTATCCGCATATTTAAAGATTCTTGGCAAGCTCGGTATGTTCTGGCAAGAGGTAATGTTGCGCTGCACGTGCTAGCCACAGGGGTTACAGTAGGTTTGATTATTTTTGTACTGAAATTGCAAGACAATATGCTTTTAATTAACAATCGATTGTTTGTCTAAATTTGTGTTTTTAACAAATGTTTAATAAAGTAGTTTTTAATGAATATATATCTATTTTTTTCTCCTTTTTTCTATAATAATATTATGAGCTAAAGTGGGTCACCTGAAGATTGGAGACACCAACAAGTAGGGGTCGTTTATCTTCAGGTGGAAAATATGACAATTTGTCGAAAATTGCATTTTTCCTAACTATACAAACCTGAGGTCCTTTACATATAGTCCCTCCTCATGCCACCCCTCACTCTGCGTATTTTGCATGGGCCAAAAGCAAAAGTGATTTGTTTACCTCCCAGTCGCGCGGCGCGCGACGATCGGACAAGCAGTTAACTACCGTTCTCCCCTTGTTCGAAGCTTACGACCGTTCCAGCTGCCGCTAGCTACTTCCTATTGTTAAAGGACCTCAGGTTTGTATAGTTAGGAAAAATGCAATTTTCGACAAATTGTCATTTGTTCCGATACGTAATACAAACCATCGGTCCTTTAACAATAGGAAGACTCACTTCTTGGTGGGAGGAATCTGAGTCTTTTGATGAACAGACTGGTGTTCGTCCATCCCTGGAATGCCTCCCTGGTCGTAAGAGCGAGGGAGGGATCCAAGCCTCTGTCCGATTGATCGGGGTGTGCACCGCAGGATCAATGGTCAGACCTCTGGGCCGAGTACTAAGAGAGAGGCAAGCGTATCTCTTCGTACCAGCAAGCAAGAACTTGTTCCTGTTTGCAAGAGGCAACATAAAGTATGGGTTGTCTCAAGCTGGCATCCACTTCCTCCCCTTGTTGGAGGAAGTGGTGGATATATGCTCCTATCCCTAGTGAAAGGGATAGGATGGGGCTCTGTTGAGTAGCTCACCTGCATCTTGTCCTTATCCAGCAGGGTGACGACCGTGTCCCTCTAACCACAGGTAGAGGGGAAGAAAAAGATGGGAAGAGGAGCCAGTCACACTCTCATTCACTCATCCATTCTTACGGTCACACAGGGACTCGATGCTGTTCAGCCTGCGAGGGTCTGGGTTCGCTACACAACGTGTTGAGCAGCCACCACGGGTCCCAGGGAAAAAGATCCAAGGACCTGTGGGCAATATCCCGAAGGTAGAAGGAGGGGCATGTGGTCTGGTTGGACCAGCCCCTGCCTTCAGTACCTGCGCCACGGAGAAGTTCTTGCGGACAAGGCAGCATCTCCTTCGCATCGAAGGCGGTGAAGTCCATTAGGGAGGGGATTGTGAACGACTCGAACCAATCGTCAGGGACCGAAGGGTTCTGAGTCTTCGCTACGAAGTTCGGTACGAAATCGAGCGTCACGGATCCCCATCCCCTGGATGCTTGACTTCGCAGGAGAAGTCATGCAGTTCCTCAGAGGAAAAGAAGGAAATAGTCGCATGACCTATCCCTCTTCTCTAACTTCGGTGATGTCCAGTACCCATACTGGTCTGTCCGTTTGCCACGAAGTCTCTCGCATCCTCCTATCCCCATGCAGCGAAGTTCTCGGTAGTGGATAGGACACCGACACTCCATGGTGGGTGTCAATGGTATGGGTACTGTGACAAGCTATTAAAACGAAGTAATGATTGCTCTGTAACAACCGAACTAAGTCAACAGCGTAGTTCGTAACTGACTCGGCGCTCTGACAGCTGCCGACTGACTGCGTTCGGTAGGAGGCAAGTTGTCAAAGCATCCGAGTAAGTCACGTGACCTTCGCCTTTAAAGGGTTATGCCGAGAGACCAAACAAATAATGTATTTGTTTGTCACCAATGCCGGACAGCGAGGTGATGATTCTCTTAAGGCATGTGCCCAACAGGCGAAAGTCAATTGCCTTCTAGAGACCGAGGTCCCTAAAGGTAAAACATCTCATGGTTGTTGAATCTCAGCTAAGGAGAAACAACACTATGTACCGTTGAAGACGAAGGTAGATATTGAATGCAACCTACGTCTTCACAGATGAATCGAGAGAAGGATTCTCAAGATTCATAACCTGTGCTTACAAATGACTGAAAACGCTAACCGCTATTTCATTGCTGTCCGGTGAGAAGTCGTAGTTGCAATGAAAGCGGGGCGTTCTTCAGTAATGAAAACACCAGGGGAAAGGAAAGCCAGCCTGAAAGAACTGTTCTCATGGGCTGAACATTGGAAGTAGAGCTGTCAGGTCGGAGAGTAGGCGATGTCTTCTGACACATCTGGTAATTCGGGTTGAACAATGAACAATTGTACACCTACGAATACAAGATATTTTGAAGACAAACTCAGATGTCTGCAAAATCATTCGCATTATCGCAGTGCGATGCAGCGGGAGACTTGTACAGACTTCTGTTACCGTGCGGTAAACAGAAAGATGAAAGAGTCCAAGAGATATCTCTGTTGAAAATTCTTGCAATGTCGAAGGCGATGGAATCTAGCGTCACAGCAGTAGATGGTCCTTCATTATTGCGAGAATCCCCGTTAATCAGAGACCTAAGTCCATGATTGTTGGGCAGAGATACGGTTCGGTAGTCAATCAAAGCAGGGGAGAGAGAGACATACATGACCGTGCATCTCCGAGGCCCAGCTGATACTGAGCTGCTATCAGGCAGTTCAATACGCAGTAGTTGAGCCTGAGCTCTCGCGGACTCGTCATCCTGAGTTGCCAGGTAATCCATTATTCCACGAAGGAATGCGTTCGGCTAGAACTACCGAGCATAAAAGATATGCTCGAGCAATTATATTTAGGCGAAACGAATTTCGGTAAATATAAAAGTTGAAATGGTGTTGTCGTGACAAAACCGTAAGTATATAAAATTGAAACTGAAAACTCCTGGGAGGTTGCAGGCAACCCCAAGTTGCAGTTCAATTAGAATACTTGTCTTATAAGTCGCAATCCGTAGATTAACTAGGATATGCGCCTACCCCTCGGACAATTCAACTGCTTAGTAGAATCATGTCGCGAGGTTAATATACGTAGTATATTTGTAGGATTCTGAACAACGATCTCCATCCTAAATTCTTTCCTTCAAGAAAACAAAATAAGGATTGGAGATCGACCACCTTCGATCTCTATCAAAGAGAGTGAAGGAGAAGTCTTCCTCGAAGGAAAGCTTCAATGGTGAACAGAATACTAAGACGATAGTTCAAGCCAAACTGGATATTCCCGTCCGATCTTCTCTATTCCAGGTTGGTCGCCTACTGTGAGATATTTTCTTTCAGCAGCAGTCTTCTTCCCAATGCTAGAAATTCCAGGAATTCGAGCATAGGCGAGGTTCCAGATTATCGTGTATATCGGGGATTCTCGTCTCGCTCACTTTGGACCGTGGTCTCGCGTAAGTGTTTGGAGATCGTAAAAAACTCGAACACTGAATGCGTTAGAAATTCCGTAGAATTCTAAGCAGTCTGCGAAACCCCCACCGAATTCGTCAAACGATATCGGCTGGTGTCCTCTCGATTCCTGAGAAATCGAGAATGGGCAGGATTCCTCCTCAACGACCGGGGCTTACGTCAGGTAGGACCCGAAGGTCCCCCCGGTAGCGCAGTCCCGAACGTGGGATCCTACAGAGAAATCTCTGTAGGATCCGTCCCCTTTCCCTCGTAACCGTAAGGAGAGAGGGAATGGGGGAGGAATTGGATACTCGCTCGCCTTCCCAGTGGAACTAGCAGTTGGAGAAGAGTAGGAGCAGCCATCGCCTTGCGGCGATGGCCTCTCAGAGTCTGGGAAAATGTATCGTCAGGAGAAAACGTTTTCCCGAGGAGGGTTACGAACTCTCACTGTAGGTAAGGGTCTGCCGCCACTGTGAACGTCGTCTGGGTGGGGCTGATCGACACCTGACAGGAGAGAGCCGATACCGTCCTCCGACTCATTCCAGTCCTCGTCGAGGTCGAAACCTCTCAGGAGGACCGAAGGAGTATTTAAATACGGTGTCCGAAGACACGTAGAAACGCCGCTGTCCGCAGTAGAGGAGGTGGAAGTAGCTTGATCGACCGGCCAGAACTGAGAGAGCCTTCTTGTCGGAGACGAGAGACTCTGGTTCGAGACAGAATCGGCAAGCTCCGATCGCGGCAGACCCACCGTCGGTTTGGGTTCCCTCTCGGGCCCCAAAACGACTCGAGCAGAGACGTGGGCTCTGCTGGTGGGAGCGGCAATCCTTCCGCAAGGTCATTATGCTGACGAATCAGCTTAATGACTTCTGCAAATTCCTCTGTATCTCGGGAGTAACCGCGTCTTGCGGAGTAGGACCGTCCAGTCCCTCCAACAAGAACAGATCCCGAGATACTCCTCCTTCAGAAGGAGGAACAGCGGCAGACCCCTGACGGTCGCCTCCAGCTACTTGCGCGTATGTCCTGGTCGGTCCTAGAACCGTGCCTGGTCCATACGGCGTCATAGCGGGATCGCGAGCGGCGCACCTCTCGCGATCACTCATAGGTACCTCGCTCCTCCCGGTGTAGCCCGAGGAGGTTGAAGGTACAGGAGAGGCAGACCTGACGCTCCCCCCTAGCTCGCTGGCAGGACCGCAGCGTGCTTGGAGGGCTGCTGCTGATCGTCAATCCGCGGGTGTCGATCGAGCAGCAGGCCTAGCCTTGCCGCTCGCCTGGGGCGAGAGGCTCGGCTGAGGACGTCGACGCTGATCTCTAGCGTCAGGCGAGCTGTTGCTGGTTACCGTCTCCGCCCGGTCCCGATGGGAGCGGCGTCAGGTGACCTGCTAGGCTCGCTGTCGCGGTGAGACCGGCGAGCGTCCTCTCGGCGCGTCGAGCCGCTGGTACCAGCCGTGGCTGGTACTGACGGCCGCGGGGACCCCTTCCTCTCCGCCTCAACTCGTGGCTGGTCAGCGACCGTCAGCGTCAACCCGAGCAGCCAGCTGGTCGCTGCGAGAGCGTCCACTGGCCTGGCGAGAATTCGTCCTGCACGACACTCGCCAGTCTTCTGCTCCGCGCTTCGGTCCTTGAACGGCGAGCGAGCTCGGGGTTGTCCAAGACTTTGGCTGGACAGTCTCCCGCGGGAGACCGTCCACTCGGTACTTCTCGCTAACGAGAAGCCGAGGCGGATCCTGGTTTAGCGGCAGAACCGCTAGAACCAGGCGAGGAAGTGCCAGCCGAAGCTGGTACTCCTCTGGTCCCCGTCTTCTTCTCCTTGGTAGAAGAAAAGACGGGCCCTGTTCCCGAGGGAGCAGGGGGACCAGCAGAAGAGCTCCCCGAATCGCCGGAGCGAGACGGGCCCTTAGAAGGTCCCGAAGGAGCCTTCTTAGGGGGGAAAAACCCGGGTTACCAGCTGGTCACTGCAAGAGCGGCCGCTGGCCTGGCAAGAGTCACCTGAGCGTCTCTCACCAGCCTTCTGCTCCGTGCTGCACTCTGGCGCCGAAACTTGGCTGTGCACGGTCTCCCGATCGGGAGAACGTACACTCGGATCTCTCGCGAACGAGAGACCGGGAGCCGGAACCTGACGTAGCGGCATCGCCGCTAGCACCAGGCGAGGAAGTACCAGAGCTAACCGATACTCCTCTGGTCCCCCCGTCTATCTCTTCCTTACGGAATGGGGAGAACGGGCCCCCGCTCCCGAAGGAGCAGGAGGACCAGCAGAAGGACCCCCCCGTCCCACCGGGGTGGGACGGGCCCTTAGAAGTTCCCGAGGAGACTTCTTAGGGGGGGTAAGGCAGCCTTCTTCTTCTTCGGCTTATGGGACCTTGGAAGTCGAAGGGGAAGAGGCTGCAGCAGACGATGAAGACGAAGATGACAGCTTCCTTCTTCTTCCTCGTTCAGCTCACGCAGGACAGTCGTCAGGTCCTCCATCCAGGCCGGAGCCGGGGCTATTGCCGAAGCAACACGGCCCGACTGCACCTGTCCGGAAGGACCTGGGACTGGAGAAGACACACCGTGGGCAGGACCATCATGGACAGGCTCAGGAACCAGGAGCGACAGGAACAGCAACCAGCCTCAGGAGCGGCAGGAACAGCGCAGCGGTAGACCCAGAAGGGACAGCCAAGCCAACAGCGGAAATCACATCAGCGGCGAGGTACGGCAGGCCCAGCGATCGCCTCGTAGAATCATCGGCAGCCAGCGGAACCTGGGTGGGTACTGGCGGCCGTCCCGGGGCGAGCTGCTGGAACAGCGCAAGTCTGGGGCAGCAAACACGATAAAACGGCGCGGCGGCAACTCCCCCTCGGTACGGCGGCGGCCCTAGTAGCGGCAGACGGCGTCACCGACACAGCATGGGGAGTGTAGACCAGGAGGGGGGGAAGCAGCATAAGCGGCCGTGGTAGTAGTGGAGACCGCCCCAGACCTCGCTAGACGCTGCAGCAGCCCGTGGATGCTAGGCACGCCCTGCCGCCGCGGTGGTCCATACCTGTCCAAGGTCGTCTCCCACGGATGTAGCACCTGCGGTAACATAGATAGATTAGTAAGAGGGGTTCCCTCACGCACGGGGGAAAGACATGCCCCATCCGAACGCAAAGGAAGACCCCAAATACAAAATACACGAAGAAGCTGAGCGGGGGGCAGGAAGGAAGACGAAGAATCGGATACCAAGGGAGTCGCGGGAGAGCTTTCCGACGACTTCCTGGCAGACCTTCGCTTCCCCTACCCCCGCACAGCAGTGAAAAGTAATATGAAAATGAAACAGAATACTGCCCTTGCGATTCACTTCATAGAACTTAAAGGGGAAAAGATCAATTCCCGGGTAAGAACGGAAACTTGATCCAATAATATGATGCTATCATAAAATATATATGAAAATGAAACCGATACTGCACTTGCGATTTCACTTTCACAAAAAATTCGTAAGGATCAATTCCCGGGTAAGAACGAAAATTGATCCAAATTAAATTTCATGCAAATAAATAAATGAAAATGAAAAGAATATTGCAATTGCGAATCCACTTTCATTGCATTCTATTATACAAAATTAAAAGGCTCGTGCCGAGCGCAATCACACTTCTCGGTAACGAACGCACAGGCAAAGGGCTATAATGAAAAGAGTACTTACATTTTTCAATTACACTCTTTCGCCCAAAATACATGACTCGCGCGAGGCGCCCGCCCTCGGCACCGAGACAACCCAATTCAAGGGTTCAATTCATGAAAGAGAGAGGAAATCGCCGCATCTACGCGATAACTCCATGTTGGTTCATAATTAAGTAATGAAAATGAAAACAGTGTACTTACAGTTTCATTTCAAGGCAAACAAACCATTAGTAGAAAACAATATAAACAAAGCATACGACGATGAAGCGGGCAGAGAGCGATGACGAACACGTCCTTCACACCCGCGGCCGAAAGCAAAAGTGATTTGTTTACCTCCCGCGCGGCGCGCGACGATCGGACAAGCAGTTAACTACCGTTCTCCCCTTGTCGAAGCTTATGACCGTTCCAGCTGCCGCTAGCTACTTCCTATTGTTAAAGGACCGATGGTTTGTATTACGTTATCGGAACAAATTGGGGTCGCTTTTCTTCAGGAGGAAAATATTGAGGTCGATTTTCTTCAGGAGAGGTATTAGGGGTCGCTAATCTTCAGGTGATCCTTGTAAACATCAAAGATTATTTTCTAACTTACCGTAAGGGCACTTTGTGCAACGGCTTCCTTTACGCTCTGATACATTTTTCTAGGAATAGGATCTGTGATAATTTTACTGCTGTTTACAATCCATGCACGTTCAACGAAAAGATGCGATTTTGACCTGTAAAAGGGGAAAATGCTAGTTTTAGTCACATTTACATGATATACATGATAACAAATGTTCAAATATATTTTTCCAATCATGAATACCTTACCCAAAGCCTTTTTTAACACCATAACCTTATGTTCTTTAATGAAAAGAATAACTGGAGAGCACTTTTCCAGTTTAGGAAAATCAAAGATATCAATAATTTATTATTTTTAAAATTATGATGAAATAGTTTACTCCACATACTTTGTAATCTGCATCGAATGATGGGCACAATGGGACAAGGTAAGAGGTTATCTTTCATATAATTCAGCAAAAACTGACTTTATTAACAGTACTGTACCTCTAAGCTGGACGGGCACTTTCAGCGTCACTACGCAACAGGAATGATATGGATGAATCAGGTACTTCTACAAACCCCTTAATAATTGTGTATTCATGCTCTCCTTCACCATGTTGTAACCTGCAAAACAAATGACCATAAGTAAGTTTCAAAGAAAAAATCAACAAATTCTAAGGCTGAGAGGATAATACATTTGCAAACACGACTTGTAAACCTATAAACTTATTTACTCAATAATCTACAAAAAAAAAATTGCTAACAAACCTGAGGTCTTAACAATAGGATAAATCTTCTAGCGCCAGCTGGAAACTGGTTAAAAACAATAAAAGATTGTATTCAAAATCAAAGAAATTGAATGAAAGCAGTGAAATGAAAAGTCATGAACAACACTCATTCTAAATTATTCCTATTCAATCATGTAATGAGGACTTAGAAACAGTGGAGTCAGAGCTGCTAAATAAAAATAATGTAATTAGGTCCCACCTTGGCACAATAAGAAAAAACCTAGCAAAAACATTTTAATGGAAATACTATATACATACTGCAGAGTAACACAAAAGGATTTAAAAGATAATCCCACTTACTTTACAGTTTCTGTGGTAGCTCCTAACCAGTCTCCCAGACCCATCTGTTCAATGTCAACAAGGGTATCTTGACTGGTGGGGTTGATAATCTGAAAAGAGATGCTACTGGATTACAATACTTTATAGAACTATACGTAAACTTCAACATAAGAAAATTGCCTACAGTATTACTTCGTGCACTTACAGTTTTAAACAGCATCCATCAGTACCCAGCTACACATTGCTTGCTGTCTCGTAATTACCACACATTTCATTATCTCTGTCTTTTGCCAATCTTTACCTCTTTGAAAAGAAATATTTCTGGAAACACCAACAATTCTAGAAATGTGATAAAGTGGCCTGATTTTATACTATACAATAACTACTGTCATCACCACCTTTTAATACATTATCAGGCCAACAAAATCCTCTGAGCTTCTTGATTTGATTTGAACACATTTTGGATATACTAATTCACAATGAAAGGTTTACTTTCATTTATATTCTTGCAGGTATGAGGAACAACCAGTCTTTTTCCCATACCACGTGGTGTGTTGGCATTAACTGTCTTAAAGATAAAGTATTACGTAACTAAATCAGTTTACTATATAAATGATAAAAATTTCTTTGATTTTCTCTGCTGGAAGACACTGCATTCACTGAAATGGAGTCATGACTAATAACTTAGCAGATTTTTTCATCATAATACCACTGGCTATTATAACCATCACTACTCCATCCAGCTGACTTCACCATCTGCACATATGGATCAAGACTCTGTTCTGTGCTCATCACATTTTCTGATAAGACTTTAACCTACTTCAGCTGAAAAATTTTAATTGATGGATGGCAGAAAGGTCATGTATTCTAGGGGAAAGTTAGCAGTGGAGGAATGAGATGACCCTTACCAGGATATAAAAAGAACATACAGAGGGTCTTTCCTCTTTCAAAATCTATCTAGTTGGTTAGATGGGAACCATCTGCATGCAATACTCCAATTATGGTTAATGGGCTTGCAGAAAGTTTTTTTCTTATGTAAACATCATATGGAACACTAATATTTCATATAAAAAAACTTTTGTGACAAAATAGATTATGTTCTATGGCATACTATATTAAAGAGTTTGTTGTTTATAATAATACATTTAAAATCTTGAGCACTAAACTTTGAGACTTCCTGTGCAACATCACTGTTATGCAGTACTAATTTAATTAGACCAATAAACCAAATTTCTCAACTTCAAAATGCTTCATATCTTTACCACAACTTTCAAATGGATACAGAAACTAATCCTTTGATTGCTTGCTATTTTGTCAGGTGGAATCTTTCAGCCAATAATAAGACAATGCCCTGTGTATTCTCAATACAGTACATAGCAGGGCACCATTTCTGAACAAGGCCATGATTCAGGGGATAAGGATTAAAAGCACATTAATCTTCATGAGTTCAGATAAGCATACCTTAATATCTTGAAGGAGTAATGCTGGCATTGCTCGATGAGCATAAGTTTGGTATGTCACATCTATGGATCCTACAGCTGGTTGCTCCCATGACTGCAGACGATGCACGACTCCAGTTTTATACTCTGTTACAATGGCTTCTTTAACAGAAGCCCCTACAATGAAGAGTACAAAGTAACTTGAAATAATACTTGAACTCTCTTGTTTTAACAGACTGTTTGTATATCAGGTTATACATCACAAAGCACATACTAACATAGTCAACAAAAGTAAAATTCACTTGATCATCTGGACCAAAATCTTAATTCTCATAGAGCTAAGCCGAAACACTTGCTCTGAAACTTGTTTCTGACACATTAAATTACAAATTAAGTATTATATCCGAGATTCTTCCTCACAAACTTACCATCAACTGACATTAAAGTTATTGGACGATAGTTTACGGCAGAGAAAGAGTCCTCCCATTTCTAATATATATTGGACTCTCCTGATCCAAGGAAAGGCCCATGAGACCATTACAACGTATGGGATGAACGGTCTCTCGTCATCATTTTTGCAGGGACGTGCAAGATGTGAGCGTCATCTTCTTGAGAAGCTTTGCCAGAATCGATCTAATCTCACAGACAGGCTCTACTTGCAGAATCTGAAAAAAAAAAAAAATTAAATCATAAATTCAATACGTAACCCACGGTTAACGGCGCAATCGCTCAGCGGTGATCGGTTTTACGGCTGTCGTCAAAAATATTCATTAAAATAATAAGGCACTTTAAGGTATTTTCACGGCACAATTTTCAGTTAACAACGCCGCTAGCGCCGTTGTCTAAAGAGTTCATACATTTGTAGAAATGCCATTCAGACCATAAAGGTATGCAAATTATATTAAAAAATTTTATGGAGAGTTATTACATAGGTATTAGGGTAAAATATGCCTCTGACACTGTTCTATGCTGAAAATATCGAGTTACATAAGTGTAAATTTACATGGATGTGTCGATTATAAATATCATGCTATTATGTTTAAAAATTTTATGAAAATGTATTACATATAGGGTATTTTTATTCTGCACAGAAATATGATACGAAGGCAGCTTTTGAAACTGCCCTTCACGTTATCAAATATGATGTATTTTCATATTCGTTCTTGAAAGCTGTCGTCTGCCGCTCTTCCGAAAATATAGAGTTAAAATGAGTACAAATTTAGCGATCGATGTGTCCGATTTTTTAAAATGTTTATGCTTTTTATGTTTCAAATGTGTATGAAAATATATTCGTATAGGGTATTTTTATTTTGTACATAAATATGATACAAATTAAGGCAGCCTTTGTAACTATGCTCCACGTTGTCAGGGGATGTTTTTCATGTTCATTTTGTCCGCCACTGTTCCGAATATGCATGGTGTTATTTTATTAATTATGCATCTTTTTATAAATCCTTTAAAAAGTTATAAATTACACTGTATCCAATAATAATGTATGTATTCTCAAATTATTGTATTATAAAATACTACGCCAAACCTAAGCCAGTATTCCGTGGAGCGGCCAATGTTGTGGTTTGAAATCAGCTGATGGCGAATACGAGTCTGTTTCGTCATAACGCAATTCTGAGCAAATTCTCTTGCTTCTAGTTAGCATAAACGAATATCTAGATACTTGACTTATATGAGACAAGGTTATTTTTCCTTATACGTGTTTTTCGGTGGAAATATGAATTCAATGTCTCGTTGTGAATGTGAACTACTTTTTTTTTTGTTAACAGATTACGTTGGCGGCATGTTTAATGCGTGAAAAATTACGCAATTCCGTTTGCAATTCTCCTTTATATCATCGTAATACGAACTTTACTTTATTTATCTTATATCAGCGTGAAACCAACAGTAAAATGTGTTCTTTCAAGCACAGTAGTTTTGATTAAAATGATTTTATCTCAATTTTATCTATGGTTGTGTTTGATGGCATATGTTTACTGGAGTTTTATCCTTGTTGCCGATGTACGATAATAATCATTAGCAGCTTGAACAGTTTTCTCAGCTTCAGTTATAAATAGGTTTATATTTAACAGTATATTTCCCAATTTATCTTTTGATCTGTATTGATCTTTGAACTATAGCGAATAAAGTTATTACATTAAGATATCTCAGTTCTATTCTATACATAACGCCATTTATAACAACTACTGTAATAGTGTACTGTAGTACAATGATTGAGAAATACAAGCCAAAACGGATGTTATCAATTCAGTTGTACTTAGAAAAAAAAGTAGTTTCTCGTTCGGTCATTCATCATGGCTGTACACATTCACGCAACGAGTATAACGTTAAAACCATACTTTCATCATTCTCTTTTGCTGTTTTTGAACTTATGTAACTAGAAGATAGATAAAGTTAGGCTATTGTAATTTGGTCTCTCATAAAAATCGGACTATCGTAAGACGAATTACCGTAACTTGAACACTACAGCTACCTGTACACTGTATAAACCTTATTATAATATCTTTACATACTCTAGACACCCAAAGGATTAAAGCTAGGCTTTTTTCACTTTACAGTATTTATAATGCTATAATGTACTGTACAGTACTACTGTACAGTAAATTCTATAGTACTATACTGCATAAATATAATTTGACTTATTACGCCATTGTGGGATTACCGCGCCTTTGACTGGTCTAGAGTTTCGAAAGAAAGTGTACAGCAGCCGTAGGTTTTAAAATCGCTTAGCATCGAAAATCACTTCCCGTCGGCGGCCAGGAACGGAACCCTGCCGCTAACCGAGGGCCGCCTGTAATTTCATTCTCTTAGTGCAAATGCACAAGACTATATACAAAAAATGGTGATAATAAAAATGAGGAGCTATTTATTAATTTTTATGCTACAGATAATTCGGTACCTAGAGGTTACTCTCTTCCAATAAAAGGATATATAAATACACTTGGACTACTCCAGACAGTGGTCATCATAAGACAGCCTACTATTCAAAGTAAATTTCTGCAGTTTTTAAAAGTAAACAGAAATATATACTAAATAATTTTGTATCATTTTATATGATACTGCAATAACTAATATGTAGTTGTTCCGATACGTAATACAAACCATCGGTCTTTAACAAATAGGAAGTAGCTAGCGGCAGCTGGAACGGTCGTAAGCTTCGAACAAGGGGAGAACGGTAGTTACTGCTTGTCGACAGTCGCGCGCGCGCGACTGGGAGGTAAACAAATCACTTTTGCTTTCGGCCGCGGGTGTGAAGGACGTGTTCGTCATCGCTCTCTGCCCGCTTCATCGTCGTATGCTTTGTTATATTGTGTCTACTAATGGTTTGTTTGACTTGAAAATGAAACTGTAAGTACACTGTTTTCATTTTTCATTACTTAATTATGAACCAACATGGAGTTATCGCCGTAGATGCGGCGAGTTTCCTCTCTTTTCATGAATTGAACCCTTGAATTATGCCTCGGTGCCGAGGGCGGGCGCGCTCGCGCCGAGTCATGTATTTTGGGGCGAAAGTGTGTAATTGAAAAATGTAAGTACTCTTCATTATATGTTTGCCCTGTGCGTTCGTTAACCGAGTGTGTGTTGCGCTCGGCACGAGCCTTTAATTTGTATATAGAATGCAATGAAAGTGGATTCGCAATTGCAATATTCTTTTCATTTTCATTTATTTATTTGCATGAAATTTAATTGGATCAATTTCGTTCTTACCCGGGAATTGATCCTTACGATTTTTTATGTGAAATGAAATCGCAAGTGCAGTATTCTGTTTCATTTTCATATATATATGATAGCATCATATTATTGGATCAAGTTTCCGTTCTTACCCGGGAATTGATCTTTTCCCCTTTAAGTTCTATGAAGTGAATCGCAAGGGCAGTATTCTGTTTCATTTTCATATTACTTTTCACTGCTGTGCGGGGGTAGGGGGTGGGAAGCGAAGGTCTGCCAGGAAGTCGTCGGAAAGCTCTCCCGCGACTCCCTTGGTGGTATCCGATTCTTCGTCTTCCTTCCTGCCCCCCGCTCAGCTTCTTCGTTGTGTTTTTGTATTTGGGGTCTTCCTTGCGTTCGGGTGGGCATGTCTTCCCCCCGTGCGTGAGGGAACCCCTCTTACTAATCTATCTATGTTACCGCAGGTGCTACATCCGTGGGAGACGACCTTGGACAGGTATGGGACCCACCGCGGAGGCAGGGCGTGCTAGCATCCACGGGCTGCTGCAGCGTCTAGCGAGGTCTGGGGCGGTCTCCACTACTACCCACGGCCGCTTATGCTGCTCCCCCCCTCCTGGTCTACACTCCCCATGCTGTGTCGATGACGCCGTCTGCCGCTACTAGGGCCGCAGCCGTACCGAGGTGGGGTTGCCGCCGCCGCCTGTTTTCTTCGTGTTGCCTGCCCCAGACTTCCGCTGTTCCAGCAGCTCGCCCCTGGACCGGCCGCCAGGACCCAGGTTCCGCTGGCTGCCGATGATTCTACGAGGCGATCGCTGGGCCTGCCGTACCTGCCGCTGATGTGATTCCCGCTGTTGGCTTGGCTGTCCCTCTCTGGGTACCGCTGCCGCTAGTTCCTGCCGCTCTGAGCTGGTTGCCCTGTTGTTTCCTGCCGCTCCTGAGCTGGTTGCTGTTCCTGTCGCTCCTGATTCCTGTGCCTGTCCATGCTGGTCCTGCCCACGGTGTGTCTCCCCAGTCCCAGGTCCTTCCGGACAGGTGCAGTCGGGCCCTGTTGCTTCGGCAACTGCCCCGGCTCCCTCCTGGATGGAGGACCTGACGACTGTCCTGCGAGAGCTGACGAGAAGAGGAGAAGGAGGAAGCTGTCATCTTCGTCTTCATCGTCTGCTGCTGCCTCTTCCCCTTGCTTCGACTTCTAAGGCCCATAAGCCGAAGAAGAAGAAGGCTGCCATTCCCCCCTAAGAAGTCTCCTTCGGGAACTTCTAAGGGCCCGTCCCACCTCGGTGGGACGGGGGGTTCCTTCTGCTGGTCCTCCTGCTCCTTCGGGAGCGGGGCCCGTCTCCCCCTTCCGTAAGGAAGAGATAGTCGGGGTGGGACCAGAGGAGTATCGGTTAGCTCTGGTACTTCCTCGCCTGGTGCTAGCGGCGATGCCGCTACGCCAGGTTCCGGCTCGTCTCTCGTTCGCGAGAGATCCCGAGTGTACGTTCTCCCTCGGGAGACCGTGCAGCCAAGTTTCGGCGCCAGAGTTCGCTCGGCGCCAAGACGCGTCACGGAGCAGAAGGCGGGGTGAGAGACGCTCAGGTGACTCTTGCCAGGCCAGCGGCCGCATCTCGCAGCGACCAGCTGGTAAACCCGGGTTTTCCCCCCTAAGAAGGCTCCTTCGGGACCTTCTAAGGGCCGTCTCGCTCCGGCGATTCGGGGAGCTCTTCTGCTGGTCCCTCCTGCTCCCTCGGGAACAGGGCCCGTCTTTTCTTCTACCAAGGAGAAGAAGACGGGGACCAGAGGAGTACCAGTATTCGGCTGGCACTTCCTCGCCTGGTTTTAGCGGTTCTGCCGCTAAACAGGATCCGCCTCGGCTTCTCGTTAGCGAGAAGTACCGAGTGGACGGTCTCCCGCGGGACGAGACGTCCAGCCAAAGTCTTGACACTCGAGCTCGCTCGCCGCCAAGACCAAAGCGCGGAGCAGAAGACTGGCGAGTGTCGTGCAGACGACTCTCGCTAGGCCAGTGGACGCTCTCGCAGCGACCAGCTGGCTGCTCGGGTTGACGTGACGGTCGCTGAACCAGCCACGGGGTTTGAGGCGAGGAAGGGGTCCCCGCGGTCGTCGATACCAGCCACGGCTGGTACCAGCGGCTCGACGCGCCCGAGAGGACGCTCGCCGGTCTCACCGCGACAATGAGCCTAGCAGGTCACCTGACGCCGCTCCTATCGGGACCGGCGGAGACGGTAACCAGCAACAGCTCGCCTGACGCTGACATCAGCGTCGACGTTCTCAGTCGAGCCGCTCGCCATAGGTGAGCGGCACGGCCAGGCCTGCAGATCGATCCCCACCGCGGGTTGGTGATCGGTCTGCAGCCCCCCACGTACGCTGTCCTGCCAGCGAGCGGGGGGGGAGCGTCAGGTCTGTCTCTCCACTACCTTCAACTTCCTCGGGCTACACCGGGAAGAGCGAGGTAGCTAGGAGTGACCGTGAGAGGTGCGCCGCTCACGATCCCGTCACGACGCCGCACGTGCCACGTATGGTCTTAGGACCAACCAGGACGTACGCGCAAGTGATTGGAGGCGACCGTCAGGGGAGAGGGGGTAGCGTCAGTTCTGTCTCTCCGATACCTTCAACTTCCTCGGCATACGCCAGGAAGAGCGAGGTATATAGGAGTGATCGTGAGAGATGCGCCGCTCACGATCCCGTCACGACGCCGCACGTGCCAGGTTGGTCTTAGGACCAACCAGGACGTACGCGCAAGTGATTGGAGGCAACCGTCAGGGATCTGTTGCTGGCCCTTCTTCTGAAGGAGGAGGGTCCTGGGAGCTGCTCTTGTTGGAGGGACTGGACGGTCCTACTCCTCAAGACGCTGTAACTTCCGAGATTCAGAGCAACTTTACCCAGGTTATTGCACTGATTCGTCAGCACAACGACCGGGGGGAAGGATCGCCGCTCCCACCAGCAGAGCCCATGTCTCTGCTCGAGTCGTTTTGGGGCCCGAGAGGGAACCCAAACCGACGGTGGGTTTGCCGCGATCGAGCTTGCCGATTCTGTCTTGAACCAGAGTCTCTCGTCTCCGGACAAGAAGGCTCTCTCAGTTCTGGCCGGTCGATCAAGCTACTTCCACCTCCTCTACTGCGACAGCGGCGTTTCTACGTGTCTTCGGACACCGTATTTAAATACTCCTTCGGTCCTCCTGAGAGGTTTCGACCTCGACGAGGACTGGAATGAGTCGGAGGACGGTATCGGCTCTCTCCTGTCAGGTGTCAATCAGCCCCACCCAGACGACGTTCACAGTGGCGGCAGACCCTTACCTACAGTGAGAGTTCGTAACCCTCCTCGGGAAAACGTTTTCTCCTGACGATACGTTTTCCAGACTCTGAGAGGCCATCGCCGCAAGGCGATGGCTGCTCCTACTCTTCTCCAACTGCTAGTTCCACTGGGAAGGCGAGCGGAGTATCCAATTCCTCCCCCATTCCCTCTCTCCTTACGGCTACGAGGGAAAGGGGAAGGATCCTACAGAGATTTCTCTGTAGGATCCCACGTTGGGGGGGGACTGCGCTACCAGGGGACCTTCGGGTGGTCCTACCTGACGTAAGCCCCGGTCGTTGAGGAGGGATCCTGCCCCACCCATTTCTCGATTTCTACGGGAATCGAGAGGACCACCAGCCGATATCGTTTGACGAATTCGGTGGGGGTTTCGCAGACTGCTTAGAATTCTACGGAATTTCTAGCGCATTCAGAGTGTTAGAGTTTCTTACGATCTCCAAACACTTAGGCGAGACCACCACGGTCCAAGTGAGCGAGACGAGAATCCCCGATATGTTACACGATAGCGGGAACCTCGCCTATGCTCGAATTCCTGGAATTTCTAGCATTAGGAAGAAGACTGCTGCTGAAAGAAGACTATCTCACAGTAGGCGACCAACCTGGAATAGAGAAGAACGGACGGGAATATCCAGTTTGGCTGGAACTATCGTCTTAGTATTCTGTTCACCATTGAAGCTTTCCTTCGAGGAAGACTTCTCCTTCACTCTCTTTAATAGAGAACTGAAGGTGGGTCAATCTCCAATCCTTATTTGTTTTCTTGAAGAAGAATTTAGGATGGAGATCGTTGTTCAGAATCCTACAAATATACTACGTATATTAACCTCGCGACATGATTCTGCTAAGCAGTTGAATGGTCCGAGGGGTAGGCGCATATCCTGGTTATTCTACGGATTGCGACTTAGACGAAAAGTATTCTAATTGAACTGCAACCCGGGTTGCCTGCAACCTCCCAGGAGTTCCAGTTTCAATTTTATATACTTATGGTGTTGTCACAACAACACCATTTAAGCTTTTATATTTCCGAAATTCGTTTCGCTTAAATATAATTGCTCGAGCATATCTTTTATGCTCTGTGGTTCTAGCCGAACGCATTCCTTCGTGGAAAGGATTACTTGGCAACTCAGGATGACGAGTCAGCGACAGCTACTGCGTATTGAATTGCCCGAGGCATTTCAGTATCAGCTGCCGCTTTGAGATAGACGGTTGTTTATGTCTTTCTCACCTGCTTGGATTGAATAACAACCGTATCTCTGCCCAAACAATCACGGACTTAAGTCTCTGATTAACGGGGATTCTCTCATACATGATGACTATCTACTGCTGTGAAACGCTAGTATTCATCGTCTTCGGTATTGCGAGAATTTTAAACAGAGATATCTATTCGACTCTCATCTTTCTGTTTTACCGCACGGTAACAGAATTCTGTAATAGTCTCTTGCTGCATCGTATCCCGAATAATGGCTAATGATTTTGCGGAATCTGGAGTTTGTCCTCAAATATCTTGTATTCGGAGGTGTACAATTGTTCATTGTTCACCCCCGGATTAGCAGATGTATTGAAAGACATCGCCTACTCCCACACCTGCCAAGCTCTACTTCCAAACGTTCAGCCCATGAGAAGCAGTTCTTCAAGCGGCACTCCCCTGTGTTTCATTACTGAAGAACGCCCCGCTTTTCATTGCACGGAACGGACAGCAATGAAATGGCGGTTTAGCGTTTTCAGTCATTTGTAAGCACAGGTTTAGAATCTTGAGATTCCTTCTCTCGATTCAGCTGGAAGACGTAGGTTGCATTCATTGCCTACCTTCGTCTTCAACGTCACATAGTGTGTTTCTCCTTAAGCTGAGATCCAACGTCTATGAGATTTTTCTTGCCATCAGGGACCTCGGTCTTTTGAAGGCAATTGACTTTCGCCTTTGAGCTTATGCATTAAGAGAATCATCGCCGTGCCGTCCGGCATCGGTGACTAACAAATATTTTATTTGTTTGGTCTCTCAGCATAAACTCTTTAAAGGGCGAAGGTCACGTGACTTACCCGGATGCTTGGACAACTTGCCTCTACTGATTCCGAACCAGTCAGTCGGCAGCTGTCAGAGCGCCCGAGTCAGTTACGAACTATGCTGTGGACTTAGTTCGGTTGTTCCAGAGCAATCATTACTTCGTCTTAATAGCTTGTCAGTATGAGTACTGTACATAACCAAAGTCGAGAAGAGGGATAGGTCATACGACTATTCCCTTCTTTTTTTTCGTCTTAGGTAACTGCATGACTTCTCTTGAGAAGTCAAGCACAAGGGATGGGGATTTGTGACGCTCGATTTCGTACCGATCTTCGTAGCGAAGACTCAGAACCCTTCGGTAACTGACGATGGGTTCGAGTCCTTCACAATACCCTCCCTAATGGACTTCACCGCCTTCGATGCGAAGGAGATGCTGCCTTGTCCGCAAGAACTTCTCCTTGGCGCAGGTACTGAAGGCAGGGGTCTGGTCCAACCAGGACCACATGCCCTTCCTTCTACCTTCGGGATATTGCCCACAGGTCCTTGGATCTTTTTCCTTGGGACCCGTGGTGGCTGCTCAACACGTTGTGTAGCGAACCCAGACCCTCGCAGGCTGAACAGCATCGAGTCCTGGTGTGACCGTAAGAATGGATGGTGAATGAGAGTGTGACTGGCTCCTCCCTTTCCCATCTTTTTCTTCCCCTCTACCTGTGGTTAGAGGGACACGGTCGTCACCCTGCTGGATAAGGACAAGATGCAGGTGAGCTACTCAACAGAGCCCCATCCTATCCCTTTCACTAGGGATAGGAGCGTATATCCACCACTTCCTCCAACAAAGGGGGAGGAAGTGGATGCCAGCTTGAGACAACCCATACTTTATGTTGCCTCTTGCAAACAGGAACAAGTTCTTGCTTGCTGGTACGAAGAGGATACGCTTGCCTCTCTCTTAGTTAACTCGACCCAGAGGTCTGACCATTGATCCTGCGGTGCACACCCCGATCAATCGGACAGAGGCTTGGATCCCTCCCTCGCTCTTACGACCAGGGAGGCATTCCAGGGATGGACGAACACCAGTCTGTTCATCAAAAGACTCAGATTCCTCCCACCAAGAAGTGAGTCTTCCTATTGTTAAAGGACCGATGGTTTGTATTACGTATCGAACAAATGAACAATTTGTCGAAAAAGAAAATTGCATTTTTCCTAACTATACAAACCTGAGGTCCTTTACATATAGTCCTCCTCATGCCTAACCCCTCACTCTGTTGTATTTTGCATGGGCCAAAAGCAAAAGGTGATTTGTTTACCTCCCAGTCGCGCGGCCGCGCGACTGTCGGACAAGCAGTTTAACTACCATTCTCCCCTTGTTCGAAGCTTAAACGACCGTTCCAGCTGCCGCTAGCTACTTCCTATTGTTAAAGGACCTCAGGTTTGTATAGTTAGGAAAAATGCAATTTTCGACAAATTGTCATTTTCCGCATCAGCATATTCACAACAATACTTTTCAAACTCTTTTGAACTCATCTAGCTAGGCTATGGAACTTCTCATCATAATCTGGG
Organism: Macrobrachium nipponense; assembly: GCF_015104395.2. NCBI lineage: Eukaryota > Metazoa > Arthropoda > Malacostraca > Decapoda > Palaemonidae > Macrobrachium > Macrobrachium nipponense. Next base: position 13,287,909 of record NC_061110.1, on the reverse strand, counting down.
TTAGCCTTAAATTACTAGGAGAATGAGGTTAAGGATAACTTGGATAAGTGAGGTATTAACATCCTGTTAGACATGAATGATTTGTTCTTTATTGAGGAATTAAACATGGAACAAGTAAAATGGGAAGGAGTTTTTCATCAATGACATATGAAATGAACTTGATGCATACAACATCTGTTTTACAAATAAATAAATAGTTTACCTTTCAAAGTTCTTTCACTTTTAACTCTGAAGCAGTACTGTAATCAACAAAGAAATCATTTAAAGCCTAATAATCAGCCACACAACCTTTAGCTACTGCATTCACTTACCTGTGATTGAAGGTTTTGTGTTAAGGACTAAACGAAAAAATCGAGTGTCCACAATAAAGGAGGATTACAAGAATAACTAACACTACCAAAACAGCTTTGCGATACCTGGAAACATAAAATAACCATCATTTAGTATTTGGCAAAAACCTAAGTGATACAATTTTATATTTTCAACATTTGAGACTAAAATTTACATTCAAATTTTGAAATCCTGCACTAATTAATTTTGTCACTGGTACACAGATAGAACTGAATCTCAAATACCAGACAAAAGCAAAAGCATATAAAAATCAATTATATTCTCTTCAAAGAACTTACATTAGTGGAACACTAGCTGTCATGTGCCATATCTTTCTTCTTTAGGTAACCTTGTTAAAATGCCTGTCACATCAAAATAAATGAGATAATTGAAGTGATGGCCTGTTCTGCTTTGGATCTTTCCATAATTATGAGATACAAGAGTAAGGTACAGTACATTTAATGCTCCTGACACACATTAGATTTAAAAACTACGAGAATTCCTATACATATGCCCTTATCACACACAAAAATACAAAAAGGGTGTAAAAAACTGCAAAAGCAGCACAGACTATCAATAATGAACTCTTTGGGCTTGGGGTCTTCATTAACATAGTGTTGCTTATCAGGGAGATTTCTGATTGAACCTAAATCAAGCTTTATTCGGCAGACTTCAATTTTGTATTATTATCTGAAATTTTATCCATTTCTCATGAACACTAGTACTTACATTAAAAACATAAATCACGCTGTGAGAAAAACGGTTAAAGCTAAAGAGTTAATTTTTTTCGTTGTATTGTACACTAAATTGCTATCATTTTGGTATATAACACATTGTAAAACAATCAAGGCAACACAGAAAAAATATTACCACAAAATGATGCATGAATTCGTAACGCACAGACATAAAAAAAAGATGTTTTCAAAAATTCACCATAAACCGAAATATTGTGCTAGAGACTTCCCGTTTGTTGCAAAATGAAGGTAATTGATTGAATATTACTAAACTGTAAGTGTTGTAGCTTACAATTGCAGTTTTCAACCATTTCGGTCAAGTTAAAGTTGACCGAAGGACGAATTTTTTCTATTTATCGTTATTTATATGAAAATATTTCAAAACTGATAAAAGCTATAACCATGGGTTGTTTTTAGTTGTATTCTACATGAAATTGCGCACATTTTCATAGATAAAACTTTATGTAACGGCTTATTTAAAATGGTGCAAACATTATGATAATTGGACGAAAAAATTTATGATTTTTTCAGAAGAGTTACCGCGCGGACGTAAGGAAAAAGTTTATTTCCTAAATTCATCATAAATCGAAATATTGTGTTAGAGACTTCCAATTTGTTGCAAAATAAAGGTAAATATTTGAATATTACTAGAATGTAATAGTTTTAGCTTACAATTGCGTTTTTTTACCTTTCCATTTCGGTCGAGTCAAAGTTGACCGAGGTTGAAATTTTGGCACATCATTATTTCTTATATGAAAATATTTTCAAAACTGATAAAAACTACAACCATGGGTTGTTTATTGTTGTATTCTACATGAAATTGCACACATTTTCATATATAAAACTTTATGTAACGGCTAATTTAAAATAGTGCAAACATTACAACAATCGGACGAAAAAATTTATGATTTTTTTCGGAAGAGTTACCGCGCGGACGTAAGGAAAAAGTTTTTTTTCATAAATTCAGCATAAATCAAAATATTGTGCTAGAGACTTCCAATTTGTTGCAAAATAAAGGTAAATGATTGAATATTAATAGAATGTAAGAGTTTTAGCTTACAATTGCGTTTATTTACCATTTCGGTTGAGTCAAAGTTGACAAAAGGTTGAAATTTTGGCACTTATCGTTATTTATATGAAAATATTTCAAAACTGATAAAAGCTACAACCATGGGTTGTTTTTTGTTGTATTCTACATGAAATTGCGCACATTTCCATATAAAAAACTTTATGTAACGGCTTGTTTAAAATGGTGCAAACATTACGACAATCGGACAAAAAAATGTATGATTTTTTTTAAAGAGTTATCGCACGGACGTAAGGAAAAAGTTTTTCATAAATTCACCATAAATCAAAATATTGTGCTAGAGACTTCCAATTTGTTGCAAAATGAAGGTAAATGATTGAATATTACTAGAATATAAGAGATTTAGCTTACAATTGCATTTTTCTACCATTTCGGTAGAGTCAAAGTTAACCGAAGGTTGAAATTTTGGCACTTATCGTTATTTATATGAAAATATTTCAAAACTGATAAAAGCTACAACCACGAGTGGTTTTTTGTTGTATTCTACATGAAATTGCACACATTTTCATATATAATACTCCATGTAACGGCTAATATGAAATGGTGCAAAAATTATGTCAGTGACAAAATAATTTCTGAGATGTGTCGCTGATGCTTTTTAGTGCGAGGAGAAAGAAATTCGCGCTTGCGCGCCTGGGTAAGGATTGTAAACAAAACAACGCCTTGATCCGTGAGTTCCCAGCATCACCCAAGGCGCGTGATTCAAAAGTTTTCACCTAGGAGGTCTATAACTATTTTTCCGCGAATTTAAAAAAAAAAACTTTTATATCGACGTATATACATCCAATCGGCACCCAACAGACAATTTATATTGACGTTTAATACGTCCAATCGGTGTTAAAGGGATATTTTATTCATACAGCATTCTCAATTCATGTATCAAATTCACAATGATATCAAGGTTTTCACACAACATCCCTGGGTGCTACCTGTTCCCTGGAAGCAAATTCCCGAGATGTAAACAGGAAGTCCTCAGTTATCAGCGATACGGTTTTAAGGCACCAATAATAGAGTTATGGTGTCATAGCATACATAGGAGAGGCGTCATAAGGGTGCCCAGTTATCGGCACCATAAGCGCCATTATGGCGCCATGAATGGCTGAGTTTCGGTTAACGTCAGCTTTCGCTTATCGGCACACCCTCGGGAACGGAACCCCTGCCAATAACCAGGGACTGCCTAGACTAGTATTGCACCAATCCCAGTTTTTTTGCCATGCCCCGAGGTTTGGTTAGGTTGGATTGGGTTAGGTCAGTTCAAAGAAGTATAATATAGGTAATTTGGTTGTGGGAAGCATAATGAGATTATTTTTTAAGGAGATTCTATGGTTAGTTTTTAAGATATGGCGTCTGGCTTTTTCAGGGAAGATCTGGCAATCAATTACAGTTGAGGAGTATGCTCCCTGGAATGCTAATTTTCAAACCTCTTTTTGTTAGTGCCAAAATTTCATTTCCATTAACAAGACAACCCAGCCACCATCATCATACACCTTCATTGACTTGACATCAGCAAGCTATGCATGGTCCAAGAAATGTAATTTGACAAAATGGCAATTCTAATTCTAGGACGACTCTCTCACCATTTGTGCTTACTGAGTCACAGCTGTGACCCACAACATATGATAACATAAATACAAGTAGTGATGAGTGATGCATGGAGGAGTGGGGGGGGGGGGTGGGGGGGGGGGGGGGGGGGGGAAGCAGCAATATCAATCTTTCTCAAGCTGAATGAATTTTTCCATGGTCTACATAACATGAGAACATGCCTAGTGAGCCACTTTTTTCCAATGAGCGCAATACACTGGAGGTCCCCCCAATTTTTTTTTTTTTTTTTTTTTTTTTTTTTTTTTTTTTTTTTTTTTTTGTTTTTTTTTTTTTGCAAATATATCTCTGACAGTCCTTGATATTTTTAAGCATATGTTGAACCTTTCCTCTTTGGGAAATATACAGTATAAAAAGAACAGCACCTGTTTGTGTCATATTGCCATCACAAATTAATAAAAAAACTCTTCCTCTATATATAAAGTGGCTTTTTTTCTTTTCAAAACAAAAAAGTAATAAATTTCACATTTCATATTATAAAAACTCATTCATCCTTCTTATCCAGTCTTATTGACTAACTAACTGTTTCAATTAAGACATGTTATTGTATGATACAATAAAAGTTTGTTCATACTTACCTGGCAGATATATATATAGCTGTATTCTCCGACGTCCGACAGAATTTCAAAACTCCCGGCACACGCAGTGGGCGGCCAGGTGGTTAGTACCCATTCCCGCCGCGTGGGAGGCGGATATCAGGAATCATTCCCCATTTTCTATTCAGATTTTTCATACCACTGTCCCCTGAGGGGAGGTGGGTGGGTACTTTAATTATATATATCTGCCGGTAAGTATATGAACAAACTTTATTGTATCATAACAATAACATTTTGTTCATGAAACTTACCTGTCAGATTATATATATAGCTGAATCCCACCATTGGAGGTGGGAAGGGACAGAATAGAAGGATTTAGGAAACACCTCAAGTGCAGATGATTGACATCTTGATTCCTTACCTGTTTAGCATAGCTGACTTCTTGATTACTGTCACGAAGTCTGCTTTTGCTTTACTAGAGTTGCCAACAAGGTAGTGACCTGTGTAGTTGGTGCGCTCCTAGATGATCTGTCAACGGGGGCGTGACCACAATGGTGACTAGACCCATATTGACCATACTGTGAGGGCAACGAAGCTAAAAACCACCACCTTGACCTAACCTATCGAAGTTAGTCCATAACTTCTAGGCTAAAGAAAGGGAAAGCGCCTCAAGCAACCAACCCTTCAACCATAAACCAACACCAAAATTAAAAAGCACACCTACCCCTTTTCTATAGGGATAGTATTTGTGCTGCTTCCTGCCCCAACACCATTTCTGCGGATATGTATGGTCCAAGCGACTCGCAGTTCTCATATGCCGTCTTCACATCCCGCAGGTAATGTGAAAGCAAAACACAGAGTTGCTTCGCCAAAAAGTAGCGCTAATGATATCATTAAGTGCCATATTCTTTCGAAATGCCATTGAAGTCGCAACAGCTCTCACTTCATGGGCTTTTATTTTCAAAAGCTTCATATCACCATCCGAGCAGGACGCATGGCCTCCCTGATGGTGCTCCGTAAAAAGAATGCCAGTGCATTCTTCGACATAGAAAGTCGGGTCTCTTAACAGAACACCATAAGTTCTCAGAAGGACCCGACAAGATCTTTGGTCTTTTCCATGTAAAATTTGAGAGCCCTGACAGGGCACAGGACTCTCTCTGCTCTTGTCCAATGAACTCTGTTAACCCCTTGATTTCAAAGGTTTTTGGCCAGGGGTTAGATGGGTTCTCATTCATTCTTCACTAAGAAATTAGGATCCAAGGAGCACACTGCCCTGTGTCCTCTGAAACCCACATCTTACTAATTGCCTGAATTTCACTAACCCTCTTTTGCCGTGGCAAGAGCAGTTAGAAAAATCGCCTTTCTAGTAGTGTCTCTCAATGAGCAGCATGCATAGGTTCAAAGGGAGCCGACATCAAGAATCTCTAGAACTACATCAAGGTTCCATGATGGAACCTTCGGTTGTAGTACTTTGGTTGTCTCAAACGATCTCAAAAGATCGTGAAGATCTTTATCATTTGTCAGATCTAATCCTCTGTGGCGGAAGACAGCTGACAGCATACTCTTGTATCCTTTTATTGTGGGCACTGCTAGTTTGTCCACATTTCTCAAATGCAGGAGAAACTCAGCGATTTGGTTCACAGAGGTCGTGGAGGAGGAAATACCTTTCTTCCTACACCATCTCCTGAAGACGTCCACTTCGACTGATAAACTGCTCGAGAGGAAGCTCTTCTCGCATTGGCAATAGCCTCCTGCCACTGATCTTGAAAAACCCTCTCGCTCTGGCCAACTTCTTGATAGTCTGAACGCAGTCAGACTCAGAGCGAGAGGTTTCCGTGGTACCTCTCGAAGTGGGGCTGTTTGAGAAGATCGACTCTCTCTGGCAGGGTTCTCGGGAAGTCTACCAGAAGAGAGATGACCTCCTGTGAACCAATCGCTTGAGGGCCAAAAGGGGGCGATCAGAGTCATTCTCGCTCCTGGCGACGCCGCAAAACTTCCTGTTACCTCTCCTAAGAGTTTGTTGAACGGGGGAAAGGCGTAACACATCCATCCCCCCCGTCCAGTCCCATAGGATGGCATCTACTCCGCTATTGCTTCCTTGGGTCGAGAAACTGGAGAGCAATAATTGGAAGCCTCTTCGTTTTCGAGGTTGCGAAAGAGGTCGACTAGCGGCCGTTCCCCACAACTTCCATAGCTCTTGACAAACTTCTAGATGTAGGGTCCATTCTGTGGGAAGCATCTGATGTCGACGGCTTAAAAGATCCGCTCGAACATTTTGAATTCCTGAAATGAACCTTGTCAGGATCACTATGTTTCGAGCTTTCGCCCATAGAAGGATGTCTCTCGCTATCACGAACAGTGATCGAGAGTGTGTCCCCCCCTGCTTTTTTATGTAAGCGAGAGCCGTAGTGTTGTCCGAGTTGATCTGGACAATCGGCCCACCAATCGTTCTTTCTTCGAAGAACTGAAGAGCCAACCGAATAGCCTCCAATTCTTTTAAGTTTATGTGCCAGGACCTCTGTTCCCCTCTCAGAGACCACTTCCTCCTTTCCTAGTGTTGCTCCCAGCCACCATGGAGGCGTCTGAGAACAACACTAGGTCGGGGCTCAAAGCTTGAGGGACATCCCTTCCGAGAGTTTGGTCGGATCTTGCCACCACTTCAGATGATCCTTGACCGTTTTTGAGATAATCAAGTCGAGTCTAGATTCTTGTCTTTCCAGTTTTCTGCCATAAAAAACTGGAGTGGCCTGAGGTGCAACCTCCCCAGGGAAACAAACTTCTCCAGCGAAGAAATGGTTCCCAGCAGAATCATCCATTCCTTCGCCGAGCATGTTTCTTTCCCTAAGAAGGCTAACACTTTCTCAAGCATCTCTGCTGACGTTCCTTTGATGGAAAAGCTTGAAAAGCCGCTGAATCCATCTGAATCCCCAGATACACGATGGACTGTGTGGGGATCAGATGGGACATCTCGTAATTTACTATAAGGCCCAGGGGCCTTCGTCAGCTGTAATGTCGTCTGAAGGTCCTCCAGGCACCTTGACTTCGAAGGCGACTTGATTAGCCAGTCGTCCAGGTAGAGCGAGACTCTTATTTTCGATAGGTGAAGCCATTTCGCCACATTCCGCATGAGGAAAGTAAAAAACCATCGGCGCCGTACTCAGACCGAAGCACAGAGCCCTGAACTGGAAGACCTGCCCACCTTTTAAGACGAACCTCAGGAACTTCCTTGATTGGGGATGGATCGGGACGTGGAACAAATAAGCGTCTTGAAGGTCCAATGACACCATCCAATCCCCTGGTCTCAAGGCCCTAGCACAGACTGAGAAGTTTCCATCCTGAATTTTTCTTTCTTTACAAAATGTTCAGTCTGACTCCCGACGTCTAGGACAGGTTTCCATCCCCCAGACTTGCTTCGGAACCGGAGGAATAATCCCCCATGTTGTAGAAGAACCTGGGGAATCCAGCATCAGGACTTCCTCTACGGCCTTCTTTTCCAACATTTGATCTAGAAGGTCGAGTAAAATCTGTTGCTTCTCTGACTGGTATGCGGGCGACAGGTCTATCGGCTTCGTGCTCAAAGGAGGCGCAGAGAGGAAAGGGATCTTGTATCCTCTCTCGATCACATCTAGGGTCCAGGTGTCCGCCCCTATCGTCCTCCATGCCTGAGCAAATAAGGTGAGTCTCGCACCTACAGGTGCCTGAAGGGCAGAAACGTCAATTTTTTCCCTTCTTGATAGAAGAGATCTTACCTCTGAAGGACCCCTTCCTCTCGAAGAACCTCTAGAGGAAGGTGCTCCACGAAAGGGCTTAAATTTCTTCTTGGGTGCTGGAGCTGTTGAAGTAGAAGCCGAGGAGTAGGTCGTCTGACGATTGAGTTCAAGAGGTCCCTTGTTGCTTTTTCTTGCAAGTTTACCGACAGATCCTTAATCATGGACTGCGGAAATAGATGCGTTAGAGAAGGGGGCGAATAATAACTCCGCTTTCTGAGCAGAGAAAACTGCTTTCGCCGTAAAGCTACAATAGAGAGCTCTCTTTTTTAGCAGACCTGTAGCAAAATGAGATGCTAACTATCAGAGCCATCCCTTACTGCTCTATCCATACAAGCTAATACACTCGAAAGCTTTCTTCCAGCGAAATCGAGTCTTGACTCCTCGATTGTACCATCAAAGCCCCAAAGAGGCACAATCTAAAAAAGTTAAACACCTCTAGCGTCTTAATAGCCCCTTGAGGTGATGATCAGTCTCCGTCATTGTCCAGGAAACCTTAGCCGATGACAAATAAGACCTCCTTGGAGCGTCCACCAAATTGGCGAAATCTCCTTGAGAAGACGGACTGCTTTCAATCCTGCTTCTTCCCCTGTCTCGTACCAAGATCCCAGCTCTCCCCTTTCAGTTCTAGATGGAGGAAAGTGCGAAACGAAGTCTTCCCTTTAACCTTCCTTTGAATTCATCCAATCCTGGACTCTCTTAAACGCTCTCTTCGCAGAGAGCGAAGTGGCCATCTTAACGAAGCCAGGGACCTTTCTGGCCTTCGATGAAGCAAATTGTGAAGGTGGAGAGCAAGGAATTGGCGCTTGAAAACTTATCTGGGAATAATTTCTTAAGTAAATCCGTCAACGTCTTATAGTCGACGACGCTGACGCATTTGGTTCGTCATCATCAGTAGGGCAGCGATCACTAGACGAATCCTTCCCTCTGTCATCAGCGCCCTTCAAAGATCGCGATGACTTCGACACTTTAACATGAGAAACATCCTGACGTTTCGGACTTAACTGTTGATCGTCCTGGAAAGCGTCCCGATATGCAAGACGCCGTGCGTTCTGAGAAGCGTCCTGCAGCGCTCCTGATGTGTAGGACGCCGTGCGTCCTGAAGAGCGTCAGCTCGAGCGTCTCGCTGAGCGTCATGATGTGTAGGACGCCGTGCGTCCTGAACAGCGTCAGCTCGAGCGTCTCGCTGAGCGTCATGATGTGTAGGACGCCGTGCGTCCTGAACAGCGTCAGCTTCGGAGCGTCTTGCTGAGCGTCATGATGTTGTAGGACGCCGTGCGTCCTGAACAGCGTCAGTTGGAGCGTCTTGGCGAGCGTTTCCGCGCGTCTTGAAAAGCGTCTTCTCGAGCGTCCTGGTAAGCGCTTCGTTGCTTAAGACGCCGAGCGTGATCATCAACATGCAAAGCTTGAAGTTCCGATATTGATCCTTGAGCGTTCTCGGCCTTTTGACAAAGACGCTGGCCGCTTGTGCGACAACTCACGTCTCTGTCAAATTCGTCTCTCCTAGACGCCCTTTCATGAGGAACGTAATCACGTTCTCTAATGCGTCGGCTACTAGGAGGAGACTCAAAGGCCGAAAAACGCGGAGTAGGAGCCGGGGACTGCCTAGTTCTCTTAACAGGCAGCCACCTATCCTTCCTTCGATGACTAGTTTCTGCCTCCTTTCTCTCAAAAAAGGAGGCTAACTGTCTCTCTGCATTTCCCAAAGCATTTTCCTTGAAGGGGAAAGTTCTCGATCAGGGAAAAGGACTCATCTGTGCGAGGAAGATGGGCGAGGGGATGCCCTTTCCTTCAACTCAGGAACATGCTTAGAGCGACTTGGACGCTCGAAAGAGTCCTCCCCTGATGAAGTCTTGTTCCTTTTCTGTGGCGGAAAAGCTTCAAAATCTTCAGGTGACGAATCTACGTAGTGATCAGAAGGACGTGAAGCGTCCTCTTCTCTGAAACCTCTCTTAAGAGGGCGACAAGGGCGACGGCCGCTTGGTGCGACACCTTGCTCTCCTGCACGCTCTCCCCCTGAGAGGTCTTCCGAGCGTCCCAACCTCGGCGCGGAGGAGTTAAGTCTCGGAAGAAGAGAAGCACTCTTTAAGTATTCGTGCCCGTGCACGAACACCGGCAGCCTGAGATTCGTCCTCAGTTTCTGCCGAAGGGACGTCAGACCGGTCATTAGATCCCGTAACCCTCCTTCGGCTTTCGGCTTGCCCTCTCCCTAATGCCTGGGTGTCCGGCAGGGGATGGGGGCCTAGGCCTAGAGGCATTATGGGACCGATCTGACCCCCCTTCCACTACACTAGATGCACTAACACTTTATCACAATTCACATTTGACTGTAGAGCAACTCACTTTAGATTCCAAGGCGCGAATCGACTCCATGATCGTAAATAATACGCTTCCTTCTGCAGACACTTCCTGATTGTTCGGAGGCATACAACAGGATCAGGGTTGAATTACAATCTACAGGAGGATTTAATGGAGATACAATTCTACCTTGACTTCTACTCACAGAAGCACTCCTAGAGGAAGACCTCCTGAATCTATCACTCTCAAGCTTTTTCACGTAAGAATCATATGCCTTCCATTCAATTTCAGTCAATTGCTCACACTCGATGCATCTATCATTCAACATACATACATGACTACGACATTTCGAGCACAACTGAATGAGGGTTCTACCGAAGCTTTCGGCACTCACCTTACATTCATGCACCTTACACACCCTGAAGCTAGCAGAGCTAGATCCAGACATCGTAATCAAAGAAAAGTCAAAGCCAAATCCAAATCAAATCCACTATCACGTATGCCAAGCCAACAAGCCAAATCAAACCAAAAGTCAATCAGAATACTCAAGTTAGCACAAGAAGTTTCAAAATCCTAGGCGGAGGTCTGTAAACAGTTGTTTACCGACCGGCGACAGAGAAAAATCTGAATATAAAATGGGAATGATTCCTGATATCCGCCCTCCCAGCGGCGGGAATGGGTACTAACCACCTCCGCCAACTGCGTGTGCCGGGAGTTTTGAAATTCTGTCGGACGTCGGAGAATACAGCTATATATATATATCTGACAGGTAATTTTAGTCATGAACAAAATATCCAATGAAATAATTTACTACTGTTTGATAGATACAGCCTCCTAGCTTCGTAAATTTTATTTTAGTTATTTTTTTAATAAGTTGTTTTGATAAATACAGCCTCTTAGCTTCTTTGATTTTATTTTAGTTATTTTTTTTAATATGTACAACACAACCACATCCCTGTATTCTTGGCTGAATCAGAATATCTGGGACACATACCAAAACAAAAGTCCCTTTTTTCACCTATCTGAGAATGCATCTGGGCACCTCAGTGCCTCACAGGTGAAAAAAGGTCATTCTGGTATAGGCTGAACCAGCTACAGCTCGAAGGGTTTAAGAGGTGGAGAATTTTCCAATAAGAAAGGGTTTCTTTATGAAAACATTTAATTTCTAATTAACACTTTTTTTTCTACATAAACCCTTGCTTTATGTCCACCTCAGTAGCGACCCACGTGGGGAGGACTTATTGCCATCAACTTACCAACTGGGTCTATGAAACTCTCCTCTCTAAAGGTTAATAGGAGCAAAATAATTCTGAGGTTTGTAAGGAGTCCTGATCTAGAAAGGGCCTTGTTAATCAAGCAATGAACTGTATTCCAACTTGTGAATGAAAGTATATTCCAAGGCAAAAATGCTTATCATTGTTATAAGGCAATGTTGAAGATATCCCAGATATCTATGCCTAAAAGTCAAGGAATGCTGTATAAGGTTGAATAAGATAATGGCTTTGCCTCATATTGCCTCATTTTTTCAGTCAAGACAAAACTTGTCCTAATGCTAAAATTGTAAAAAGTGTCAAGCAAAATCGAAAAATAGTAGCCAGGTTTTGAACTGCACAAACATCTGAAGTGGCTTTCAAAGAAACCAAAGTTGCTTTGGTCCTAAACTCATCATACTTTATCTTTAGCTTAGATGCTTCAATTTCAGCAGTGGTGTAACTCTTTTTAGACAAAATGGGTTAGTGTTCTGCGATTGAAGAGTACCACACGGCAAAACCTGAATTCTTAGGATGACACAGAGAATATTTTGAAAGATATTCCTGTCCTCTTCACACAGCATGAGTGAAAAGCATCACTATGGCAAGAAGAGGAGCCACAGTTTAATAGAATTAGCTTTACTGAAAGCATGAGTACGTACCACACAGGATGATTTTAAAAAGTCTCTACGTACATCTGATGGCATGCTGTACAAGGGGGTGGCACTGATCTAAGACCAGAGTCCTCTTAGCTGACAGTTCTATTAGAAGATAAAAGCAGCTGCATGATGTGTATCAGAACTGTGCTACAGGGTTAGTGTTCTGCGATTGAAGAGTACCACACGGCAAAACCTGAATTCTTAGGATGACACAGAGAATATTTTGAAAGATATTCCTGTCCTCTTCACACAGCATGAGTGAAAAGCATCACTATGGCAAGAAGAGGAGCCACAGTTTAATAGAATTAGCTTTACTGAAAGCATGAGTACGTACCACACAGGATGATTTTAAAAAGTCTCTACGTACATCTGATGGCATGCTGTACAAGGGGGTGGCACTGATCTAAGACCAGAGTCCTCTTAGCTGACAGTTCTATTAGAAGATAAAAGCAGCTGCATGATGTGTATCAGAACTGTGCTACAGGAACATCATGAAAACAGCAGCATTTGTTAGCATTATTTGAAGCAGTCTGTAAAAGACCATCAATCTAGTCATGAAGACATTGCTCCATCTCATTATGGAGTTGACAATGAAATCAACTACAATGTACTTATTGTAGATGATTTTATCTCTAGTTTGGTGTTTCCCATAAGCACAGATACTACTGAAGAGCCCTTCAATCTCTTCCTCGGAGTTCTTCAATCCTCAATATCACCTCTGCTATAAAAGGCTCACTAAAAGGCCAGATAATCCTAACATGTTTTGCTATTTAAACAGCAAAGTACATCAACGATAAGTAAAATTTTAAATATAAGACCAAAACAGAACCACAAACTAGCAGGGACACAACTCCAATTCATGCACTATGCTTAAAAAAAAGCATCAGTAACAGAAAGTGTAAATGCAATGTATTCACTAAGAAGAATGACTTAATCTACTCTAAGACAACTTTCACCAAAATGCATAACTAAAGAAGGAAAACATATCGACACAGTTGCAGTAACTGAAAAAGTAACCAGAGCATTCCCTGTCAAAACAGGTGAACTGCCAGCTGTTCATAATAATAGTTTAGATATGTAAACAAGTACAGCCACCTACAACAGGTGTTCAGACTGGTGAGGAATTACACACTAAAAGGGAAATTCACTGGAAATATGTGCAGATGATGCAAAGGATTATAGCTAGAGATAATTTAATGACTAACATAAATTGCATACAAGATTACAGCATAAATATGGGAAACCAGACTACTAAAATGACAGCGTAATGCAAATGATTATAGTTATGGTGATTTAATGATTCTAAATAATCAAAAAGATTAAAGCAAAGAAATTCTGGAAAACACATAGGTGACTGATATTCAACATTAGAGGCGTTCAGGATTCAGAATCCACACTAAGATTTGGCTTATGTAAAACAATGGGTTCGTAATGAAACAAATGCTTTTTCATGAAAAAAATAGCATAAATCATGACAAGAAGCCAGGAAACAGACATTAAAAGAATGCAAGAGCTACTTACGATATATATCCATCTAATGCTCTCTTTGCCCTTTTGACAAGTTCACTGACATCCATGCTGTTGACTTAACTCCTGCAAAAAATAAAATAAATAAACATGAGTCAAAATGTTTAAAAACCAAAGACAACAACACAACACTTTTTTTTTTTTTTTTTTTTTTTTTTTTTTTTTTTTTTTTTTGTATCTTAAAATGAGTCCCTTTAACAATATGAAGATTTTAGTATGTACTGTTTTAACTCCCATGGTGTGGCTATCACTGATTCTTACATAATGAGCCCAGACGACGTGATACTGACTCCCAAGCTCCACCTATTTAAAGAAGAACAGAGTTTTTTTTATCTTTTGAGCTGAAACTAAGACAGAATACTTCCTCAGTTGTGTAAGTCACCATTGCCCATTCAAGCATGTGTTTGACTTGACAGCTGCTTCTTAAGAGAGAGAGGAAGAAAGGAAAGAGAGAAGCCAGTCACTCACCCATTTGACCCCAGCCTTATGTTACCCTTGTACCTTAAATATTTAAGTGCTTTTCTGTCCTTGGGGACCTTGGGTATCTACACAGCCTTTCGAGCAGCCGCCACAAATCCTTAAGAGGTGAGGTGGTGTCCAAGGACTTGTGGGCAACTTCTGTCTGGTAGAATGAGGAGAAAGTGGTCTGTCGATGCAAGATCCCCACCCTCATTATCTGTAGAACTGATAAGCTCCTTAAAAATGCCTTGACTGCATGATCTCTCACCTAGACTGGATGGACTTCACCAAACCAGATGACCAGCATGCCTGCTTGCCCATCTTCATGAAGCCACTAAAAGACTTCTTGAGCACCTTGTGCCTGCTAGTATCAACAAATAAGACACTCATACTCAGGCCTCAGATTTGAAATTTCATTTATATAGTAATGCAAGGTTCACACTTGGCACAGTAGCATCTCATCCAGATCATCAACAAAATCTCAAGAGGGGGAAAGAATTTCCTGTCAGGAACTGATGGGTTCTGAAGGTCTGCCACAAACTCAAGAATAAAAAAAAAAAAAAAAAGCGAGAGATACCTCCAGCCCTTCAAATGCCACACTTGACATGATTAACAGTGCAACTCACCAACAAGCTTCATCACTGCTAAGCCTGGCATAAAACAGTCTTTAGAGTGAGACTATCTAAAGATTACCTATCCAGAGATTACCCAGTGAGTTAGACTGAAGGGCAAGCTCTTCAAAGCTCCTTATGAGCATGAGCAGCTAATGAGGATAAGAGGTCCATGACCTTCAGTAAGAACTCCTGGCTCATGGAAGAGCAACAGCCATTCACCTAACAGACCATGAAGAGCTTGTCTTGATGACAGTGGGAGGGAAAATTTGCAATCTTCTGACAACTGGCTTTAACAGGATAGACTCCCTGCCTAGTACATCAACCACAGAAGATGGCCACTTCCTTTCATTAACAGCATGTGAGGCCCTCCAGGCACAGCGAAACATCTCCTCCTTCAGTCCTGCCAGAAAAGCTTCTCTCTCTCACAACAGGAGCTGGAAAGTCTCCATCCTTGATGGCTAAGCACCTCCAAAGACTGGTGGTAACTCAGCAAGTTGGGCTGATAAAAAATCATGGGCCAACAGTGCCTCAACCAGAAGTCTCAACTCAGGGTATAGTACCACTCACTGTAACAAATATCCACCAATTCATCCTGAGATCCAGGGTGATAAACAATCAGCTGATCACTCAGTGAATCAGACTGAATGGCATAAGGGCTGAGATGTCCACACTGTATCATGGGTCCTTGAAGGCATCCTCCATGAGCCTATGGATCATACAATGGGGAGTAGTAATACTATGGGATCTTTCTGCTTAACTGTTTGACAAACTGGCTGATCACCAGTATTCCTTTAAGCTTGAACAGCCTTTATGTGCCATGCAAAGCTGTAAGGACTACTGTCCCTACAACTTAACCCCAACTACAGAGCTGATCTGTCAAGAGCATAACCCCTACCCATAATGTACCAGGCTGAAAGCTTGATGGCGTAGCAAGCCACCCACTAGTGCATCTGTTTCACCAACTGACAAAGTAGAGGAAAGACCATTCTATCCTTTTTGTTGATGTATTATACTACAGATGAGTTGTCACTCATTAATTCTACAGAATGGCCTATCACTTGATGCTGCTCACTTCTCCATGACACATGTGCAGATGGTCATTTCCTGTCCTCACCCCTAGGCTCTTCAGTTGTGCATCCCATCCAGCCATTGATGCTTCCAAGAACATTTGAAAATGAGACAAATGTACAGTGAAGTCACCAGGTGTATTCAGTCATAGGTCAAGCCATGCTACTGCCCAGAAGAGGTCTCCCTCAGGGACCACAATGGCATTACAAGGGTCAACAGGGATGACTTCCCTAAAAAGAATAGTAGTGAACCACATTGTCAAGGCTAAGTGGTCCAAAAAAGCAGGATAGGGTATCTGGGAATGCCCAAAGGAGACCACATCATCTTTGAGTACTTGTGAAGTCTTGCCTGGAACAGTCAGCAAAGCAGGGGCAGGTACGTATTGATAAACCTAGAGAACATATTAGGGTCTATCCTAAAGAGAGTTTTGCAAGCACAACCAACACACCAATGTCTGAGAGTGCAGGACAGGCAACCACTTCCACTCACATAATTCCTTTGGACTGTGCCGGAAAAAAATGAACACGATAGGGGGCTGGGGTGGAATGCAGTTTGGTGAGAAGAAAATGAAAAGATTTGACATGTCAAAGTGGAGCGTTCTTTAATGGGAAGGGAGTGACAAATGCTGCTATGTCTTCTTGCATTTCTCCCTAAATCTATCCCAATGTAAGGGAGACCTGTTGAGGCATGCCTTTAAGGGAGAATCTGGGCTGTATATTCTACCTGTGCAGAAAGAATAATAGCAGTGGAGATTAACCG
The DNA here is from genome assembly GCF_015104395.2 of Macrobrachium nipponense. Taxonomy (NCBI): domain Eukaryota; kingdom Metazoa; phylum Arthropoda; class Malacostraca; order Decapoda; family Palaemonidae; genus Macrobrachium; species Macrobrachium nipponense. The sequence continues at coordinate 13,271,222 of NC_061110.1, read as the reverse complement.
ACTTGGGAAGACATAAACAGCTACAAACACACACAATAAAATCCTTCACGTCTTTATTACTCAATCACACACTTATCCTTATTCGCAATGTATGTAATGCAAAAATCAGGTAGTCTGTAGAGTAGCACGCAACAACTATGTCTACTGATGCAATCCTCAAACTGACAAATGGTGCTGAATACAAGTTATTCAAAGCCACAAATTTTATTCTTTTATATGACCAATGCATCTCCTAAGTTTGTCATTTATATGAAGGGAAGCCAAGGACCACTCTGTTCCTAGTTCTTTTACGATGGCTTACCAATTGCCAAAGGCGGCTTATCTAATTATTTGCAATGACCTTGGCTTTCGTCCTGTCTATCACAAAATATTCTCAACACAACTTTCAACAAGGATCCAGGCATCTCTTAGGGGTCCAAATGTAGAAAAATCCAACAAACCAGGTCAGGGACTGGAGTTTGTTTGTTCGTATGGTGTTTTCTTAAGGTAGATTAGGTTTAGGGAATGCAAAGTTAGGAAGCATCCCTGTTGACATTTATGAGGATAATTTTGTGTCACCTGAGAAGGAAGCCAATACCAAAAAATATGTTTGAAGACTTCAAAAAGTTTCTAAAGCACTTTGACAGATAAGAGTGCATTCTTTTAAGGACTTATCACTATAATTCCATTCCTAGATTAACTCAAAACTTAAAATGTAATTCTAGCATTTTCTGTTATAATTTCTTCCCAAAACAGTAACTGTCCATCATTTTACAATTTTGTACCCTAAACCCAATCTCAAGCTACAATCACAAACGCTTAGCCTATACTACTTATGAACATCGACAGGGCTGCCAGTGAAGAGTGCAGCAAGACATGCATCCTTAACAACAACCAAAGTAAAAGTTGTTGGTTACGACTAATGAGGGGAGACTCCCTCAACTCGCCAAACAATTAGCAATTAGCCACCTTGTTACCTAGCTTCAAGACCCTTTCCAGTTAGCGTCAGGAATAGGTTACTCATCCGTACAAGGCACTCATTTCTAATGCTCAAAGGTGGTATTTCTAAGGGAGAGCTCTGAGAGATGTCGTATATTAATGAAATATTTTGATCGAACAACAGAGAAAAGGCTGTATATGTTGCAGTATTGGTGAAATAACTAGAATAATTTACCAAAAGCTTTCTATGTGAAGATCTCACATGAACTGAATCATAGGCTAGGTATATACCCTTTTCGATTTTGTTCAGTCAAAAAACTTTATTGGTACACAATATCTCGTGTGGAGCTCTTCCTTATAATTCGCAGGTAATTCATAAGTAAAACTGAAGACTACCTACTACTGCAACCTGTCTTGGTAACAACTAGGGTAAATGACCGTGCGGTGACATGGCGGCCATCGATCCCGGAATGAGGCCACCTTCCTGAAAAATTACTTAGAATTCACTGCCACGAGCATCAGTCATGAGTTGTGGCCGAACCAGGCAACACACCAAGGTTCTCTAGGCTTCTCTCAAAGTAAGTGTTTTCTCCTAAATTATGAAATACGTAATGGCATAATTCCAGCACTTTATCGGGAAGTAGTAGCCATGTTTCGAGAGAGGTGGCTGCTATGTCGCTGCTCAGTGATTTCCCCAAGTTTATGTGTAAAATGGGCACTGTGCTTGGATCGTACAACAGGGGTGGCCAACGATAAAAAGAAAAAACAATAATACTAATAACAATACCGATTCAAGTAACTTATAGCTAGAAGTGAGTTTTACTGAGATTTGTTCTAATCTAAAACATAGAAATAATTTTTCTTGGATTTTATTGTTCTGTGTGCATCTATCAGTCATCTTCTTTAAACAATAATGCATCATCATTAGCTACCTATATACCTGTGTGTGTGTATGTGTGCATATAGGGTAAAAAACTGCATGGTACAGGGGTGGACCATGTACAATCAATGTGTACAACCCCAAAAAAAGTACATTATAACGCGTCCTTACATCGGAGATGGGCATCAGACGCGACTTGTTGTTGGTGAGAACGGAGGCTAAAGACCTCTACTCCGGTGTCAAGGACCGTTATAATGACTTTTCTTGGGGTTGTACACATTGATCGTACATGGTCCACCCCTGTACCATGCAGTTTTTTACCCTATAGCTATTATATATCTATATATTTATTATATATATATTATATATTAATATAATGGTATAATATATATAGATTAGCCAAATAGTATGCCCAAATTACCATACTAAAAGGATTGATAGGGGGTTAAAGTTTGTGTGGTGCATCTGAATTAGTAGAAGTGAAGAAAATTGGTGCATGGGAAACAAAAGGTTGGCCACCCCTGAGCTAGCCCCTTGGGGATGAATGTAAAAACATACACAAAAAGATGGCAAATATCATAAACATAAACAAGACATAAAAAAAGGCAAGTACCTATAGGTACTACCTAAATATTCATGTTAGCGACTGGCAGGAACCAGGCCGTGGCAGTGCCTAGCCTAGTAGTTTACAGTTCTATCCAGTTGGTATATCCTAGGGCTAGGCCAGCAATTGGGGTACAGAGGGCAAGGCCCTTGATTAGGTATACCTGGCTGAGGTACGTTACCTGGGTAGCTAGCTACGTAGCGTTCTAGTACCTAGTCTACCTATAGCCTAGGTAGGTATAGCTCTTTAACATTAAGAAAAGACAAATTTGACTTGGCAAGGGTTTATCTGGGCCATTTTTGTTAGAATGGGCTGAAGGTTTGGCGAACTGTCGACACAAAATATAGGATAATGACTAGCCTACCTACCTAGATTACCTACGTTAGCAAGGCTAAACTCGGTTCGAGCATCCCAGTCTAAACAGACTCATAGCCAAGCCTCATATATTGCCAACGAATAAATATACTGAAAACATTATATATCAATATACACCGGCACATCCCGAACCTTTATCCCAAGTTATCAACTTGATGTTATCCCGACAAGGATAGCTCCTGAAAACAAATAAGAAAAAAAAAAAAAACATCGAAGTCACTCATAAAGGCGACGAAAACATTGAAGTTTTCGATTGTCAGGACACAGTACAGGCATGCACACTCCACATAAATCAAAATCAAACATTGTTACAATGTCCTGTCTTCTTTAAATCAGATACATTGAAATATAATCGCTCTACGTACCCAATCATTTCAATGGATATACAACTTGATCATCTGACGTGACCAAGGGACCGTTAATGCATCGCATAACTTCAGCGAACACTGAAGGCAGCGTTGTCGCATCACGGCAGGGTGCAGATTGATAAAAGAAAAGCAGTCTCTCGTCATGCTATCCTTGAAATGTTATGCATCATTCATTTCTTTATATGTATAATGCCATCTTTGAGGATTACAACAATAATTTCTTTGCATATATTGACGCTATATTCTCGAAAAATTCGTCGAATGAATAGAGAAGTAACCAGAGGAGCAATAAAGTCACCGCCATAAAGTGCAGATTGATGCAAAGAAGGTAAAAACGCGCTGAAGTCTTTTTTTTTATATTAATTATTCCTTTCTTTGTGTAATATTGCCATTATACTCTTGAAAACACCGTAGAACTTATGGATAAATCATTGGGAAAAGAAATGACGTAAATAGGTTTACACAGAAAATCTTGCGTGTTCTGGGAATAGTACTACACGCAGACTTCCTATATTATTTCTTTCAGAATCATAAGATTCATTTCTTTAAGTACATTGACGTTATATTCTTGAAAATCCCGCCGAATTAATGGAGAAATAGTTGGAAGCATGAAGCGAACAAGTAGCTAGGTTTATCACAGGAAAACTGGCGTGTTGTTCATATATATATTAAAAAATTACTTTACCATAAATGGGGCAGCTTTAAGAAAACTGGAATCACTGCAATTTTATTTTCTTTATCTGTGTTTTAAAGCAAATGGAGTGCTACTTTAAAGAAATCATCAAGTGGGCGAAGCAATTGGGTAACGTCTATTTTATGACGGTTTATATATATATATATATATATATATATATATTATATATATATAACTTTGTTTATATATGCATACAACACGTAAGAGAACAAGACATGAGAATATCTAACCAAAACTCTTGCCTTGCCAAGCAAGCTCCATTTATTTATTTATTTACACTAGAAGTAGTCACATTTTTTTTCTCCCTCTCTTACGTGATTGTAAGATTATTCAGTGACAGTTTCGGTGCTTGTTTTGCACGATTAAGTGCAAAATTCGAGTACAAAGTGATAATTAGAGAGCACTTTTCAGATTCCCTGATTTACCTCTCATAAGCACAAAGGATTCGTTACGGCTTTGAACTTATTGTTCTAAAGGGTCCACAATAATACAAAGTGTTGAGAGTCCGTGTATAACTTTTAAAACTTGACAAAAAGCTTTCGAACCTTCCCTGGGTTCATCTTCAGTCCAAAATCCAAAATCCCAATTGAAACTTATTATTCTCCCTAAAGCTGCTAGCGAAGGAAGGAGATGAATGTTAATGAAAAATAGAAGTGTAACAAACTTGCCGGTTTTTGCTGGACTTCACAGCATAATCGTTCGTTTTTGTTTTTCTTTGTTATTTTCATATATAATAATGTGGGTCTACAGTGACATAAAAGGCTCTTTGAAGCTTTCGTTCCATATCTTGGTCAGAATGTGGTGGCAATTTAAAACCTTTGTTATGAGAGTGTTTTAGTTATTTGTAGTAAAAGATTAGGGAATGATAATAACAATATTATTATTGAAAAGGGTTGCTTGTTGAACTGTACTTAGTTTTTATTCTTTTTGTGTATTCAGCAAACATTCCCAGCTCTAAAAATTACACACTTGCAAAGTCTAACAATAAATAAAGACATATCTCTACCTACATTTTAAATAGGATATTAATCAGTTTTTATAACTTCTTGGCTTCATTGTGTTATAAATTTCTTTTCTCATTTACTTCTTGTTTAAAGTTAATGATGATGACCCAGTTTCTTAATAATAAGATGGATTTATTTATAGAAATGTTACTAAAGACAACGAATTAATGTTGCAAGGTTCCATGCAGTCACCGTGGTTCCCAGGAAGAGACTGTCACCTGCACCAAGATGTCCCCATTTCTTGCAGTGGCCTTAACTCCTCTACCCTTAAAAAAAACACAGCAACAGACTTTATTCGATATACCACGATTTCCAGTATAATTTTAAAATAAAGACTTCTTCAGATGTAACTTTGATTATGCGAATATGTATAAAAATGATAATTAAGCTGGGAATTTCAGGACTTTGGCTTAAAGTGTTGTGGGAGAAGACAAGTGACGATCTGAAGGGTCCAGATAAGAAGGCGTCCCACGAAGACGTCTTAGGTAGATAAGGCGCCGTTTCCTTCGATTGCAATAAAGAAAAAAAAAACGTGCGTTTCAACACCAGGTGTATACGCTTCGTATCTAAGGACGCCATATGGGAAGTAGCGGTCTCTCAGCGTAGGATGTGGGATGTTCGGAAAGTGAGACGCCAAATATGTGAAGGGCATTGACCGTTATCATCCTATATGGGATAGCCGTAATTCCCTGAAGTACTTTTTAGTGACCAAAAATTTCACTAAAAAAACAACAACAAAAAGTCATGTTATACCATGCGAATGTAGGGAAGGAAGGCAGAGAGGCGTAGCCTATCTGTCAACAGCAACTTATCTGTAGGTATATGTAAAGGAAAACATCAGTTAAAATTCTCGATAGTACCTACTATACGCTTTAGCAATTTCAGATCTCTCGTGGCGGCGATAAAAAGCAAGAAAAAAAGTAGGACGTATATTTTTTGTTTCAAAGGCCTTTGCAGATTCCGATGCAGAACCAGTTATATACTTCAATTTCATTTAAAGAATTATTTTCTTATTGATTGTCTTTTTAAACTTTCAGTTTAAAGTTAAAAAAACTAGAGGTTTAAGGTCGGAAAATTTTTTTTTTTTTCCTTTTCAATGCTTAAACAAAATTAACCAATATGACGAGGAATCTATGAAGCTCAGAAAACCCGCAGTGGACGACAGTTTACATCTATTTGCTAGCTTCGCATCTGGCATTAATGACAACAATCTAAAGTTGTCAATTTGTTTTGTCCTTTTTCGTTTTTTCTTATCGTTCGGAAGAAAATATTAGCAATATCTTTACTGTTGTCAAGAAGGAGTAGACTTAGTTTAATTGATATAAGGGAAAATTAAATTCTTAGTAAATCGGTAATAAGGAAATTAGATAAAAATTGTAACAGAAAATAGCCAACTCGCTACGGTATTCATCGCAATCATATTAATTAAAGATAACCAATACATTCAGCTGCTTTATTCCGAATTACACTAGATAAGATTAGAGAGGCACAAACGATCTTTTGTTTGAAAATAAGTAAAACAGATACTGTTCAAGAGCTCTTTATAGTTCTTTGTTGCCGAAACTGATGAACTTCAACAGCTAATTTACATACCTCAGAATTGAGAGAGCTTTGTTTAAAACCACATACCTACATATCATTAACTTTGTTAATGTCTTTTATTTATATAACACGGCTCTCGTTCCCTCGCATTTAGAGGCCGACATATATGCTCACACACTAAATGTGACTCGGCAAATGCCTTTGCTCAGGTCGTCGAACCAATAAATAATTAAAAGATTTTACTTATAGTGAAAACTATGATGCTATGTACACACAGTTACGCGAGAGCATTTATGCACACACAAAAATAAATGGTTGTCAAAGAGAAATTGACTTCGACGTTCCTATTAGCTCTTTAATATGTTTGTTGAATTCATTTAAGATACTACACTGTGTGGTCAGTCCATTCTTAGATATCAATTATGAGGAAATAGTATTAGCTTTTGTTGATGTGACAACATATGCCGTTAAATCAGTGTCAGAACAGCTGTTATCAGTAAACCTTGGTATATGTTCGTTTGTGCGTTAGTAGGAAGGAAAAGGAGCTATGTCTTCTCACAAAGAAAGCTGGGGCGATATCAACAAAGCTACTGGCAAAATGCAAGTAAACATATCACTTGGAAGAATCACCTAAGTAGTGAAAATATATTAGAAGCGAACAAAAAAACGCAAATGATTATCTAGGTATCGGAGCAGCACTCAGGGATGTGTTGTGCAGGCCTACATTAACTAAATCATTACTTCAAGGGAAAGATGTGTTTTCAAGTAGCAACGATAATAATACACAATAACTGAAATTAGCAGAAAAGAACGCCAAAAATAACTCTGATTCCAAGGCTATTGACCATCTAAGTCTAAGAGAGATATTATTGTGATGATTGGTTAGAGAGAGAGAGAGAGAGAGAGAGAGAGAGGAGAGAGAGAGAGAGAGATTTCTAATGTGAGTGAAAATAAGATACAACTGATGACCTGAAATACGAATTTAACGCAGGATTGTTATGCTGTGACATTTTTCTTTTGTTTCTGCCAGATATCGTAGGGCTAGGTGTATTCTGTCGTTTCTTATCACTGGAAAGAAAATGTATTTAAGTGGTAAATCGTGTAGGTATGGTTCATGGCCTTATTTCGTATATTTTTCGGTCTTTAAAGTACAGTCTAACGAATTCATGAGTTGGGCTGGAGTCCTTTTCATTACCGTTGTTTGCTAGGGCGTATACGTAGGTACCAGAACTAGACTGATACATTATTAGTGTAAAATACAGAGGCCCATTGCCACCTAGCGATGGACCCTATAATTACAAACCTTTATTCATGACATCTGTGTGTGTGTGAAAGGCAGCCAAAGAACGGCGAAAGCAGTGTTGTTGAATTCCTACGTACTTAATTACCCGTGCTTGCTAGGGTGTAAGTAGTACCAGTAGAAGACCGATGAATTATCAGTGTATAAAAATAAAATGTTGACGTTCATTCCACCTAGGAGATGGACCCTGCAATTACAAAACTTGTTCAAACCACCCGCAAGTGTGAAAAGCAGCCGCCAAAGAGCGGCGAAAGCAGGACGATCTATATTGCTATACCAACACAGGGTAAACACTACGTCATGCCTGGGCCGTTTCAAGCTACGTTGCCTTACGATCCTTATTTATAAGGTTAGTTCTGGTTAGGCTCAAGCGAGTGACAGGTGGACCAAAAGGCATCGATTAAAATATATATCTTTATTGTTCTGGCAAAGGTGAGTGCCGTAGTATAGGTCGATGTAATAATGAACCTTTGTTGGTGCTCAATGTTTTAGGTGGTGAATTTAATCATGACTGTTGTCTTGTATTTTGCTTATACGATAACTGGTTGATTGGTTTCGTCTTTATATCTAAGGCACCTTGCAGAAGACTCTTACATAATGACGTAAAATTAACAACATATATGCTCTGGGGACTTATAAACAAACATATATGCTAGACCGTTGGAAAACCAAATATTCCCACCACACAGGTAGGAAAGGATGTAGGCCTATCCATGCATTATAGTTTTTTTTTTTTTTTTTTTTTCATCTGTCCATCCGCCTGTGGTGTTTGCGTATTGTAACACTGCGTCCCGGGCTTTAGATAGTTACGCTTTGTGTAAGTTTTAGGTAAATAAAAGGATATCTGGGTGTACATTTGCAACTGAAAAGTGTTTTAATAATTTACTGTATGCGAATTACACCGTTAATATTCGAAATAGGATATTATTATAATCGTTGAATGTAAGCTGAATGTAACTGTCTAAAGCCTGGGACGCAGTGTTACCATACAAAAACACCACAGGCGGATGGACAGATGGAAAAAAACAGAATATAGTTAGTGACTGAACTAAACACTGTCTTTGCAATTATGTTTTCCCCTCTTCCGCTGTCAACTACTCTACTTAAAATTAATATAATAATTTACATATTTCTTTTGAAATTCATGTAACGAACTCGCACCTATGTACGAACCCCAAGAAATATTAGTCCTACGTAACAAACCCCAAGAAATATTAGTCCTATGTACGAACCCCAAGAAATAATAGTCCTACGTAACGAACCCCAAGAAATATTAGTCCTACGTAACACCCCAAGAAATATTAGTCCTACGTAACGAACCCCAAGAAATATTAGTCCTTTGTAACAAACCCCAAGAAATATTAGTCCTATGTACGAACCCCAAGAAATAATAGTCCTACGTAACGAACCCCAAGAAATATTAGTCCTACGTAACGAACCCCAAGAAATATTAGTCCTACATAACGAACCCCAAGAAATATTAGTCCTTTGTAACAAACCCCAAGAAATATCAGTCCTACATAACGAACCCCAAGAAATATTAGTCCTTCGTAACGAACCCCAAGAAATATTAGTCCTACATAACGAACCCCAAGAAATATTAGTCCTTCGTAACAAACCCCAAGAAATATTAGTCCTACGTAACAAACCCCAAGAAATATTAGTCCTTCGTAACGAACCCCAAGAAATATTAGTCCTTCGTAACAAACCCCAAGAAATATTAGTCCTACGTAACAAACCCCAAGAAATATTAGTCCTAGTAACGAACCCCAAAAAATATTTAGTTTCTTCGTAACAAACCCCAAGCCAAAGTATTTAGTCTACGTAACAACCCCAAAAATATTAGTCCTACGTAACAAACCCCAAGAAATATAAGTCCTACGTAACAAACCCCAAGAAATATTAGTCCTACGTAACAAACCCCAAGAAATATTAGTCCTACGTAACAAACCCCAAGAAATATTAGTCCTACGTAACAAACCCCAAGAAATATTAGTCCTACGTAACAAACCCCAAGAATATTAGTCCCTACGTAACGAACCCAATATTAGTCTAGTTAACGAACCCAAGAATATTAGTCAACGTAACGAACCCCAAGAAATATTTAGTCCTACGTTAACGAACCCCAAGAAATATTAGTCCTACGTAACAAAACTCCAAGAAAAATATTAGTCTACGAACGAACCCCAAGAAATATTAGTCCTTCGTAACGAACCCCAAGAAATATTAGTCCTACGTAACGAACCCCAAGAAATATTAGTCCTACGTAACAAACCCCAAGAAATATTAGTCCTACGTAACGAACCCCAAGAAATATTAGTCCTTCGTAACGAACCCCAAGAAATATTAGTCCTACGTAACGAATTGCCCAAACCCTTGGGAGTCACTATCTAAGAAAGATTACTTTGAAAGATTAAATTTCAAGTTAATGGCCCCGGTGTGGTTTCATATGAATGGAGTTCATCGGCAAAGTAATAATAAAAATGATGGCCCTACCTCTGCCAAGGGTTTTATTTATATACAGGTTGCACAGCTGTAACCGACACAGAATGAAATACCTGACGTGTTACAGTTATATACTCGAATGTATCGAATAAAAAATCCTAGAAAATAAAAATAGATAGGTTTAATTTCTCTGCAACCGAATAACGTGTATTAATTTGCACTGCATATAACGAGTTCTACACAGGACAACCAAATATACTTACACTCCCACTTATTAACTTAACTAATCAAGTTTCTAAGTGGTTACATTGCTCTATTAGTCTTCCAGTTGTAACATTGCAGTTGGCAGAACAAAAATAATCATAAAAACAACATTGAAGCATGTATTTTCTTTTCAGGCTGACAACGAGGTAACGTAGCGAGTAAGCGGGCCTTCCAGTAATAAGAGAGGAAGAAGAAGCAGCATTTCCTGGGGAGATCCAACAGGCCCCAACGTAGGGAAATGTTCACAGCCACATGACCAAATGACAGTGCAGAGCACTTGGAGGAAACAGGGCCATAGAATCTCAAGCACTAAGATGTTAACTCCTTTGGCTTCTCAAAGAACTGCTCATGAAGGAAACGCTAAAGGCTTATCATCGGCAACTTTAATTTCGGTCCTGTTGTCTGTCATACTTGTCATGCACGAGCGCAGTACGCCATGTACAAAAGCACTCCAACGTTCACAACAGGACAAGAGCTGGCAACTCGATACTGGTGGAACATCACGCAGCTGGCAGCGGCTGCATCCCAAGATATCTTTCTTATCGTGTACTCCTCCATGGATGGCACTGATAATGGCACAAAAAGCATTGAGACTTACTGCCTGGAAAATGAGAGGCGGCATGTGACCATGGAACTGATCGAAGAAGGTTACGACAAGGAGAAACTCGCCTCGAACCCGAGCGAAGTTTTCTTCGACCTCCAGCTGACCCGGAAAGTTATGGACAAGGTTCTCGTGGAAGACGAAAACAGGGACATCCTTGAGAAGATCAGGAAGAAGATCAGGTGGCTGACCTACCAGCGAAACGAAGTCTGCCACGAAATGCTCACCTCCCTCGAGCTGCTCAATCTGAAATTGAAACTGGGGACGCTGAAAGGTGTTCTCCGGCAACTTTATAACCTGGCTTCCCAGTTTTCGAAAATAAACAAGGAAACCACAGACGCAGCTTTAGAATTCTTCTTGGATGAGTTAGATGTTCATCGATCAGTGACCACTGTAACTCAGTACAAGTCTCAAAGACGATTCAGGCACAGACGTAAAAGGAAGTTTGTTGAAAGTGAAGAAGGCAGCTCTGATGACGATGATGATGAAGAATCAGAAGAGAAAAACAGTAATAATTCTGATGATCAATGGCCAGCTGGCAAGGACAGAAATTCTTTTGCATTGGAGAGTGAAAATAATTCTGAGTTATCTGATATGGAAGAACCTAAGATTGGTTCACATGACCTGACACGTAACCTGCGCAAACGCAATGAGTTTCATTTGAACAACAATAGAAATAAGTATGTCATGGGTGCCCCTTGGGAAACGGGAGACCTGGACATTTACAGTGTAGAAGAAAATACACAAGGAAATTCTGAGCACAAAACAACCTCTTATACAAATCCTTACACAGATGGAACCTTTCAAGAAATCTGGCGGGCACAAGGCTCAACCATTTGCGTTCAAGTAGGACTCTACTGTTCGAGGGGATGGCAAAATCAATTCGAAAATTTTCAGACAGTTTTGCCATCAGGTGAGCAATTCATGCTGTTCTGGCAACAGTGCCAGTGTGAGGATCACTGTGCGAAAGACAAGCCACGTAGTAGTAAAGTCCAGTTCACTCCCCCGAAAATAGATATCCGAACGCGTAGCAAATCCCTGGGCAGAAAGGCGTCCCGATACATCCTGTACAGGCAGCGCCTGGGCAGAAGGAAGTATAGAATCAGGAGAGAAAAATCATCTCAGGCAAAGAGAAATTTATGGAACATATTGGACCAGACTGAGATGTGTGTACCAGAAATACAAAAGGGCGTGTTTGGGAACAAATGGGAAGACATAATTCGAAGAGAAGAGGCCATTGTGGCGATTGAAAACTGGGACATCTTGATAGCAGAGGAGGAGTGGAACAACGAAAGATGGATTGACATACAAGACCTTAAGGTTTCTTCCTCAGACAAAGAAGAGGAGAGTCAGACTACTGAAGAATCTGCAAAGGAGCAGAGTAGTACTACACATTACTCAGGAGGTTCCGACTTACTTTCCTCTGAAATTCTAGATTGTTGCAAATTGAAAACAAAAAGGATTTTCTTCACTTCCGCCTCTATCATCTTGCTCATCTCTGTGTTGGCAATCTCCTCTGGTATGTTTGTTATTGTGGCAGCATTTCTTGTAGTCTCTCTCATTGGAAAAGTCATCACCGAACTCGTCAATGTAATGGCTGTCACTTTACTTCTGTGCAGTCTTGGATGTGTTGCCTTTATCACATTTCTCATTGTGAAGTTTCTGCTCGTGGTGCTAGTCTCGATCATAAAAATAGCGTCAGTGTTTCTATTCTTCATCCGGTTTTGTGCAGTACTTGAACAGCGCTGTTCTGAGGCAGTGCAGAGGCTGAATCGTCTGTCTCAGTAGTAGCTGTTCTGAGGCAGTGGTCTATCTCAGCAGTAGCTGTTCTGAGGCAGTGGTCTATCTCAGCAGTAGCTGTTCTGAGACAGTGATCTTTCTCAGCAGTAGTTTTTCTGAGGCAGTGGTCTATCTCAGCAGTAGCTGTTCTGAGACAGTGATCTTTCTCAGCAGTAGTTGTTCTGAGGCAGTGGTCTATCTCAGCAGTAGCTGTTCTGAGGCAGTGGTCTATCTCAGCAGTAGCTATTCTGAGACAGTGATCTTTCTCAGCAGTAGTTGTTCTGAGGCGGTGGTCTATCTCAGCAGTAGCTGCATGTTAGCATTTCTCTTTGAGGATCTGTAGCACACTGTTTATAAGCACTTGGTAGTTCATTTTCAGTAATTAAATGTAAATGAAGGACAAAAAATCGTGACATCTGTTTGTAGCTATACTTAATCAGATGACTGCAATTACCTCTAAAGCACCCAGACTGTCAGTTTTGACAGTAAAACAAGACCTTTTACAAGATTTTCTACTTTCTAGAATTGGAGGATTATTTTATGTTCTAATTTTAGACTTTTATGCTTTAAGACAAGTCTTAGACAAAGTGTGTAGGCCTAAAACAAATACCGGTCAAGTAAGCACGTAGAAAATGACAGTAGTATTGAATAGAATTTCCTTACTTTCTGACCCGTTTGAATGGTAGTTTATCAATTTTCCATTCCTGGACTTGGTCTTGGTATCCTTCATAATCACAAGACGCTATCCAATACAACAGGGAAGGAGAACACCCAAAACAAACTGGCATCACACAGCGTGCTTGCAATTCAAGTGGGCTTATTTGTTATAGTGATCAAAGTCATTCGTTTTAAGAACTGAAGTTTTGCTCAATTAAATTATAGCTTTTAATGCAGATTGGAATGTAGTGGACTTTGTGTGTTTTACAGCACATGTTTCAAGGATTTACATAGACTTATAGATTTTTCTTCATAGACTTATAGATTTTTCTTCTCTCCGTGGAAGTACAGGGTGTCCATAAAGTCCCCGTACCATTACAACTATTTATTGCTCAGAATGGTACGGGGACTTTATGGACACCTTATATAATCCTTGCCTCGCTTTCTGTCCAGATGACTGACCGTCTCCCCGTTTTCATTGTTATCTGTGTTCCTGTCGACTCAGCTATTTGTTTCTGTCATAACGGTTCTTTGTCTGTCTCTCATGCGCACAGCGTAGTCTCTGTCAGGTTGTCTGTATGATTTAGTCTGGAATGTGTTCCCATTGTAAAGTTCAGAACAAAGGTGCTTTCGTTAAGATTCACTGTTTTGTTCACAAATTTAAACAAATCCGTAATCACTATAACTGTAATTTTATATTTCAATTGTCTCGAATGTCTTCTCTATACTTTAGGAAAATTTATTTCAGATTTACTAAATTTTAAAAATAATGACCAGAAAATGAAGTTATAGACATCTTGCGACTTGCATGGTTCCAATCCAATGTTCGGTTGTGTTTCCAGAGTCCTGCAACGAAATTGTTCTTCTGAACAACATTTTTAATAGAATTGCTCTTCATCTCTCACTTAACTCTCAACTGATGTTGCAATGAGCAAGATACTGTATTTACCTGCTTGATGATTTTTATTTAATTTTTCAAGTGTATCCAATTGTAATCCGTTATTCAATTCGCACATTGTAGTACCATGTGAGTGATCAATGATATAACTAATGTACTACATCTTTTACACTGCTTATTTGGAATAATTCAGCACCAAGTTTCAGCCATGGAATTTTTCATTTGATGAATAAAAAATTCAAGTTTCTCATTTGTCTCATATTCACCAGTCCTGGAAATCCGTCTTGGCTGATGGACAAAAACAGATGAGTGTTGATCTGTTGGGTAAGACCAGAAGAAGACTGGAGCTGCAGAACTGGCTTATCAACTTTGTAGGCCAATGGCAGTACAGGGTGACAGTAAAGATGTGAGATTCACCTAGGATAAGTTTGACAAGCACAAAGTAGTTGGTCAGTCTGCCCGGTGTAGGAATAGTGCCATTACCATGTGTAATGGACAGGCAAAAAGTTAGTAAGTAATAAGGGAAGCAGTAGTACAATTACTGAAAATGTTGTCCCCAGTCAAGAGTGCAATGCGTGTCAGGTATTGACTAACCAACAACAAGAGAACGTTACCAATTCTGGATGTTTACAGATAAACTCATGGAATGTGTAGACGCTAAACTGGAATGGAAGTATTTGTCAAGCAAACTGAGAGGAATAAGAAAGATAAACC
This sequence comes from Macrobrachium nipponense, assembly GCF_015104395.2. Classification (NCBI taxonomy): domain Eukaryota; kingdom Metazoa; phylum Arthropoda; class Malacostraca; order Decapoda; family Palaemonidae; genus Macrobrachium; species Macrobrachium nipponense. The sequence continues at coordinate 13,256,179 of NC_061110.1, read as the reverse complement.
TCCTAGGACTAGTGGAAGTGAGGTGGCAGAACCAAAGAGATAGTTTGTTCTAACTACAAATGCTGATGATGAAATACTAGGTGCTTTTTAAAAATAACATGATGGGGCTATAAAGCAGTATGAATCAACTGAAGTTACTGTAGTCATGGGTGATATGAATGCACAAATGGGTCGAGGGAGGTAAGAGAACATTATAAGACTATTTGGCTTAGAAGAGGAATACGAGATATGGAACATAGTGTTTACTGATGACTGCACATATTTGGTTCAGGCATCATCCAAGGTGCTTATGGACAAATAAGGTCTCAGGAGATCAATGTAGAGACTAGATATACTCCATACTCTGGGCACCAGCCGAGGAGGGCTTCGACTTGCGTCTTTCAGGGAACCAGCAGAGAAGGTGTTTTCGACCTGCGTCTCTCAGACGGAGGGCTTCTTCGACTTAATCCTTTGACTGCTACACGGATACCAGATGGATATGTACGGTCAGGTAAACATCAGTGTAGTCAAAACTCTCTATGGGTGGTCATCCACTCTAGAAGTTTCCAGGCACTAAGTGACTAATGATGGTGACAAAACTTTAGATGCGCAGGCTTGTGCCTGTGAGACACTGCCCTAATGGGCGTCTTCACGTCGGTTCAAGGCGCCAGAAAAACGTTTTTCTGCGGCCCCACTTAAAGACACTTGAGGTCTGTTACCATACCTTTGCGTCTTTCAGTGTCTGTCACTTTGGCTCTTTGGCTATCCTTCCAGCGATTTGATTTTGCCTCCATTCCCAAGTTATTTAGACTTCGTCTGCAGAAATAAGAACTCTGCTCCAAGGGAAAATGGTCGAGAAGGTATCCACACAAAAGGAGACTGAAAAATACTTCTTGATCTCAAAATTTTTACTGAAAATAACAAAAGTGAATTTTTGAAGTGCACAACTGCTGCACTTTCCTGCAGATGGGTGGAGTTCTTATCAAAACGTATGCAAATCTACAACATTAATCCGAGAATCCCCAAAAATAACATTTCGAAACAAAGCAACAAAAACTAGATGATTTGAAAAAACACACATAAAAAGCACTGAAATCTCCACCTGAAGACCACTAGTGACTCGAGACGAAGTGTAGTTTGTAGTGATCTTCGACCTCAACTTAGAAATACTCAATGTCATCTTCCAAGGCCTTGGGATGCTGTACACTGTGGAGGGAGATCTCCCCCTGTAGGTTTCGGTACACTCTCGCGTGAACATGGGCGTCCCCGAGGTCGATCTGCAATAAACACGGTGGCCAGTTTACTTGTGTTTGTATGTCAGTGGTTTCATGAAGACTAACACGAAATAGAGACTATCTGTTATAAACTATTTACAATACGAACTTGTTGGCATGCGCTATGCGTGCTGAAACCTGGCATTGCTGACTCTCCTATCCTTCTGTCCCCCTACCTATTTCATGAACCATACCCGGGGCGGACAAAGAGGTTTGCAGGAGGAGGGTAAATGTCTCTCCTATTATATATATATATATATATATATATATATATATATATATATATATATATACCTACGTGGACCCCACCTGGGGTTTGCAGGAGGAGGGTGGATGTCTCTTCCATCTTCCCGTTACCCTACCTACCCCGCCACCACCCGGGGTGGATAAACTGGTTTGCAGTGGGTAAGTGGCTGTGTCATGTCTCCCATACTGTCACCCAGGGGAGCACAAACAAGGTCCACTCGGATTTTATATTTATAGAATAGATTATCACCATTATTCTTAAGAGGAGCAAAACATTCATTAGCCAGTTTAGTTTTATAAAATGTTTTTAGATTAAAACACAGCTAAGTTTGGGAAGGGTTTGAAACTGTATTAACTTTAACCAGTGCATCTTTAATGAGGCAATTTTAAGCTTCTTTTCAATGAAGTTAATCTCATTAGTGAATTCTGATGGACCCGACTTCCTCGAATTTGTATTTTTGCTTCCTGAATATTCTAACACCAAGGAAGAATCAGCTTAGACCGCGTTCTTCGTAATGATGATTATAAAATATCTCAAACGCCAACAGAGAATTACTCAAGTACATCAGTCCAGGTGTTCGTAATGCAGGCTTCAATATCACGACGTCGAAAGCGAGAATTAAATAAAAGGAACTTTATTGTTACAGAGATCCTTAATCTTAAAATTCTTATCACGAAGTCGAAAGAAGAAGACGAAGAAGAGGCTGAATTGCATTACTACATTTTCGTTCATGTTCAAGTTCATCGCGTTTCTTCACCATCTTTTTCTGAGTGACTTTTCATTCATTGGACATGTTTATTTCCATCTTATCAGTTTATCGTACCGAAGATCTGTTCATTTTTAAAATAGCTTCCTATCTCCTTCCGGTGGGACGTATTTTCCTACTGACTAATTATTTAGTAAAAGAAAATGTTCCTGATTGATATGTTGGACAAAGTATGAAGTCGATCTAAAAAAAAAATCTCAAGTTTAACTGAAAAGCAAAAAGTAGTTATTGGAGAGAGAGAGAGAGAGAGAACAAAAAATAAAAACTGAATCTTGAATAACATAAAATGATTTCAGATGCAATACATAAAAAAGAAAATATATGGAAAAATAAAATATATCATAATTATAACAGCATAATGAAAGAGCGATCTAAATAAGAAGGAATTCAAAAGAAATAAAGTGAGAAGAAATGAAAAAAATAAAGCTATTTAAAATTTTATGGTGTTTATGAGCTGTAACAATGAATCAATCGAAATAAGAAGAGGGTGACAAAAAAATTAATTTACAAATATCTGAAGAGTATTCAGGGTTATATCATATAGAGTCAAGTTGGTGAAACTGATAACCACTTTGATTTACCAAGTAATCAAGAAGACATCACTGCAAAGCTTAGAGAGCAGCTGACAACAATGATTAAAAAAAAAAAAAAAGCCAAACCTCTACCCAAAGTAAGACACAAGCTTGAGGCGTTTCAAAGGGATTACTCAGCTACAACTACTATGCAAAAATCACCTCAATAAGGAGGAATAAAACAAGCAAGGGAGCCGTTTCAAAGGCATATCCCACCTACTACTACTACTACTACTACTACTAAAACCCAGGTGATTCACGCCTTCAGAAGGAAGGAGGTCTCCGTTGCTGATGGAATATGGCATAGTTGATAAGTGGTTGCGAGTGATTCAAACTTTTTTTTGACATAAGATAACTGTGTTAGAATTCAGACGCTGACTGTGTGTAAGAATACGGAGAGTGCCTTGTTTGGTGTACAAGTAGCTCCGATAATGGACAGGAATGGGAGAAACTAGCGCCCGACCATTGAAATGAGAAAAGAAGTAGAATATTTATAAAGAAACAAAGGAGACGCTTGTTCTGTACACATATGGGTTATGTATAGCGAATGAGGTTACGTTGAGAACCCATCCAAGTACTGACCAAAACTCACAATGCCCAAATTTAATACGAGAAAGTATATACAGAAATAGGTATGTATTGCGTAAATCATTTAAAAACATTTATTCTCATTTTACACGTAGTTACTTGGAATTTTAGTATATACAGATATATAGGTAGGTGAAATGAGTAAGTATATACGGTGTATAGGTATGTGTATATATATGTATATGTATATACATAGTAAGTTCAAGTATGTTGAGCTATAAAAAATATAAATAAATTGATTGAATCTGTGCATAAATTACATTTATTGTATATGTATTTATTGTAAAAAGACATTTAAAGTGTATTTTTTTTAAATAAAAGAAAAAAATAGGCGATTGACGACCAACGCCATAGTGGGGGTGTTAGTGGTTCAAGAATCTAACGAAAGTTATACCAAGACTAACATACAGAAGACGTACTGTTCTCGTACGATATACAACATGAAAGGTCTCACCTTCGCAAAGAAGTTAGTCCCGGCCACAACCTGCGTCTTGTACGAAATCAGTTCATACTTGGAGAGTGTGAAGCCCACCTTCTCCTCGACCTGAAATTAAAAATAAGGGAAATATTATAGTTCACCATCTGGAAGAAGGTAAAAAATTTCAACGTCCGTCTAACAACCTATGGTAGACTCTCTCTCTCTCTCTCTCTCTCTCTCTCTCTCTCTCTCTCTCTCTCTCTCTCTCTCTCTCTCTCTCTCTCTCTCTCTCTCTCTCTTTTAACACAGTAAAAAAAATATTTAAATATAATTTTTTAAAAATTATTTTTTGCAGCAGTACTTCGCTTTCTTGTACGGAACTCAAACAATTCGACACATTCTACCTCTACTTTCATACTACAGACACTAATTTCTGCGCCCCCCCCCCCCCCCCGAAAAAGGTCTCCCCTATTCAACAACTACAACAATTTATAGTACTAACAATCACAACACTTCCTCAGCTTAAAAAAAAAAAAATAGAAACTACACTTATCAATAACCTCCGTTACGCCCAAAATCAAAAGACTGATTGACATACAGACTTGGCACACATGCCAAGCACTGGGACCTATGAGGTCATTCAGCGCTGAAACGGAAACTGACAGTGAAAAGGTTAGAAAGGCGTAACAGGAGGAAAACCTCAAAGCAATTGCGCTACGAATCAATTGTGAAAGTCCGATGGGAGAAAAGAGAATATCAATGGAGGTACAGTAAAAGATTACGAGAGGGTGGACAGTAAGCTGGAAGAAAAGAGAATATGAATGGAGGTACAGTACAAGATTACGAGAGGGTGGACAGTAAGGTGGAGAAAATGGGAAAAAGAAAAAATATGAATGGAGGGGTTTACAGTAAAAGATTACGAGAAGGGTGGACAGAAAGCTGGAAAGAAAGAAAAAAGAGAATATGAATGGAGGTACAGTAAAAGGAATTAAAGAGGGAGGGGGAACAGTAAAGCTGTAGGAAGAAAAGAGAATATGAATGGAGGTACAGTAAAAGATTAAGAGAGGGTGGACAGTAAGCTGGAAGAAAAGAGAATAAAATAATGAAAAGAGAATATGAAAATGGGAAGGGGGGGGGTACAAGGTTAAAAGGATTAAAAGATAGGGGGGACGGGTCGAAGGGCTGGGAGAAGTAAGTAAAGAGAATATCAATGGAGGTACAGTAAAAGATTACGAGAGGGTGGACAGTAAGGTGGAAGAAAAGAGAATATGAATGGAGGTACAGTAAAAGATTACGAAAGGTGAACAGTAAGGTGAAAGAAAAGAGAATATCAATGGAGGTACAGTAAAAATAGAAATCTCTAGAAAACTCACAGCCGCCTTGACTTCGTCCAAAATGGCCTGGACCTCCTCGCTGGCGGGTTTGGCTTCAGTGGTTCCTCCGCACATCATCTTGGCTGGTCGTACAAGTTACGTCTGCTGGATAGAGATCCTTTCCGTTAGCTAACATCAACTATTAATAAATCCACGTAATGTATATATACACCGAGCTACAAATGTCCTTTAATATCTAATTCGCCCAACGTCGGAATTAATATATTTTCATATATGTTAACCTCTTGCGTTGGCGGTGTGGTTGAAAGCTTCACTGTGCGTCATAAATTTGTTGGGTTTGATGGTTCGCGCCCGTGAGCCGACAAATTTCTTATAGACTAAAAAAATATTCCCTTTCAATTAATATATATGAAAATATAAGAATTCCGAGGTAGAGCGATTTAGATATTAAAGGACATTTGTAGCTCGATGTTTATGTATATGAATCACGGAATGTGATATTACTCATCATATATATATATATATATATATATATATATATATATATATATATATATATATATATATATATATATATATATATATATATATATATATGTGTGTGTGTGTGTGTGTGTGTGTGTGTGTGTAAAATAAAAACACCGTATCGTGCTGCTCAGTAATCAGAGAAAGGATCCACAGTAATAATCTTGTTTATCAAAATATATTTGTTAGAAATGTTTATAATGATTATTATAGCTTTGTTTCGTCCATCATTCTGCATGTAGCCTTGATCACTAACTAAATGAGAGAAATGACACATAGTATATTTCGCCTTGAACAAGAATATTACTGTGGGTCCTTCTACTGATATATATATATATATATATATATATATATATATATATATAAATTTCTAATGCTTTTTCCTCCATGGTTGTCTTGTTGAAGTAGCCATGGGTCACAAGGAGGCTCAAGATCCCTTCTGTGATATTAAGAAAAGCTTCAACTCTCTTAAGAGCTCGTGTCTTCTTCCCCCGCCCAACCACCGCCAACCCCCCACCATGGCTTCTTTTGAAATAATTTCTACTTATAACCATAAATCTTTTTGATAGCCTAAATTAATCTTAAATGCCCTGCCTACAGTCCTCTGGATAACCAATACAGTTTGACAGTATTACAGAGGTTGCAGCGTCCTGATTGGCTGTTGATAAGCCAATCACATGGCTGGAAACTCTGTCTCTCTCGAGTTTTCACATAGGCAGGATGTACGTTCCACCTCTCCTGAGAGATACTTTTGAAAGGCGTATCCCTCAGAAGTGGAACATACACCCTGTCTGTGTGAACTCTCTCTCAGAGAGTTTCCAGCCCTGTGATTGGCTTATCAACAGGCAATCAGGAGCGTCGTAAGGGACTGGCCTAGACATCAGATGCACGGTTGACGTGAATCTACTATAGTAGATGAGCAATTAAACAAAAAACAACAAAGGTGTTTCTGAAGCTTAGTAACCTGGGTCGCAAACTTCTTTTTAAAACCTTATCAGTGTAATCTAGGCCTTTGATTCAAAGAATTCAAAAGATGATTCCACCTCAACCATAGACTATATACAGTGTATGAAGTCTGAAATTTCATCTTCAGTTATTATAATCATAGTTCTTTTAGAAGTACTATGATTAACCTCAGCAGATAGACAATCACATAGAATACCACACACAAAGACAGTTACATAAACAGGTCAGATACCTGATAACCCTAGACGCTAATCTGCGGGCTTAAATAATGCGGTAAACGGCAACCATAATAAAACTATAAAAGACGTTGAAGGCCAATCATCATTATCATTGCGTCATATAATTTAAGGCGTCCAAACGCTATCAGGGATTGGTGAGTGATCGCTTTACTGATTAGGAAATTACTCCCATACATTACCACAGTTTGACAGGAAGTGAGCTTCTGATAAGGGGAACGTTGGTGTTTGATAGGTCTACAAGAGGATAAAACTGAGAGTAAATATGATCGGAACTATATAGGAACATGGAACAGATGATGATAACGAAAGAGAAGAGGGGATACCAAGAACAGGTGAAACACGATAGGAAGTCAGAAAAAAAAACTACAAGTGTCTTTGGAAGCCAGGTTCGAAAAGGATAAATACATTTCTGAACCAACTTCTCCCAATGGAAGTAAAGTGTGGATGTTAAATGCGGAATAAAAAAAAAGTGGGCGTATTTAACCTCTGATAAGGAGACAGCGATCAAATGTCAACCTGATAAGCCGATCCGTTAATTATAAATTCCAACACGCCCTAGCGGTTAGGTCTACTTCCCGTGGATAGTATAAGCAAACAGTCGTTTAATTACATACAAAGTAACTGTAAAAACCCACAAATTTGGCGCAGTTTTCTGTATGAAAGCATTCTAAAACAACAACAAAAGTATTCTGTAACAACAAGATTTAAAAAAATTCGTCCACAAATAATTCACAAACATATAGGCCTATGAGTTCCATTAAACTCCTCGAGTCTAGTTATCATTGCAAAATATAGAATTTAGCCGCGCACTGAAATAACTCCACTCATCACAATAAGTATTGGTTTTTATACAGGATAGAAGCTGCCCTTAGACTGGAAAAATCAACCCTGGCAGATAGAATCCCAAGGGTAGGCTATACAGTATGGACTTTCAAAAGCAAACCTAGAACTACATGTGGATAAAAATCACACATTTACAAATACGAGTCTAAACATTACAGTGTTATAACAATGACAGAAGTCTTGCTTGAAATAAGTGTGCGGTACATTTAACCTTGAAACTGAGATACTATGTAAATAACTATACACGCCCACCTCTCTCTCTCTCTCTCTCTCTCTCTCTCTCTCTGATGTGACGTTTGCATTCAGTGACTTTCAGATAAGAAGTGACGTCATATCCCGGAGAGAGATAAGCACTTTAAATGGGTCTCATAAGTAAATCAAGCATATTTCGGGGCACGAATTTCTTTTTATCTTTGTTCCAGATTCAAGATCAACTTTATATTCAATACATCTAAAAACAGGGCTCTTTTAATGAAAATACTCTGCGCCACTATAGATCATCTGTAACAACAACCTTAAACACTTAGCACAGACATTTGCGAGATAAATTGTGAAGTCAGTAAAAAAGCAAATCGAAAAGAACAAAAAATCGAAACACAATAAAAGTGTGAGAAGTCATGTGTTGTGTTTGAACTCATGACTAACAGTCACTCACAGGATAAGATTTCCAGCTAGACCCAATCGAGATGACATCACTTTACGGAGTTGACTTGTATTCCGCCTGTCTAGGAATTTACTGAAAGATTTTTCTTATGCCCCACAACGTAATTCATGGGTTTATCAAATAAAGCATACGGCAAGCGCACAATAATTGCTAAAGCAATTGGCGCCAAATCTGCTTAGCATTGCACACGGCTACATTCTTCGCTTGATTTATTCGTCTCTGTCTTGTACCGTGCAACACTCGGTCACCGACCAAACTAAGCTGAAATCAATAACGCAGTCAAAGAGGATGAATGAAACCATTCTAAACCAATAAGAAAATTCCTTGAGGGAAGGCAACATCGACCTCACCAGTTGGCTGTAAAAATAGATGACCATCAGTGAAAGCAAGGCCTAGCAAGTTTATGATTGAAAGGTCTGAATTAAAACTGCAGTTTAAAAGGCACTATAGCAGATATACCGGCTGATAATTTTTCTGTTATTCTCTTACTTTTCAAGATCAGTTAAAACAGTATATGATAACAGCAGCGGAAAGACCCTATGCGGTATTAATGGTGTTTTCTGAATTGTAGTTTAAGCTAATTCGACTTCATGAGTCTAGCGACATCAACCCAAAAGCCACCGTTCGAAACTTTACATCGCTCATTCTCTCTCAACAGACTTCCAAGGTGTAACGCTATACACACCGTAATACAACCACAAGTTGAAGGATGAAACTGACATTTTAATTAATATATAGAGCACCGTACAAGCGATTTCCGTATTTTCTCGCAGAGGTTTGCTCCTGAAGATAAGTGATATAAGAAATTCGAAAGGACTGTGCTCAAACGTTACACATTCATGAGCACAATTGGTCCATACTTTGACATTTCATGATGCAAAAACCTTTCGTACCATTTGTTTTTATATATACACTTGCGCATTCGTTGTTTGTAATTAATAGCCTTCACAAAATGATCGACAGAATGGAGTAAACTAGTCCATTTGATCGACTATAGTTTGTTTTAATTTTCGGTGTCACCAGAGGCAAAGGAACAGGTCTGACAGTGAGCATATATATGGATATGATTCACCATTACTGTGACGTCACGCATCCTCTGTCCCACAGATGATAGAGTAGGTACCTGTACATCCGGAGTACGTGTAATCAAGTAAAAAATGCGACGAAGTGTCTTCGGCCGTCAGTTTTGCCAATTGGTATGTGTTTACCATGGTCTAGGTGGTGTTTACCCTCCAAACTGGGTATAAGACTTACACAAAACCGGGGAAATAAGAAAAATTAGCGTATCTATTTGCAGTATATATACATATAAGAGCAATTTTATCATTATTGCATTACTATGACAAATAGAATTCAAGGAAACAGTATGTAAATGCATCGGCGTAAGTGTGAAGCTCCACTAAATTGGCAACGATGCTTCGGCGCAATGGAGTGTTGTGTACAGCGTATAATGCTGTATGAAACTCTCAGCAGCGGTCCTTGAAACTTTCAGTCACGGCCCAGTGGTGGCCTGTATTGTTGGCAACTACACCGGTGCCAGCCGCACGATCATGGCTAACTTTAACCGTCAATAAAATCAAACTACTGAGACTAGAGAGCTGCAATTTGGTATGTTGATGGTTGGAGGGCGGATGTTCAACATACGAATTCGCAGCCCTCTAGCCTCAATAGGTTTTTATGACCTGAGGGCGGACTGACAGACAAATAGCCATCTCAATAGTTCTTTTTTTACAGAAAACTAAAAATCTGACCACAAACCAAGGAATGAATATACTAGGCCTACAACCCGAGAGAAGGAGTTCGGGTGAACTCAGATCCGCCAACCCCCCACCCCGTGATAGATTATTTGTAAAAAGTACAAGATACGATTTTTGTTAAATTCTAGTAAATTTCAGTCAACCTGGATAAAATTCCGAATGTAATTCTGTTAAGATGGTAAAATATTGTATATTTTCTCTAATAAAAGATAACAAAGAAGTGATAGAGGCTGTACTTCAGAAGCTTGCGCATGTTCGTGAAAAAATAATAGGCGAAACTGAATCAGAATATGATCTATACTTGTTTTTTCATCTGCCCATACGCCTGTGGTGTTTTTGTATGGTAACACTGCGTCCCGGGCTTTAGATTGTTACATTCAGCTTACATTCAACTATTATAATAATATCTTATTTCGAATATTAACGGTGTAATTCGCATACAGTAAATTATTAATACACTTTTCAGTTGCAAATGTACACCCAGATATCCTTTTATTTACCTAAAACTTACACATAGCGTAACTATTTAAAGCCCGGGACGCAGTGTTACCATACAAAAACACCACAGGCGGATGGACAGATGAATGAAACAAATGCATTCAAATGTGAGTGGTTACGAAAACCAGCCCGTTAAATTAGCTGAGACTGTTCAGATCGGAGTCAACACCAAAGTCGTAATTGAAGTGAAGCTTGGGAAAGGAATCATTAAATTTTGTTTACGAGAATATGTTGAAAGTACTCTGGTAAATCTCCCCCACTTTATATGGAATCTAGATTTTCCGGAAATACTTTGGATCGTGAATTTTCAATTTTGGCTGGAATCTTTTATGTTAGGGGAGGAAATAAAGGCTATAGGTAAAACAAATGAAGAAACCGCTTCTGAATCTGACACTGGCCATGAAATAAAATCAAAATATAACATACGAACGGGATATTGCATTTGATGTATATTTGAAGACACATTTGTTTCTGAATTTAAGTTTAATTATAAACAAATACTTGGATTATAATGGAAAACGTTTGAGAAAAAAACGAGATAATATGTAACGATGAAAGCGCATTTAATGAATAGGCTGTTGGGTAGTTTGGTTGTTATGTGCCAAACATTTGTATAGACAACTTAATTTGGGATTCAAATAACGAAATGGGATTTCAAACTGATTCATGAATAGAATGGATGAACCCTTCCCTATATATATATATATATTCTATATATAGATATTATATAATAATTATATATATATATCTATATATATATATATATATAGAATACATATACATATACATATACATATATACATACATATACATATACATATACATATATATATACATAGATATATATATATATATATATATATATATATATATATATATATATATATATTATATATATATATAAAGCAAAGATGTCAATTATATAAAAAATATTGTCTAAGAATATACGCGGCAACGTAAAACTTGTTAGTGAAGATTTTAGTAATTGTTTCAATTTTCGCATACCGAGTTTCACTTGTCATACGGTTCGTTTCGAACTTAAAATAAATTTCGGAAAAAACTAAATTACTTCCGGTATCTCTTCCATCAAGGCAAAATTGCTGTCTATTTACTTAAGAGGCGTAAACACACCGCACCAATGGCCGATGAGTGACGTCAAGTTTGGCAAAGTTGCCAAATAGTAAACAATGTGGCTTCGTCTTACCCGTAACCACTATTGATTGAATAACATGATACAAAGAATGGAGCAAATATTATTTAATAATCTGCAATTATTTAAATAACGAGTAAAATTATATAAATCCAGTACTTAGGCCTATTATAATACTTACACCAATTAGTAATCACAGGTATTGACACATAATAAGTTGCCAGATACTATTTTGGATCCAATTATAGACAACTTTATATTATATAATAATATGTACCTATGACAGTTTAATACTCACGGTGGTACAAGCAAAACAAGAGATTCGGTTACGTAGAGCACCAACAGCAAAGTGGAAGTGGATGGATAAACAACAGAGCTCTTATAACATCGGTCGCGACTACCACTCACTATTTCTGTGCTCTTCTTATCTTGCAGGTGCCGGTTAGCCCTGCCTGACGAACAAAATTTGTAAAGTAAATGCTACATGGCTTCTTGTTTAGCTTTCAATTTGCTACTAATATGTTAATGATGTAATACCATACACTTGTCCGCATGTCTCATATAATTAAAAAAAGTTTTATTTGGAAGAAATAATTTACTCATTTTAAAACTGTACGACAACGAAATTATCCAATAACTTTTAGCAAAGCCACGTTAACTTGTTTTATCAATTCGTATTGAACAATACTTTATAGAAACCATATGTAACTTATATAATGTAAATTTATTTAACTATGAAAATAAGCGTTGTGCAAGTAATTGCGAAATTCAGATTGTCGTTGACGGTAAACGAAAACAACAGAACTTGTGACATCCGGTATCATAAGTTTATATTGTGTTGCAATGACTTTGAATTTATTACAGAGGGCAGATCGTGCATTTTTGTACCAACATTTTCATTTGGAAATAGCAAAAATTCATTTGTTTTTAAATGTTTACACGACAAATCTTGTTACTTAACGAAGACATGCGATAAAGGTTCGCTTTCGCGAATATATTTGCTGTACAAACTTATATCAAAGGTTGGATATGATCTAAAATAACTGGAACTGTGCTGGTTTTGTTTTCCTGTTTTTAGTAAACATCGCACAAGCCTAAACCAAATAAATTATAAGTAATCTCACAAGTAATAATATGTAAGTTGTATGTATGTGCGAGTGACAGAATTACATCCGGCCAAAGCAAAAAATGTCAGTTGCCAACGGCGTATAAAAGGATTTATCGCATTTCAGTCCTTACTGAGGCTGTCACTGTTAAAAATAGACTTTACTTTACTTAAAATAAACGCTCCCTTTAGGAACTCTGAGTTGGGTTTCACTATCTTTACGAGGAAGTTATCATTATTATTAATTTAACATTACTTCTTCACACTAATTAAAGGACATGATAACAATGAAAGCACGTGATACGGTACGTGGGTTAATGATCTAGTTCGGAAGATGACTAACAGTCATGGTACATACAACACTTGCCTCTCACTTGCTGCTACATGACGTTCGTATAACACTCGCTAAAAAAAAAAAAAAAAAAAAGATACGTCTATTGGTCATGTGTCTGTGATGTCACTGGGCAGCCTCATTGTCTTTCCAGGAAGGATTTGATATAATGTATACCTCTAAAAGCTGCTTTTGTACAGTGGGAGCACTTCGAGGATATCCCCATGGCAGTAGGCCTATTCCAGCCAAGCAGAGCGTCAGTGAAGCTGAGAATACTTGTGGAAATGATTTGACGGATATAAGGGATGATATATAATAATAAATCATTGACAAATGTTTGATATTGACTCAGTTCTAAAAAAAAAAAACTTTATCACAGACGAAATGCACAGAGATTATTTAGCGATTTAAAAAAGGGAAATATACACATGTCTATATCTAGGAGAACAGAAAAGTTATTTTCCTTCAAAGAAAGCACCACTAACAAGAAATAGGTGGAACATTTAAGGAAACAAAAGGGAAAGAAGAGAATTCCTCATCCTGGAAGTGAACAGAATGATGTCCAGAGGGATAAGGAGTTGCAGAATTATCTGACTTCCTTTGTGTTTCCTGAATCATTCGACTTGCTATGTTGTAGCTCACCTTTTTTTAGCAGATCCTGGGTGGATCTATAGGTGGGCGCTTCCACTGTAGTCAGTAATAAGACAAACATGAAAATGTTCAAACAATCATAAATCATACACTCATCATTACGGTGCACCCCCGCCCCCCAAATTTCTGGAAGTCCATATTTTCTGTGACTACCGTTTTCATTGAACTGTACTTACAAAGTAATAAATAACAATCTTTTTTTTTTTTGGCAAGTCTTTTTTTATATATGAATTTAGTTATGAAGCATGAGCATCATTCTTTAGTAGTAGGAAATGCAAGAGTGATAATAGGAATATGATATATACCTATATATGCAATGATATTTTTAGAGGAAAAGGTCCAGTTTTGGGGAAAAATACCCCCCACCCCCCTAAAAGAAACTGGGTACAGGCCTGAGGTGTATCCCACAACAAGGGTGGCTCAATGGAAAAGAGATAGGACCATGGTAACTGCCACATTCTTACTTTAAATGTTGAATTGTGGTTGAACCCACAGCAGAATACTTCGTCAGTATTACTATCGTAGATTCACGACGCTCCTGATTGGCCATTGATAAGCCAATCACGGGATTGGAACTCTCAGTCTCGCTCGAGAGTTCACATAGGCAGGGTGTATGTTCCACCTCTCCTGAGAGATACTTTTGAAAGACGTATCCCTCAGGAGAGGTGGAACATACATCCTGCCTATGTGAACTCTCTCGAGAGAGACTGAGAGTGTTCAGCCCTGTGATTGGCTTATCAACAGTCAATCAGGAGCGTCGTAAGGGACTGGCCTAGACATCAGATGCACGGCTGATGTGAATCTACTATAGATTCATACTCCTACACAAGAGGACCAGCAACAACACGTCGAATCCCCTTAAACACATGCACTGCGTCATTCATCTTTAATAGCTCGCAATCTCCTGCTTTCTGGATGCTGGAGTCCAGCTCCGACCAGTAGATGAATCGGCAGAAATTTCTTTAAACTCGGTGATAATATGGAGCAGTCATATTTTAAATAACTAAACGATAATAATGTTAACTTCTGATAAAATCATTAACTCTGAAAAGCAGAATAAAATTCACAGGCAATATGTTATATAGATACATTAGAAAAGTAAGCAGAAAGCTTTGGATGACGTGCTCAGCTAACACTATTGACCTGATAATTAGAGCTAATGATAATACTAATAATAGTAATAGAAAGAGAAAAAATTTATAAGTATCAAAACCTGAAAATATAGAAATAAGAAGGATGTGGGATATGCCAGTGGAAATTGTACCCATAACCATAGGAGCACTAGGCACCATCCCAAGGTCCCTGAAAAGGAACCTGGAAAAACTAAATGCTGAAGTAGCTCCAGGACTCATGCAGAAGAGTGCGCTACTAATGAAAAAAGTGAGGTGATGGACTCCTAAGGAGGCAGAATGCGACCCGGAACCCCACACTAGAAATACTACCAAGTCGAAAAGGATGACTGAGATAATAGAAAATAATAAAAAGTACAAGGAACTTTGTCAACATCAGGTTGCCGTCCCCATATTGATCTCTGCTCTCAACAACGATATACAAGAATGAAGTCTGTGACATAAGATGAATCATGTCTACAGACGCCTAAATCCAGCTTACGGTTAATTAGAAAACACGGAATGTCTGTACACTGTTATCGTCGACAGGGAAAATTCCTTGTGTCGAGATAAGGTTTTCGAATATGTCAAAGGGGGACTTAAGTGATTATGATCCACGAAATTGGATTCAGTTCTTCCGTATGAGTGATAACCAGATTTAGGATAAAGCCCTCAGTGGATCTAAAGTGCGTGTGTGACAAATAATTGTGTAACCAATGGCGGGCACTCACCATGGTACAGGTGGCGGATCTGGAAATCTTTCATTGGGGACCCACTTAGAATGATGATATAAGTAACATGTACTGTACACACATATGGTACACATGCATCATATTTATATAATGTATGTACACACGTATATATACACAGATATAATTTACATCATATGCAAATACATATTGTATGTACTGAAGAGAGAGAGAGAGAGAGAGAGAGAGAGAGAGAGAGAGAGAGAGAGAGAGAGAGAGAGAGAGAGAGAGAGAGAGAGAGAGAGAGAGATTGTAAATATGAAGATTTTTGCTTTGTTTCCAACGGCTGTAGCTTACAAATAAGTAGAAGGTGAAGTTGCTTTGGCAAATACAAGCATTAGATATATGCATAAAGAAAAAACAAATTGTTATATAATTATTTTCAGTGTTTATATCAATATTTTACTTGTATGCAGAATCTAATTATAGCTTTGAGATATACACATTATTCTCCATGGTGGGGGATGGGGCGTGGTGGGAACGTGATCAGGTGAACAAACCCCTCCCCCCCTCCCCCCGTTAAATTCGCCACTCCTATGGCATGACTTGATAAGCATCTGATATTGTTGCTAATATTTTCACTCATGATGAGTAAATATAATGGAGCAAGACAAAATTATGATCTTATAAGAAACGGGGGTGGGGTCTAACAAAGAAAAAAAGTAGAAATGGATTAATAATGCAATATTGAAAAATTAATAGTCACTGTTGAACGACGTTAAATAAAAAATATTTATGTAATACCAGAGATCTGGTAATGGGAGCTACTTTAGTCTGATTAGTATTGACATTCTGAGTAGCCAACTCATGCATTTATGGTTGAAAACATTTTTAAAGATTATTTTTAAGCATATCCTTAAATGTCGGCATATGCTAATGCTACATGGGGAAGTAGATGTAATAGTAGGGTGAATATTAAATGTAAACTTAAAATTCCACCATATCTGTCTTAACAAGATGCTGTAAAATTAACACATTTACACATTTACAGTCGAATTTGTAAATATTTTATAATTAGTGCACACTGTAAAAACGAGAACGATACACAGGACAGAAATCGATGGAGACGACTCATTCATAACGGCGACCCCCATATAAAAATGGCTTAAAGCTGGGAAGAAGAAGAAGTGCACACTGTAAAATTGTAAAGATTATTGGAGCACTTTTATCAATAAAATATAAGGAAAAAAATGCGCTTTAGCATTCAGGTCAAGAGATATTCAGACTGTAACAAGGTTTTAACATTTTGCAGTGGACGTATAAAGAACAAGTAGCCAGGGTACCGCAACATTGAGACAAGAAGAAGAAATGTAAACATTGGACGCACAAGTCCCCACGTCATGAACAAGTACGGCCCACATTGCTTTCTGCGGTCAGATCTATGTTGATAAATACCTGTCAGCATCCATTCAAAGGTAATGTTGGGTCTCCCATTTCAGGTGATATTGTTCAGGACATTTCATTTTAACCGGTAAGCAGACTTTTATGCCGTGTCATAGGCTAATAGTGGTAGGAGTATGGCATTATTAGTAGTAGGTAGCTACCTACCTAGTATAGGTAGTACCCATATTTAGCCTACTCACGGTCAGGATAAACCTGAACGGTCCTGAAGTTAGACTTAGGTAGGTACCTAGTTGTTCGGGAGCTACCGATGTCATTTGTGTTGCTGTATTAAATCATAATTACATTTTTAATACAAAACTACGAATTTTCTATTGTTAGGTACAAAGTGTAGCCTAGGCTAGTACTTTGAATGTTTCTGACGACCAAATGGCCACCATTGAGGGTAAAACACCGCATGGCCTGCATCAAGCCAATGACGATCCATGCATGCCACCCTCCGAAAAAGTACATATACTAAACGCGTCCTGATACCGGAGATGGGCATCAGTCGCGACTTGTTGTTGGTGAGAAACGGAGCTAAAGACCTCTAGTACTCTCCTTTCGAAGTAAGTTAGAAATTAGGGCCAATTTTAAAGCATTAAACAGAGGGTAGTGAAAAGGGTGTCCACGACAGTAGAAATCTCACCACAACGCTCAAAATTTTTACTTACGCTTCTTTTTTTTTTGGAAGACTGACGCCATCTCGATGTTTATGGAGTCGCTTGTGTCAACAAACTTCCCATTTCCTGTGATAAATCCGCACACCACTTGTACCCACAGACACTGGGGCACTTCCATCACAACAATCGGAACACGGTCCCTTACCAGGACGTTTTTAAGTAAACAACTGTTTTGGTAGAAGAAGACGAAGTGTGCACTTAGATAATTTTTAAAATAAATATATAGTAAAACACCAATATTTTACATATTTATGATGATTAATTGGAAAATATTCGTTATTGAAAAAGTAACTCGATTCTGACTCAAATTTAAGCAATTATTTTTCGGAATTAGAACGTTCTTTTAAGTCCCGTATTATGACGTCATGACATCTTGACTTTCGTACCTATTGTAAATAATTGCTCTACTCAACTTTCTTGCAGAACAGTTTACTAGTTATTCATGCAGATTGTTATCAGCTATTCATGTAATTGTTATAATCGTAATGTGCATATATATCTTTATTATTTACTTTTTGGATATATGAAGATGTTTTACTGCTGGATTATCGCCGTAGTGTGACGCAATCGTTTTCGGTCCCTGGGCCTCTTGTCTGTTTTCGCACCATAAGAAATTATGGGGCTGAATTTGCAATGACTAGAAAGTCGTTAAAAGACGAAAGTTAGCATTGAGGGGCATATGTTTTGATTGAGAAAAATACAAATTTATTCAATAGCTAGCTTGTAAAAAATACTTGATTACAAAAAAACTCGATTGACAACTAAGCAGCATACCTACTATGGGTTTCAGAGACAGTGCAGGCACATTTTGGGCAATACTTATTTCTGTAACGAACACTCGTATCAGAACGAGATTTTGCTATAGTGCATTACACCCAGTGCCGTAATTTAAAAGGGTATCGTGAATCACTAATTGTAAAGAATAACGATACTTGTCTTTGTACCAAGAGACAAAAACTTCAGTATCCAGAAATGGATACGAACACGCGTATAAAGCTCCACCTACCCTCTCCCCCCCTCCACTGCCACCCCTTTCCTTCTTCCTTCCTTCGCCTCCTCTCTCTCTCTCTCTCTCTCTCTCTCTCTCTCTCTATCTCTCTCTCTCTCTCTCTCTCTCTGTTGCCAATCGGTATGTGTTCACCCTCCAAACTGGGTATAAGACTATACACAAAACGTTGAAATTGGTAAAATTAGGCTATGTATTGGAAGTATTTATACATAAATATTAAAGCAATTTTATCATTATTGCATTACTATGACAACTAGAATTCATGGAAACAGTTTATAATAATGCATCGGTGTACATGTGAAGGTCCACTAATGTGGCAACGATGATTTTGCCATTCTTAGCATGCAAACATTAAAGGTTACATTTATTTCTGGCATACAGTTATTAAAAAAAATCAAAAATACTAATATAGACTTAAATCAATGAAAGTGCTAGCAAAAAAAAAAAAAAAAAAAAATTATAATCCACTTATCCGTAGTCTGTTCCTCTATGGTTTTCGGCAGCCAGATGTATGACAAGGTTAGAAACATTGGATTGTATCTACTTTAGAAATATCTGTAATTTTTCGGGGTAATTTGGTTGCAAAAAAGGGAGGGAATATAGATTAATTAACATTTTTTTTTTAAATAACAAAGTAAAGTTAAACTAAATAACGAGTAAAGTAAACAATTTAGGGAATAAAACATTGCAGTTTCGTCATCTGCTGTTCGTAACTGTTTGTGGCGCGCATGCTTAGGAACCAGGAACAGCAACTTGTTTAAAGTGCAATATGGAGTGAATTGAGACCAAAATGTGTATAATAACAATCAAATAAGCACTGTGGAGTTTCAGTTGTGATGCCAGTAAGGATAAAAACCACCGATTACAAGGTAAAAATGAATTCAGTTCAAACCATGACCCCGGGAGTAACAAGTTTCATACTTTCACTAATGTAGGCAACAAAATGTTGTTTTATTGTGCTGATTACAACTGCAGTCTTGAATAAGATCAATAAACGTTACATATATACGCTAACATTGTTCAAATGAGTGCTGGGAAGGCTGGGAAAGATGGTGGATAGTCCGTGAACAGACCCTTCAATCCACACGGTAGCTGCCATATTGGATTTCAAAACTGCCTTGAAAACATATTTTACGAAGAGCGTCACATGATTATTTTAGTTCGTATGGGGCTTTCATATATCACAAAATGTTGACGAAACTTCGATCTTTTGAATGGTATGCTTAGAGTTGTAATTGTATTCTTGTTTCACCAATTAGATATCGAGTGAATAAGACCCGTCCAGCGTGATGAGGGTTGATCGTCTGTGATTTTTTACCCTAGTAGGTAGGTAACTCGAAATGACCACTTTTTTCACTCGATAGGTATTTACTAGTAATTAGTGAAACAACATTGCAAATACATCTTTAAGCATACATTCAAAAGATTAAAGTTTCAGTCTTTTGAATGGTAGCCTATGCTTAAAGATGTACTAAGCCAATTGTATTGTTGTTTCACTAATTACTAGTAAATACCTATCGAGTGAAAAAAGTGGTCATCTCGAATGAAATTGTGGCCATTTGGTTGTTTACCCTAGCTAAGTTTTGCAAGCAAATAAATTAGCCTAATAGGTAATACCGTAGTTGTCGGCTGCTAGCTTTTGAGATACCTACTACCTAGCTAGCGGTACATAGCCTACCTAATGGACTCCACCCTTAGGCTATAGGCTAGCTATCTTGCAATTCTTGGAACCTCAGTAGATAAGCTTGTTTTTTTTTGGTGGGGGAAACAAAACGAATGAAACACAAGGACCTTAATCCAATCAATAATTCTTATTCATTCTATGAAATGGAATGTATCAAACTAGGGGTTAGCTACTAGATTGTGAACAAGGGTAATGACTTGGTAACCTCTGTTTGGTTGAATTAGGTGTGGTTTGCAAGATCATTTGAAATGAAGCGAATGTCAGAAATATTCAGAGCATATGTTACAATACGAAAATTACCGATGTTTTCAAGTCCAAAACGTGATAATGTTTTAAGATCAAATTTTACCTCTCCACTTGTCAGTATCTTTGTTTAATGTGCAACCATGATTCCTGAATTGATACCAGGTACAACCACTCCCATGATCTCTGTGTAGTAGATCTACCCTAACTCTATTTCAGAGTGTGGTAGGATGTACCATGGCAGTCTCAGTATTAAAAACTTAATTATATTTTTAACCAAGGAAAATGAATACCAGCCATTAGTAGTAGTATAGTGTCAGTCATTAATATACTTTCATGGTCATCCTGTAGTGTTTTGTACTTTATTCTACGGTTAGGCTATTGTAGATTGAAATAGATATGGGCATTTTAACCACTACCTAGACCTGGAGAAAGATGGTGACATTACTGGAACAGGCCAAGTGTTATTTATAGAGATCATATGATAGCAGTATTTTGTAGCAACTACTACTTGCTGTGCAAGCCAGCACCAGTGCACTTATATCCCCCTGTATGAAGAAATGGAGACCTGAGGTGTAATTTAGTGTTATTTGTAATTCATGAGAAGTGCTCTTTATTCAGAAATGGTTGAATCTTGAAAAGTTCTGAGGTTGGGAATTTTTGTGTAGGCAACAGTCTGATGTTTGAAAAGCCAGTTCATGACCTTATGCATTATTGCTTATTTGTAGAAACAAAGGTATGGTGGGAACCATATTTGATTATACTAATTTCAAGATGGTTGATTTTCCGAAAAGCTATGGACTGGGAGTTGAAGGTTTTCACAGGTTAACATTTGTTAGTTCATAAACATTGAGTTGTATTATTTAGGAAATATTTAATGTTTTGTCATCTTGTTTCAGAAAATGGCTGAAGTTAAAGCTGCTCTCAAGGATGCCAAGAAGGCTATGAAAGATAATGACTTTGAATCAGTAATGAAGCATTGTAAGGTAGTGTATAGATTCCTTATGCTTTACAAGAAGCAACTGTTTTACAGTAGTAAGCTTTATGTAAACTTTGTTTATTAATGTTTCATATCTGATATCTTAGAAAGAATATTAACTAACCTGTGAATGGTACTAACTTGTATGAAATGAAAAGTTTTTATTGTGTCATCACGGAGAAAATGACTTGGTAAGCATTCTAACTCTGTGTAAGGTTTTATGTACTATACAGCTTCTAGGATCATAAGAAAAGTAGTGGTTAGTGAACTAATATTCTGTAGATTGGCCTACAAAATACAAAATCAAGGGCAGGTCTAACACCATAGAATGAAATCTATTTTAACTTATGCTGTAGTGTTATTCATTTTGTTAACTTGCCTATTAAGGAGATAAAAGCTCTTTTTATGGATGGTACAACAAAATCATTCAGATTGGGACTATTGTAAAGTTTACTGTGTTAACTTTACCTATTTTATTTCAGAATAATATTTTAGGATGTGCATTCCACAGAAAGCCCGGGTACTGTTTAGTAAAAGTTAATGTACAGGTAGTTGTCGGCTTACAACCACAATTGGTTCCGACCAACCGGTAGTAAATCGATTTAGACGTAAGCCGGCCCATGTTAATTCACCGTAAGAATGTTATGCTAGCCTAGCCTACACTAGGTTAATCAGTACCATCTTTACATATAGGGTAGCTTAGCCTAAACTACACAGCATTACTTCACACACATAGCTATATGGCATAGTAATGATTAATTTCAGCTAATTCTCTAGGTTCAGTGCACATTGGCTTATGATAATTTAGTACAAAGAGAAATTAAATAATTTTTATTTTGTTAGCGAATAGTTTACTGTTCATTTTCCTCAATAGATAGCGCTGCTGTGCTTTGTTTACGGTTTGACGGCGACATTTAAATGCAGTTATCACCAAAATTAATTCATTATTT